>NC_134862.1:76583603-76930270 GCF_049852395.1 Peromyscus maniculatus bairdii | reverse complement strand
TATAAATGTAGCAGGCAATTAATATTTTTGTGCTTAAGATGTGGCCCTGGACATCCTTTTCTTTTTTTCTATCCACCATTTTTCTATTGCTCGTAACTTAAATTAAATAACACAACAACCTTTGTCTTGGAAACCAACTCAAAAACTGCACATCATAGTTAATGATTAATGTTTAAAAAAAGAAATGAATGGAAAAGTTTTTGTAAGAGTATTAATTTTAGACATCAGAGTTAATACTTTTTGGTGTCAGTCAGATATTTGTGTGAGTGTGTACACGTGTGCACATGTGAGTACAAACCAAATGTGTGTGTGGTGTGTGTGTGTGTGTGTGTGTGTGTGTGTGTGTGTGTGTGTGTGGTTTGTGTAGCTTGCTGTAGGAGTACAGAGGTTACCTTCCTCTAGTAACTCTTGGATCCTGCAGGCCTCATGGTCCTCATTAGCAAAAGAGGCTGACGTCTTCCTACTCCCTCTTAACTCAGCTTGGGCCCTGTCAAGACCTATCAAGATCTTCCTTGTATAGTGCATGGCCATCATTATCTTAGAACCTGCAATAAGAAGGCAGTAGATTTTATGTGATTAGCTGTTGAGATAAACGTTAATTCGTTTTCAATTTCCATAAACTATCCCACTGACAGAAAGATTCGTTAAGTCAGTTAATGGCTATAGATGATTGTTCCAAAATTGGAATGGGGGATACAGAGCTATGAGAATGAGGGTTGGCCAGGAGAGAATGTGAAGAAGGAGCATATGGCATGTTGATAAAACAATGGGTATGGAAAAGAATGAATGGCCACATGAATTTAGAGCTGAAAATCATTAGAGAAATCAGAATGTGGGGTTTGGGATTGGGAAAGTGTAGGGTATGTGATTTGGGAAACCAGACAGGCATTTTTATAGGTAAGCCCTGAAAGGAAAAAAAAAAAAAACCATAATGGAAACCCAAATGCAAGAGTTGGAGCATGTAAGATGAAGGAACTATCAACCTGAAACCCCAAATGAAGTCTGCTGTGGACCTGACTTTGTTTGAGTCCAACTCAGACTGTACCCCAGTCCTCTTATTTCCTCTTTAAGCAAGGGCAAATTGTTCCGAATAAACAAGAATAAAAGGAGAACAGATCCAGGGATGAATGAGTGGGCTTTGTCTTTTTCCAAATACAAGAGAAACTGTCATGGACTTAGATGTGAGGAATTCTGCATCTCTACTCCACTCCAGACCTAATGGCATGGGCCAGTCTCAGTCTCACAGTGTGGAAAGAGGTAATGACAAGGTTACCCATGCCGTTAAATCATACTGAAGACTGGAAGAATATGTGTAACTTAGATGTCAGATCCCTGTGCTTATATGAGGCAGTACTAAGCCCAAGGTAGTTAATACCATTGCCACTGGTGAGGGTAAGCCAGCTTACCAAAGACAATGATCAACCTCCAAGTTCATTCATTTCCAGAGCCCCGTGTAATGTTATTGGTGCTTTCAAAACTACCAAAGGCAGTCGAGGGTCCTGCCAGCAAAAATAAATTCTGTTACAGGCATATGACACCCAAACATCTTATGGAGGACAATATCCTTTTCATGTGTCTTGTCAACCATCTAACTGCCTGGAAGGGAGACACTGCCAGCTCCACTAAGAGTACCGTCCTTTCTTCTCAATGTAGAGATCAAGATGCACCCCTCAAATCCCTTTCCCCATCTGAGGTAGTAGAATAAATCCGAGTTGCCCAAGAATGATGCCACCATTAATGCTCTCTTGGTAACTCACCATTCTCCCTCCCCTCACAGGCAGATTAGACGCATCATCAAACAGGCTCAAACATTTGAACCAACATCTCCGCACATGGCAGACATTCTCTTAGTCCCAGCAACCCAGCTGCTCCCACAAAATGCTAACCGACATGGTTTAGCCAGTTTCCAAAGGAGCGACGGAATGTGAAGGAATCAGGGTCAGGGAGAAGCATGGGTGCTCTAGCACTGAGCTATGCAGGGGAAACACCATGTCTTTAGTTTTAAAGAGCCAGGTTAATATCTCTCCACCATGTCTAACCTCGGCCAGGCGTGTGCTGACACACAAAATGCCTGGCAATGTTTATAAAGTACACTACAAATTATGCCAGATACCTTATTTTCAAATCCTTCCAGGAAATATGAGCCAATATTGACCTACTGTTTCTCAAGAATACGTTCTTTCAAAGCCTGGAATCATCAAACATTTATCAGGATCCAGGGAGGAAAGCGCAGGGCCACAGGGAGAGAAAGGTTAATTAGAAAGAACATTTCTACCTACAGAAACAAACATAAAGCAAAGAAAGGGGAAAGGAAGGGGGAAAATCACTAAATCACCATGAAAATTAGCAGGTATTATTGGACATAGTGATTTTTCAAGGAGAAAATTATCATCCAAATTTATTGAGCACAGATTGAAGTGTCTGACTTTTTATAGTGAAATTTATAAATAAGAAATCAGGATAAAGCTTGCCATTAGAACACAGCTCATTTTTATAGGAACAAAATGATATCTGGAAACATTCCCATCTATATTTCTTTATTTTTAACACAAAGAATAAAAAGCACATGATGCAGTTAGAGGTGGATCGACAGTGACATTTCATTAATGGCTTGAATAAAGCAATTGCTTTCCTGCTCACAATACCCAAACAGGCAACCACAACAGTAAGGCAGTTTCCCTTAGAATTCTGTTTCTGAAACATCCATTAAGGATAAATAGCCATACATAATTACATATATTTAATTTGTAGACATTTCTTAAAGAAACTTTATACCCTTTTCAAACTCATCCCCTCTGCTCCTTTGGAGAAGAGAGAAAACGCCAAGAGTGGGTAGTGATAATCTCGTCAATTCTCTCCGGAGTGTGTATCACACACTACAATGAAACCTCATTAGACGATTCTGGCATCACATGGTACTCTAGACACAACATTTTCATGCAAAGCTTCATCTCAAATCCAAGCGGTCTGGTCTACATAGCACAATTGTGTGGGAAATTCTCACTGAATACCTCCATTATCCTGAATTTTCTAGGTGCTGTGCACATTGGTGTCTTTGTGGAAATCAGCGAAGACCACCCAACTAAGAATCATTAAAGGCTATTTTGCTAGCAAAGGAATTTGGACACCATCGCATGCGTTTGGCAGAGACTCAAATGCAAGCAGAGGAGTGGGAGAGCTTTGCAGCAGAAGAAAGGGGCGATGCTTAGTGGACCCCGAAGCTTATCTGAAGGCTGTTGGAGTAGGAATACAGCAGGCAGGCTGGCTAGAGGGAGGACATCTTACATGAGAGGATACACGTGCACATTTGGAACGGTCGAATTGATCTTAGCTTGTAAACATAGGCCAAAAGTGGGAAAGCGGTGTATTAAGACCTGGACCTTTGGGGTAGCTTGTGTAGCTCCTGGGTTGGTTTATTGCATATTTGCTATTAACTTCCTTGATTTCTTATTGCAGGTAATTGCTTTGCTTACTGTACGGTTGGGAAGTTTGCTGCCTTTGGGGGGGGCGATCAAAGTTCTAGTGTTTACTTTTTAAAAAAAATTTGTTTGTGTAGTTGTACATATGTTTCTCTCTCTCTCTCTCTCTCTCTCTCTCTCTCTCTCTCTCTCTCTCTTACATGCCAGAGGAAAATCTTGGAAAATTTCATCCTCAGGTGCTACACCCGGTGTTTGTATGAGTGTATGAATGTTATGTGTAAGTGTGGGTGTGTGCACGTGTGCATGCATGTGACCATGAATGTGAACATTTGGATGAGTGCATGTGGAGGCACGAGGTCAGCTTAGAGTATCTTCTTTGACCACTCTTAGCTTAATTTTTCGAGACAGAGTCTCTCACTCAGTCTGAGGATCATTAATTCACCCAAGGCACTTAGCTTCAGTCCCTTCAACGCTAGACTTACACGACCATACTTCCCTTCAATGCTAGAGTTACATGACCATACTTCCATTCAACGCTAGACTTACATGACCATCCTTCCACACTTGGCTATTTCCATGGTTTCTAGGAATCTGAACCCACGTCTTTGTACAGCAGACACTTTATCAACCGAGCCATCTCTCTAGCCCACTGTTTTCTGAAATAGCTCCTCTTACTGGGACCTGAGAAATACCCACTGAAGAAGTGACATACCAGTTAACTCCAGGTATCTGCCGGTCTCCACCTTCCCATCACTTGAGATCACACACACACAGGACACCATGCCCAGCCTTTTCACAAGAATTCTAGAGAGTAAACTCGGGTCCTCATGTTTTTTTTTTTTTTTTTTTTTTCCAGAGCTGAGGATCGAACCCAGGGTCTTGTGCTTGCTAGGCAAGTGCTCTACCACTGAGCTAAATCTCCAACCCCCGGGTGCTCATGTTTGCATAGCAGTCAAACACTCTACTGACTGAGCTGTCTCTCAAACACAAGCATCCCATCCTTACACATAATCTGATCAGCTTCCATGTAAATACTCAGTCTCTGGTAATTATACACCTGCTTTATCACAGATAACCCGAACATTTAAAAAAAAAAATTCAGTTGTATCAGACTTCATGTCCTTTTAGTCTTATTTTCTGTTTCTCCCAATAATCTAGTTAACCAATCATTTATATCTTGGCTTTCCTTTGGTGAAATCATATTAACTAAAGCAGTTCCTCCCATTCATGCATTTATTGATTCATTTGACAGACATTTACTAAAAAAAAATTTTCATGGCATTATAAAATTCGTGCTAATATTCTAAAGGTCAAAGGAAATAATCAATATGCAATGAAATATAGAAGGAAAAACTAACAAAAAAAATCCTTAAGTGGTGAAAAGGACAATGCTGAGGTCTAAAAGGGAGACCTTTCTTCAGAGGTCTGGATTCTAAGGAAGCAGCTTTTCAGAGATCAGAAGGAAGAACATTTCAGGCAAAGGAAGCAGCTGGAAGCAAACACCCAGGAAGGGAAGAAACTGGTGTGTTCAAGGACACCCATGGCAGTGCTGTTCAAGGACACCCATGGCAGTGCTGTTCAAGGACACCCATGCCTGTGCTGTTCAAGGACACCCATGTGGCCATGCTGTTCATGGACACCCATGTGGCTGTGCTGTTCAAGGACACCCATGGCAGTGCTGTAGTGAGCTGGGAGAGCTCAAGGGAGAGGTAGACGAGAGTGAGAACGTGTGAGTCTGCTCACCAAGATTAAATTATGATAGAGAGGCATCAGAGGACATGTAAACAGCAGAGGTTTGGAATTTCCTTCATAGTATATGAGGATCACTCAGAGGGAGACTGAAGAATCAATGCACTGGCAATTATGGGGAAATCTGGTAGATACTGTTGGCATGGATTTAGGAAATAATATTTTTTCAAAACTGCCTCTGAGACTGGTCTAGGATAAATATAGAAGCTGACTTCCTGTACATAAGCATGTTAATGTGACACTTAGTATATTCCTTTTGCCTAAGCAAGACCTACCATCAATGATGGCCTCGAATTTAAAAGAACAAAATGTCAAAATCTAACATTTTACATGGAAATAGGTCTGAAGGCTCAATAAATTAGAATATTGGAATGGATCCTTTGCATATGCTACTCATAGGCATCCTGTTCTATCACTCTGTGATTGTTAATACTGACTATCAACTTGACTGGGTCTAGAATCACCCAGGACATACCTCCAGGCACACCTATGAACAATTGTCTAGATCACATTAGTCTCTGAACATGTCTGTGAGGGATTATGTTGGTTAATTAATTGATGTGATGGCCCCACATTAACTGTGGACATGGACATTCCAAGGACTGGGATCTACAACTGAATACAAGTCAGAAAGTGAGCTGAACATTAGCGTACACCTCTCTCTGCTTCTTCACTGATGGTGCAACATGACCATCTCGCTCAAGCTCCTGCCGCCAGGCCTTGCTTGTTATGATAGACAGTACCTTTGAACTGTGAACCAAAATCAATCCTATTTTCCTTACGTTGTTCTTGTCGTGGTATCTTATCACAGCAACAGGAAAAGTAATTAATACATATCTCCTCAAAGAGAGTGTCTGAAGGATATTTATTTTCCCCAAGAAATTAAGGAATATATTGATAAGGAAACCTAGCTTTTCTGGAGGCTCCTCTTGTTGTGTCCCATGTAGGCTACAGGCACAAGTGGGGCTGTGCTATAATATATTAGAGTTCTCTGATTTCAATGGCACTAATTAGATCCTGTACTGGTAAAACCAGGTGGCAACACAGAGATTAGAGAGGCAATTACTATCACAGGGCACACTGACGGAATGATAATCAGACTATTTTAATGTGTGATGAAGACTAATTAGTCACAGGATATGAAGACATTAATATAGATTGACATCTACTGAAAGTCTTGGCTTATGTAAGAGAAAATATTTTAGATCTGATGTGCAAAAACCTAGGCATTATGCAAGTTCCCATAATTAAGCCTATTCTTAGGCTCAGAGCCTCTCGATGGAGGAGAAGGCTAGATCATTTGGGGATTTGGACCCTTCAGTATATCTACAAAGATGCATCATGTAACTGATGTACCATGAAGCTTATACTGCACTGTTACCACAGAGGTCTGAAGCAATTGGCCAGTTGTGATTGTTAAAATAAGAAATAATCATAAAGTATAATCATTTTATACATATCATATAAAGATAATAGTTTTGAGCTAATCTGTAGAGATGCAAAATGTCACATGGTCTATTTGTCAAGTGGAGACATGTGGAGATGAGATGATATGTGGACTCCTGGTCCAAGGTTACCAAAGGATTGTGGAGAGTAGACAATAAGTAAAGTTTTGGCCCAAGACCATCTTACAATGGGCCCATGAAAACTCATTTTGGGGTCAGTCCACTGATCCTTAGCACAGAAATATTTAGTAAAAGACAGACTTTTTATCCTCCATGCTCCCCAATGAAGAAGGATATTGTGTTAGGAAGGAATAAGTGAAAGTCATGAACTAACCTGTCTTCATGTCAGTAAAGATACCAAGGTGAAATCAACACTATGACCTCAGGAAAACCAGATGGAATATGACCTCCAACAACAAAGAACTGAGTCAGAGGTAGAAATTTCTTCTAAATCCTTAAGAAAAATTGCCCACTCACAAGAGGAGTTACCAAAAATG
This sequence comes from Peromyscus maniculatus bairdii, assembly GCF_049852395.1. NCBI lineage: Eukaryota > Metazoa > Chordata > Mammalia > Rodentia > Cricetidae > Peromyscus > Peromyscus maniculatus. The sequence continues at coordinate 76,923,160 of NC_134862.1, read as the reverse complement.
GCAATAGAAATTATAACCATGGCTGCCACTCTAGATGATGTATAATTGCCAGAACAGATCAAGACTATCCTTGACATCAGATACAAAGCTATCAATATGTATAATGTTTTATTTTCCTTTTCACTCAGTAGGGAAGAATCATTAGCAATTTATACTCACATGACCATATCAACAACACACTTGTACAGTATTTCCCCAGAGCAGTAACTACTCTCTCTTTCTATCATAATTGCCTATGTATTTCATAGAACATCACACTGATAATTAATAAAAAGCAATTTGGAACTGGCCATCAAGGAGCAATAGACCTGCTGGATATAACAAAACACATGCATGTAGAGTATAGGAGGAAACCTGGTCTTGTTGTATTAAAGAAGCATCTCAGCATCCCAGTGGTGATCCAAAGAATGATGGGATGCCCCATAAAAGGTGACAATAATTTTTTTATAATTGTAGCACCCATAATGAAGTCAAAGTACAATAAAGACCAAAATATTTGACGTGCTATTCTGACTCAGTTACCAAGTTTTGGCTATTTTAGCTAAATCCTAGAACAAGAAAAGTCTCTGTGGTAGATGAGAGCCAATTGAAATCTGTTTTGCTTATTTTTTTAATAACATACAAGACCTGTTTGCACACTATACACAACCACAGTACGGAATACCTAGATGTCCAAATAGGAAAACATGAGATAACTTTCCTATGGTTAGTAAGATTTCAAACACTTGAATAAAACTGTGCTCCTCTCTGCCAACACCTACTCTACATTTGAGAGTAGCATATGAACAAACTAAAGCAATTCAACATCACTAAGCCAAAATTACAGAAAAATCCAAAAGGGAATTCTAACACAGAGAAGAAGGAAAGACACTGCAGGGGAGCTCAGAAAGAATTAATATTATGATAGGAACAGATGAATTAGGAAAGAATCAAACATGTAAAATGCATAAACCCACAAACCCCTAAAACAAATGAGGAGGGAAGCAAAGAACAAACAGTGTTTGAACTAACCAAGAAAACAGCCAGCAAAGTTATAAGAACTGGTAAATATATCTTTATAGTAACCCTAAATAGTAATGATCTCAACTGTTAAAAACATTAGACTGGTTCCAACCATTTGTTGCCTGCAAGAAACACAGTTCACTGGCAAAGACAAACACAGAGATTTAAAGTCAAAGCATGGAAAATATTATACTAAGCAAATGGATAAGGAAACAAGCAGGTGCAGCCATCCATATGTTTAACAAAGTAGACTTAACTATAGAATTAGTTAGAAAAAGTTTGCTACTTATTAGTAAAGGGAACAATCCTTTAAGAAGATATTATGATATATATTATAATAATATCAAATTATAATTTGTGGAGAGGAGCAAAAGAATAAAAGTAATTTCCTGTATCTTATCAAATCAGAAGTCAACATTAAGAGAAGCTACAGAACCAAGCAAACATGTTTGAAGATTGAGTAAAGGACTCTTAAATGATAGTGGGTCATTAAAGAGAGGAGTGACAAAAATTTGCTAGAGTGAAAGCAAATCAAAGTATAACTTGCCTTAAGCTTTGGTATCCAAAAGACAGTTGTTAGAGGGAAGTTCATAACTATGAGGGCCCACATTAAACATTCAGAGAGATCTCAAAACTGAATTTATATGTTTCAAGGTCTTGGAAAAACAATAACGAGCCAAACAGAAAGGCAACAGATAGAAATAATGAAGACTAGGACAAAGATTTATGAAATGGAGACTAAAAGAATAATACAAAGAATCAGTGAGACATATAGGCACATAATTGAAAAAAATAAAAAGCAATTCATCAAATTTATCAAAATTAACCAAGAGAAAGATAGAGGAGTAAATTAATAAATTAAAGGCAAAAAGAGGACATTACAGCAAATACTGGTGGAATACAAAGAACCATCATTGAATATTTTTTTTTGGTTTTTCGAGATAGGGTATCTCTGTGAAGTTTTGGAGCCTGTCCTGGAACTTGCTCTGTAGACCAGGCTGGCCTTAAAATCACAGAGATCCACCTGCCTCTGACTTCTGAGTGTTGGGATTAAAGGCCTGCATCACCACCTCCCAGATCAGTGAACATATTTTAAAATATTTTCTTTTGTTCTTTGAAAGTCTCATACATTTATGTAAAATATATTGATTATATCCATCTAAAATCACCTCACTCCACTCCCCATAGTGCCTCCTATCTTGTCTCCCTCCCAGATTTATGTACTGTTTTTATTTTTGTTATTAATGACCCCTTGAGTCTAATTACTGCTGACCATATGCACATACATGTGTAGACACGTGTGTAGACATCTATTGAGACATGAACTACATGCCTGCAGCCCTGTCTCCAAAGAAGAGTGAAGTGACACTCCCTTCTTGTTAAGGAATATTTTTAAAACTTATTTTATGGTAATTTTAAAAACATGGAAGAAATACATGACTTCTAAACATGTATGGCTACATTAAAATTAAACCATGAGACCATAAACAATGTAAACAGATCTTCAGTGAGGAATGAGAATGAAAAAGTAATTATCTCTCAACATAAAAATTTAAAAAGCCCCAGGACAAGATGGGTTTACTGCTGAATCTTGCTAGGCCCTTAGAGAACTGACACAAATACACCTCAAATCAGTCCATAAAATAGAAACAGAAGGGATGCGACTAAATTCATTTTATGAAGCCAGTATTACTCTGATCCCCAACCTTGAAGATTATCCAATATAAAAAAGAAAGGATACACCAATTTCACAATGGAATTGCACAAAAGCTCCTCAACAAAATATTAGCAAACAAATCAAACAATATGAAGTAGAGCATATATCATGACCAACTCGGCTTCATTCGAGTGATGTAAGAATGATTCAATACATACAAATCAGTAAATTTAATATAGTGCACAGACTCAAGGAAATAAATCACATGATCTTCTCAATAGATGCATAAAAGCCTGTGGTAAAATTCAGAATCCCTTCATAATAAATGCTCTGAAAAAACTAGGGGTAGAAAGAATATACCTGACCATAATAAAGTCTCTATATAGCAAGCCTTTATACTTGCTATACTGAACACATTTCCTCTAAAAATCAGAATAAGGAAGGAAATTCTAATCTCTGCCTTGGATGATACAGTACTTGGCAACTTAGAGCAATAAGGCAAGAAAAAGAATAAAAGAGATATACATAGGAAAGGAAGAAATCAAATTACCCCTTTCAGATGGTATGATCTTATGCATCAAAGACTCTAAAGATTTTTCCCAGAAAACTCTCAGATCTTATCAATGCCTTCAACAAAGTCAAAGGATACAAAATCAACATACAAAAAACCCAGTAGTTTTTCTATATATCAATAAGGAGCATGGTGATTAAAAGAAAACTTGGAAAACAACCCTATTAACAATAGCCTCAAAAAATACAACACTTAGGAACAAACCTAACCAAGGAACTGGAAGTCTCGTACCATGGAAACTAAAACACCAAAGCAAAAAAATGAAGAGGACATTAGAAAACAGAAAGACCTCCTGTGTTAATGGATCAGCAGAATACATTGTGAATATGGTTATATTACTGAAGGTAGTCCACCAAAATTCTTATGGCATTCTTCACAGAAACAGAAAACAGAATCCAAAAATTCATGCAGAAATATCAAATATTTAAAGCAGAAAAAAAAGCTAACTAAATGTACTGTAAATACCTGTCCAAAATTAGATAGAGCCACAGTAAATAAAAAAAAAATCATGGTACTGGCACCAAAACAGATACATGAACTAGTGAAGAGGAATACTCAAAAATAATCTCACACACTACAGTCACCTAATTTTTGACAATTATGGTGAAAACATGCATCGATGTTCATCCAGTATGAACTTTTGGCTTCTTTATAAAAATTTGAATGTTCACAGGTATGTGGATTTATGTCTGGATCTTCAATTCTATTCCATTGATTAACAACTCCGTTTTGTGCCAATACAGCTGTTTTTATTCTTGTAGCTATGTAGTGCAATTTGAGGTCAAGGATGGTGATACCTCCAGCAGGTTTTTAGTTTTGTTTTGCTTTGTTGTCATTCAGGATTGTTTTAGGTATCCTGGGTTTTATGTATTTCCATTGTCCTTTCAAGATCTATGAAGAATTGTGTAGGATTTTTTATGGGGATTGCATTGAATCTATAGATTACTTTTGGTAGGATGGCCATTTTTAATCACATTGATACTACCAATCCATGAGAATGGGAGATGTTTCTGTCTTCTGGTATTTTCTTCAATTTCTTTCTTCAATGTCTTAAAGATTTTTTTTCATACAAATCTTTCACTTGTTTTATCAGAGCAAGATATTTTATATTGCTTGAGACTATTGTGAAAAGTGTGATTTTCCTGAGTTCTTTCTCAGTCCATTTGTCATTTGAATATAGGAAGACTACTGATTTTTGCGAGTTAATTTTGTATCAAGTTACTTTTCTGAAAGTGTTTATGAGCTATAGGAGTTTCCTGGTGGAATTTATTTGAGTCACATGTATACTATAGTATTATCTGCAATTAAATACATTTTGATTTCTTCCTTTCCAGTTTGTATATCCTTGATCTCCTCAGTTGTCTTATTGCTCAAGCTAAGACTTCAAATACAATATTGAATAAGTATGGTGAGAGTGGACAACCTTGTCTTATTCCTGGTTTGATTGTAATTGCTTTGAGTTTCTTTCTGTTTATGTTGATGTTGGCTATGGGTTTTATGTCAACTGCTTTTATTATGTTGACATATGTCTTTTATATCTCTAATCTCCCAAGACCTTTATCATGAAGTGTGTTGGATTTTGTTAAAGGTGATCATGTAGTTTTTGTATTTCAGTTTGTTTATAGGGTAGATTACATTTATTGATTTACATAGGTTGAACCATCCCTGCATCTATGGGATGAAACCCACTTAACCATGGTGGATCATCTTTTTGATATATTCTTGGATTCAGTTTGCAAGCACTTTATATTAAGATTTTCTGCATCTGTGTTCATAATGGAAATCATCCCTTACAAGCATGTTTGTTTTCTAATGAGAGACAGAAAGGGGATGGGATCTGGATGGGAGGGGAGGTGGGGAGCAATTGGGAAGAGTAAAGGGAGGGGAAACATAATCCAGATACATTATGTGAGGGGGGGAAGCTATTTTCAGTAACAGGGAAAAAATAAAGCCAGTAAGACAAAACAAACAAACAAAAACCTAAAGAAAACAAGTACAAATGCTTGTGAGGATGCAAGGAGAAAGAAAGCCTATATACTGCTGATTGGAATTTAAACCAGTATATTCTCCATTCAAATCAGCCTGGAGGCTCCTTAGAGACTGAAAGTGGAGCTAGCACGGTATCCAGCTATATTCGTCCTGGTAAGGTACTTGAAGCAACCTACGTCAGCCTACTATAGAGATACCTACAGCCTATCCACGTTCATCCCAACACTGTTAACAATTGCCTAGTTATTCAATCAGTCTAGATGTTCATTGGTCAATGAATAGATGAATGAGATCATTATATAAAATCATTACAAGTAATTAACAGGTAATATAAATAGATAGATGGATGGGTAGATAGATAGATAGGTAGATAGATAATGAGATTTTATTTATTCAGAAAGAAGAACAAAATTATATCATCTGCAGGTAAATAGAGGGAGCTGGAAAGCCTTATAGTAAGAATATGAGTCAGATCCATACAACTATTACACGTCTCCTATCATATGTGACTTGGGAAGATTAGGGGGACTAGAAGAAGGTTAGGACAAAAGAGAGCAATGTGAGTGAATGTGGTCAAAGGACATGATGTGCATGAATAAAATTATCCCACAGAATCCATCACTTTGTACAACGAATGTGCACCAGTAACTCTTTAAACAAGAGCGGTTTAAAACTTGGTTCTGGAAAAGCATGGGGATCTTACAGATCATCAAATGATGATGTGACCAGATGCTCCTATAATGAACTAGGAGTTACCTCAGAATCACAGAAGTGAAAAAGGAAACAACATATAATGAACTCAAGCTGCTGAAAAGAGCACAGAAAAATTATACAAAGAGCCCAGGCTACTATGGAACCTGCCCATTCTGTTCCATTGAAGATGTCAATCAGCCTTTCCCTCAACCATCCCAGTGCTTGATCAGTAGTCCCAGGTACGAATTGGCCATAGAAGCATGGTCTTTCCCCATTGAAATTGGGCTAGCACTGTAGCTCTGTGACCAACCTGCCAACAGCAGAGGCCCAGGCAGAGTCTTTTATGTGCAAGCATTCCCCAGAGGAACCTGTGTGCTTTAGGCTGCTTGAGTCACCCTATACACATCACCCTCACACAGATTTGCTTTTTGTTCCTGAGATGGTTCGGTCAATGTCATGTTTGCCATTTTTAAAAGGCCCTGTCCTCCATGGCAGCACCTTAGCAGCACATGGACCATATAAAAAAACAGTACAGGAGGCTGGAGAAACGGCTCATGGGTTAAAAGCACTTGCTGATCTGTCAGAGGACCCAGGTTCAATTTCCAGCACCTAGTCAGGGGCTCAAAACCATCTGTAACTATAGTTCCAAGGGACCTAATGTCCTCTACTAGCCTTTGTGGGCACCCACCATGCTGACATACATGAAGACAAAACACCCATACACATATAAACCAATCAACAAATAATAAATATTTACAAAAATCAAACCTTAAAAAGCACATTTTAAAACCAAAGAATTCAGTGGTTTTATTACATGCCTCTACTTGCAGGAGTACCTGGCTTGACAATGTGTGTAGCCTACTGTACTGAAGGTTCAGCTATATCCAAATTGGGAGCCAAGAGCCTGCATTGTGTTTCAAGATGTGATATACACCTCAAACAAATTTCACCCCCGCCCCATGACCAGGAAGTATGCGTTCAGGAGTCAAGAACAGGGAGTGGGAGATGATGCTCTTGCTCTGACATCTAATATTCTACTGGGAGTTTGGATGCTCTAGGGCCCAGTGAAGGAGAATGGCTCCTATCCAATAAGATCATCCTCCATATGGATTGTAAGCTAGGCCAACCTCGGCTCATGTTCAATTGCTCCTACTTGTAAACTAGCAAGTAGAGTAAAGAAAAGAAAATTGTTTTACTAAGTGGATGATGCGTCTCAAGCAACAGAGTGATTTGGTTACTGCCATTGACAAAAATAATATGAAAGACAATGGTTAGAACACAGAAGATCCACCAGACTGCTTATCAGCATCCCTTTCTGTACAATACAAAGGATGCCTATGGCAATGACTTGACCACAGAACGTGTATCCTGCAGAATTCGGGTTTAATTATCTTTACAAAATAAAGAATCCCATTAAGCTGAAATATTGGCAAAAGATAAGTGAAATTGAGATGTATGGTGGAAGAAGACCACTATGAACAACAGCCCAAGCCTTGTGATGCTCAAAGGCAGAGATCATGACTGGTTTTATTCATTTTTTGGTATGTGTATGTGTATACACGTTTGTTTGTGTGTGTGTGTGTGTTTGTATGTATGTGTATATGTGTAAGTGACTGTGTAAATTGTGTACATGGGTATGGAGACAAGAGCCTGACATGAGTGTGTTCCTCATTCACTCTCCACCTTTTTTTCTGAGCCAGAGTCTCTTATTAGACCTGAAGGGTGCTGGCTCACCAACAAATCCCAGGGATCCTCCTTTCTCTACCTCCCCAGTGTTGGGATTATAAACACATGTCATCATTCTTGGCTTACACACACACACACACACACACACCACACCACATCCCCCACACCACACAACATCATACACACACACACAGAGAGAGAGAGAGAGAGAGAGAGAGAGAGAGAGAGAGAGAGAGAGAGAGAGAGCTTTTAGAGATTAAGAGATTAAGAGAGCTTTTGGGGCAAGTACTTTACCAATCAAGCCACCTCTCTAGCCCTAGGTTTTATTTTTCATGTTACTTGTAACAGTTTTTCTTCTCATTTTCTCTTCCAAATTGAGATGAAGGACTTGGTAGTATCTAATGGTTTAAGTTTAAAAGGGAGTGTGACTAATTTGGTGTCTCCCTGTGATCATCAAATTGCCAATGGGATTTTCTGAGTGCTCTCTTTGGAATGTGGAGGGACAGAGGGAATGACCCTACTGATTGTTCTCTGCTCACTTATCCAGATCTGGCATCCACTTCTCTTCCCCATGCTATCTCCCACAGCAATATAATGTTTATGGACATACCCAGTGGGGTTTTTATGTCTTTCACTTCCTCACAGTGAGCATACAGAATGGGCCATGATATTGTTGCTCACTAGCAATATTTATCTATTTGATCTCCCTGATTCCTAAAAGGTTGGGGTTTTCTGAGTGGTGAGAGAGGAAAAGGTAAATGGAGCATCTTGCATTAGTCATAACAAACACCTTTCATCACACTTGAATTTACAGTATCTGGAAACCAACTAGATCACCAAGGGCTAATAACTTCTTCAATCATATCTGTTTAATAAATTATCTGTAAAAATGAAAAACTGATGGGTTCACCAGGTTGAGATTCACATAGAGGAGCTGTGAGGATGGTTTGCCCAGAGGGAGCATGGAACCTTTGCAGGTCTTACACATCTGCTACCATATGCATCTCTTCCATTTGGCTATGAATGAGTTATAGGCCTTTACATAAATGTATAACTTAGTAATAAACTGCTTACAAGTTCTGGAAGCTATGCCAGCAAATGACTGTATCTCAGAAGGCTGAGGAAACCTTCAGTACAAAGCTGTCAGTCAGAAGAATGAGCGACAACCTGGACTTGTGTTTGGCAGCTGAAGAGAGACCAGCTTCAGGAGAGTGTGTGACCTTAGTTTTCTACAAGTAAATAGTGTCATAACTAAGTAAAATTGCAGGGCACACAGCTGATATACACCAGGAAATGGAGAGATACTTGGGTTGAGAAAAGCCTTCAACATCTGGAATCAGATGAGAAGTATGATAGAACAGAGAATGCAGAAGAAAATAACTGGGAAGGGCGAAGAGTCAGGATGCATATGCCTTGAGCGTCTTCCCTGTCAAGTGGACTCAGGCTGGTGGTATCCCTTCACTATTTCTCTGCAGATGAGGGTGCCTGGTGTGCTTGTCATTTTCAGTCACTGAAAATCCTCTTCCCTCATTCCTTTGGTTCTAAGGGAGTAACTACTTTATTCTCCAGCTTCCTACACCACTAAACACCTGCCCACATTCTGGCAATAAAATCTTGCCAAAGCACCCTAATCTAAATGTGCTATGTATTTTTATAGAGACCTTACCCAACACACTTGATAAGGAAGATGAGAGATAAGATATTGAACAACCCACAACTGAGGTGGAAGATCTCTCGGAAGGAATGAGGGTAACTATTTTGATCTAAAGTTATCATGTTGTAATTTGAATATATGTCTACAAAGCCTGATAGTCTTCCCTTCAAGAGGTGCAGCTCAATTCTAATTTGAGTGTAGACAAGACTTAGAGACTCTTCTAATAAATAAGGAAAGAAGAAGCGAAAGGAAGCAGTTTCTGAGACAGTCTGAAAAGGCACTTGCTATCTTGGGTCACTTGGTCCAGGGAAAGCCAGCTACTGTGTTGTGAAGACCATGAAGAAGTCATGAAGAAAGATAGGGAAGGAGGCTAGCCACCAGCCACCAGCCACCAGCCACCAGCCACCAGCCACCAGCCACCAGCCACCAGCCACCAGCCTCCAGCCACCAGCCACCAGCCACCAGCCACCAGCCATGTTAGTCATCTAGGAATAGGATTCCTCATCCTCAGTGGACAGTAAAGATGACTGTTGCTCCCGCAGGGAACCTGGCCACGCCAGAAGTAGCCCTCTAAGCTACTCCAAACTCCTACATTACAGAAACTGTGTGATAATGAGTGTGGATTTGGTTTAAACCAATAAACTTACAGTTTCTTTGTTATATAACAATAGATACCGTCAGGTATACCTGGATACAGCAAAGATAATCATTAGTAATCACTATGCTTATTATACATTAATTTTGGTGATAAATGTTTCATTTAATCTTCACTTGCACCCCATGAAGCAAGTGCTATTATTAGCCTCACATTATAGATTAGGATCCCAGGGCACAGGAACTTAAATATCCTGCCAAGAGACACATAGCCTGCACTGTATTACAAGGATGATAAGATGCACATTTTCTCGAAGTTAATACCTCTGAATCATAATACCTCTTACAATCAAAGATGTCTCACAATGGCTGGCAGTCATGCAGCAATTTGACATAATTGTAATTGTGTAGCCTTAGTTGTGGCTGAGCCTATTGTCACTGCTTCAATCGTGTTGGAAGCACTGAGTTTAATTAATGCTTAAAATATTTGCAAAAGACTATACTATGACTTGGCATTAAAATTGAGAGTTGGTGTGTATGTGAGAAGAAAAATGAGCAACAGATCACAAGTTTTATGAGCAGGAAGTAAAATACCTACCACTGGAAGAATAGTAGCTAATTCCACATTTTCTTCCAAAACAACAGATGAGTTCCTTAGGGGTTCCAAGAAAAGGTGAATTCCACAAATAGCCACAGCCATTGTTCAGACTGACTATCGTGTGCCATGAAAGGGAGGTAATGTACACAGTTCCTAAGAAAGAGGCAGAAAAGAATTTAAAAGGAGGTGATTTTAAAGTGACTGTATCTGTGTCATGGACAGCCGTCATTAAGGAGCTGCTACCAAGATGAGCTGGTAGTCTTGTTTTCCTCCATAGTGTTTCACACAGCAACCATTCACCTTATGACTGGGTATTTAGAGATGATGCTGTAGAGTTGTGGTGGCTACATATGACCACAAAGCATCTGCCACATGACCTGAATTGATGAGAACATGGACAAGATTCCTACTCAAATTTGTACAACGACTCAAATGCCTGCGTTTCAGAATCACTTCTGTCTCTAAGAAAGTTTGGGAGGCCAGTTGCGTAATAATGTGAATATGCTTTACAATGCCAAACAATACCTTCAAAATGGTTGAGATGATAAATTTTGTCTATATTTTCCATTGTTAAAATAGAAATAAATGTGTCTGAGACCCTTCAAAAGCTCAATTCCACACTGTGTAGATGAAACTCAGATTCTCTTCTAAAGTGCAGGCAAAAAAAGAGGAAGTGACAGTATGCAGTTTCTCCCTCTCACCTCCTCCAGCCCTCTCTCAGGAAAACAGATCTTTATTTAGACTGCTGAAGACTCCAAAGAATAGACGAATCCACTCCTAAGAGGGTGACATATGCAATAGTATATGGGACACTCCTCTGTGGTCGAGGCCTGAATAGAAACAGTAATGATGATGATGTTGTCAAAGCTGGCAGATAAGAGAGTAACAGGACTGCAGAATATCAGCAGCTCTGGTGGACATGTGTAGGCAATGAGCCACTGTAAGAAGAGCAAGATGAAGAAAAGAGATGGGGAGGGAGGAAGCCTCAATTTTCATTTCTCCTCATGCTCACCCTCTCTGATGAGGCCCTGACTCCAGTTGGCACTGAGTCCTATCAACAGTCCACGTAGCCCACAGCAGCCCTTTCTCTCCTCAGATTCTCTATCTTTTTCTACCCTTAGGAGGAAAAGGCTGGGGGAAGAAGAGCAGGCATGCTGAGCTGCTGGGTCCAGATTCTCAGTACAGGCAGGGAAGGACAGTGGGGGACCTGAGAATTCCAAATCATACTGTCAGAGTGAACTTACATTTGTTGCTAACGACATTGATGTTATTAGGCTAGACAGAGGAATGTCGATGTGAATCATTTTCAGTGTTATTCCATATTCATAATGGACTAAATATAGTAAGGAGAATGGGACTGGCGGGCACAGCCCCCAATGGTCATAGTGGATGATTCCCATGATGAAATTAAATGCTAGCCTAGCTCTTGTGTTCCCAGAGGGGCACAGAAAGCAATATCCCTAGCCTCTAACCCAAAGATGAAACCAACACATAGTTGTTCGATTTTTATCCATCCTTCCCAGTAGCCAAATTCAAATACCATGTCAAAAGGCCAGGCACTTGGCTCTGGTGTGTGGAGATTTAGAGTATAGAGGTCCAGCCAGGAGGAGCTAATCCTAGCACACTCCTTCCTATGGCAGTCTGTGCCTCTGTTCCACATCAAAGCCTGGGGTCATGATTTTCTTTAAATGAGAAAGTTGGTGTTTTCATTATGTAAAACAAAATAAGAGATAGTTTCAACTAAATAAAATAAATAAGCCATTTTTTTTTATCCTATGATACCACCAGTGGTGGAGTGTGGTGGGGGAAGGAAACGGGTCATTGATCCATTTGTAAAATTCAAAACTGGGAACTCAGTTGATTATGCCTCAGAAGCTTGTAGTCCTAGATCATACATGTGATAGAATAAATCTAATTGACTGTTGACTCTTTGTATATCTGCCATTGAGCATTTAGTTAAAGATAAAATAAAATGTTTTACTTTTAATTTATGAAACTTTTGATATAAAATAATACATAATCATACTAAGCAAATGAAAAAAAAAGACAAATTATATGCAGCCCACTGGCTCGGGATAACCACTGTAGCAATTAAGTCTTTCAGCCATGTTCTGATTGGCATATACATGTAGGTGATCCTGCCTTAAGGCAACAGAGTTTAAGATTCTTCTGTATAAATAATGATTCATGCGTGTATCATTTCAATATTCACCTGAAAGTCATCTAAAGTATTTGCTCAGCACTTAAAAACTCATTATTAAAATCTGTGGGAGTAGAAGTGGTATCATGCCTCTTGGTTTTGGAAATAATTTGGCAATGGGGAAATGAATGATATTCAAGATATATGTTCTTATTTATTCTCTAGAAGCACCATATTTCCCAGAGTGCCTGACTGCATGATTTTTGGACACAGCTACTAAAATAAGACCTTACATGAGATCTGGGAAGTGGAGGTGAAATGTTACTCTCCAATGCTTTTAACAAACCAGCACATTGACAAACAGGAGACGTACATACCTCACATGTTCTAGCTTGTCCTCACACCCTCCTCCCTGCCCAGTTCTTCTGCCTATCTTCCAATCAATTACAGATCAGTCTACTTCCAGCAGAGACTCACAGGTTTGGATACATGGGTACAGTAGCTTTCCAATCCCCTCTGTACATTTTCCTATATTTTGAATCTTTAATCACCTACTGTGGTGGTTTGAAAGACAATGGCCCCCGTAAGGAGTGGCACTATTAGGAGGTGAGGCTTTGTTGGAGTAGGTGTGACCTTGTTAGAGGAAGTGTGTCACTCTCTAGGTGGGCTTTGAGGTCTCTTATGTGCTCAAGATACTGCCCAGTGTCTCAGTTCACTTTCTGCTGTCTGCCTGCAAGATATAGAACTCTCAGCTCCAGCACCACGTCTGCCTGCACACAGCCATGTCCCACCATGATGATAAGGGACTGAACCTCTGAACTGTGAGTCCCAATTAAATGTTTCCTTTATAAGAGTTGCTGTGGTCATGGTATTTCTTCACAGCAATAAAACCCTAACTAAGACACCTACCATGTTGGCATTTATATCCCCTGCAATGTTCTAACCTGTTCACTGGACACCAGAGCCTTTTTCTCTAATTGCCTGCCTTACCACACCATATTTTTATTTCCAATGTCATTTGTATGGTAAACGCCTGTTCCATTAAATTCTGAGTTTCTTTACTTCTATGACTAAACTCTTAATGTCACAATTTTCTGTTCGTGAGATGGTGAGAGGTAAGCAAAATCTAAGAAGGAGAATCTGTAGGCTGAGCTTCTTCTTAGTACCACATGGAAGGCATGAATGAGTCTCTGTGGACTGCAGCAGCAGAAGAGCTGTTTTAAGCATCATATGTGGTGCAAGAAAAGATTGTAGACAGACTGGTCACTGCTGGCACAGAACACTTAGAAGAAGGAATGAAGACAAACTGTGTAATTTGTTCATTACAGCCAGAGGAGAGATGGAGAAAGATGGAAGAAATAAAACAAGGAGTCAGAATATCACATTTCCAGTTCCAAAAACAGGATTGTAAAACAACGATGGCTATCATAAAGGAACTTATCATCTTTTAGCTTCCAGGTGATGTTTCTAAATAGAAAACTCTCCAAGTTTAATCACTTGGGTCACTGAATTATGAAGCAAGTTGAATTTAGAAGCTAACAGAAACTCTTTATGTCAAATCTAGGGCATTAGTTTGTAGGTAGTAGAATATCATTATTTAAAGTGAGGATACATGAGTAAATTCAAATGAAACTAGGGACACTGAACCATGCCAAGAGTCATCTGTTACCAAACGCACACCTCCCACTCACAAGGAGAAGCTGAGTCTTCCCTTCTCTAAGGAACTTATAAAGGTGGCTCCACATTGCTGGGAGATTCTGATCGTCCTCAAAACCTTCCCCAATACTTTCTCATTAATTTTAGTAAACCAAGTCCCAAGTCCCAGCATACCCCAAGGAAGGTATTAAGAACTATAGCCCATGAGATATCAGAGAGAGAGAGAGAGAGAGAGAGAGAGAGAGAGAGAGAGAGAAAGAGGAGGGAGAATAAACTACAGTGTATGACTCTTACAGGTGTACAGTCAGACCTGAGAAGTAAAGAATATTCATGAGAAAGGATCTTAATGATTCGAATAAAGATGAAAAGGATATAAAACATACCTGGAAAAATTTACTGGTGACAATAGTAACAAAACTTCTAAATTTAACATCACAGTGGCAGGTTTTTAGTAAGTCTTAAAACTAGTCTTTTGAAATGTATTAAGATATTATGATTAGAAAGAAACCTGCATTTTTCAAAGAAAGTATATTCCATTTTTAAGGCTGGACAAGTATTCCAAAGGTAGTTGGTAATCTTATGAATAGCTTCATATTTTCATGGTCTTATAGGTTTTTCCATTTAAATGTCCTCTTGTTAAAATGAAATGTTAGGATATTAAAATATATTTTATATTTTTATTGAAGTAACAATATGACATGACAGATGTCGAAGTATTAATTTTAAATTTCGTGCCAAGAAATTTAACTTATGTGAAATAGACACATTCCTTGTAAAACTGCAACATATAAAAATTGATATTAGAAAATATAGAAAGTGTATGTAGTCATATCTCTTGAAGTTAAATTGAATATGATCAAAATATATTGTTAAAAATTCTCAAAGAATAAATAAAAACATTACCTAAAAATAAATTGACAGTTTAAGAAAAATATTCCCACCACAAAAAATCTATATCCATATGCTTCAGTGATGAATTCTATCAACCACACAAAAGAAGACATGATTTCGATCACAAATGAACCTTCAGAATATAGAGGATGAAACCTTCATTTTCTTACAAGGCTCACATATGTAATATTAAAATCTGACAAGATATCATCAAAAAGAACTAGCATAATGATTTGCACCTCCAATTCTAGCAGTTTCTGAGACTAAGGTGAACAGTCATGAATGTGTAGCTAGCCTGAGCTACAAACAAGATCCCAAGTGAAAAAAACAAAAAACGGAGAGGGAATATCAGAAGAAAGGAAAAAGATTTAAATTCATTATTACAGGAACATACAAAATCCTTAACAAAACGTGGTAGTTCTCATCAAGCTCAAATGGAATTTATCCCATAATGTAATGTTTAATCAATAATTGAAAATCAATTAAGAAATTTATCATAACAGGATAAAAACAAATTAATTATCTAAGTAGAGACAGGAAAACTTGTCAACATTGAACATACATTTGTAAAAAAAATTAAATGTTTATAATAAAAATATCAGGAACACCAGGAATAGTAGGAAGTTTCAACTTGGCAACGGTTATCTATTACAGTAATCAATACGTGGTATTAACACTGATGGAGCAGAGCTGAGGGGAAAGTTTGAGGCTTCTACACATAAATTTATTTTCTACAAAGATACCAAAGGCAATTCAGTAAGGAAAAGAAAGACCACAGAAAATTATGCCAAAGTAACAGCTACGAAGGATGGGTAGAGGGGCGATGAACCTTGGTTCTTGCTGTCACTGTTGTAGTTAGATCATTAATCTCTAGACACAAAGAATGGCAAGGCCAAGTGTGGTTTTGTGGTTACATTTGCTTCCTTGTCAATTTTGTTTATTTTCATTTCTAATGTTTCTTTTCAGGTTCCTTTCTTGAGAAGTTATACCATTACATTTTCAAGCTCTCTACTATTTTTAGATTTCCTTTTCTATCAGAATAGCCAAGCAGGAAATATAACAAGGTGAAAGGCAAGCAGGTGCACACACACACATACACACACATAGCCTCTTCTCAGAATAATATGTCTTATGCCCTCATGGCTGATAGATCGTAAGTCACATGATCAGACCTAACATCTGTAGGCTTTGCTTCTCTATAGCAGAGAAGTGAATATTTGCTGATTAATAGCATAATTTCCTATACTTTATTCATTGCGTATTCAAAAGTGTATGATTTCATATAATTTATTTGTTGCATATTCAAAAGTGTATTGGTTCTACTTTTGTGTAACTTCAGTTAGCTGCATGTCAATTCTTCATTAAAAGTAAATTTTAAAATATATGAAAAAAAATCGTCACACATAAAACCAACCCCAAAGCATGATTTTTCTTCAGTACTCTACAACACAAAGTGAACTGGCAAATTGTAGTTTAGTGTTTGCACTTTTTGAGCGCTGCCTCCGACGCTTCCTTTCCTCAGACTTGAGTGTGTACCTCAACTGTCTTCCAGGGCCCCTTCCTGTGTCAGGCTAGTCCCCTGCCTAAGTGACACGGAGAAACAAACAAACAAAGGTATTAAAAAAAAAAAAAAAGACAAAAAGCAAAACAGAAAACCATTGTGCTACTGAAACCAGCTGCTCGCAGACCTCGCTGCCATGTGAAGACTTCTACCCTAGGAGACGGCACTTGTTGTTAACCCTACCTAAACTACTTCAGGAGACCGGGCAACGCGACCACAAATTTACTTTTTCAGTAAGTTCTGAGGAGCTACGCTGCTGATGCCACCAATCCATAGACCACAGACCATCACTTGGCCCAAACCTCTAATGTCCCACTCCAACAGTTACAAATTCCCTACCTATCAACCCCCTCTGATCCATTTAAATGAATTGAAATTTTTCTCTTGTTTGTTGTGTTTTTTATCTGAATTTTATTTATATAATTTTCATAGTTTGAGGATTTCATACACGCATATAAATGCACATCTATCCCACTTTCTCTGCACCAATTCGTCATTTTAAGGGATTCTCATAAGTAAGAAAATGATAAATATGTGTTCACTCACAGTTTTTTTTTTTTTGTGTGTGTGTGAAAGTTTTATAGAAGGTTTTTAAAATTGGTATTTAACAGGGTAATTTTATTTAACTGAATATTAACTTCTGTGACCTGCCTCTTTCTTCTGATGGTGACAGATAAATGGAGTGTTACTGTATTATCATAAAATAATAGTTTGGAGTCGTAGACTCCATGGGACCTCCACTTGACCTAATGCATATTGATATTACTCTACTCCAGCAGCTTCATCTATAAAATGTCAATATTGTAATTATACTTGATTCTTGTTTAATAGGAGTATTTTGAGGTTAAATGGGAAATTATTTAGGAGACATCTCCAAGACCTGCATTGCAGTAATTAAGTTCCATATTTATGTAGGTCTTGGCTCCTATTTGCCTCAGACCCAGCACATCATCGACTTCCCTGTTCCCTGGAACACAGGAAAGAAGTACTGTGTGCCTGGGAAAGAACACGCTTGTGAGTCAGACAGACCAGTTTGGAGTTTGATCTGAGCCCCTAGTTCTATGACATTAATAACATTCCTCATTTGCAGAAAATGGCATGGGACAAAGGTCTAGCAGCTCTATTAAGTACACACTAACTGATGAGAAAAATACCAGTACCTGAAAACTACCATAAAAACCACCAGTTCAGAAGAACACTAGATAGTGCTCAGAAACTGCCGTGCCAATTCTCCGGGCTCGCCATTCGTTTCTCAGAGACACAGAAATCAAAGGATTATTTCATCTATGAATTACTATAGCAAGTGTTTCTCTAGATGATAGCACGTGTATTAATAGCCATTAAAACCTTTGCTGTCCTTGGCCGTGTGATGCTGTATCATGACACCACACCTCTGTGTGTGCATCCACACCACACCTCTACAGTATGCATCCACATTTAAAAACATTCATATCTTTCGATGCAAATATCCTTTTGCATCTGTAGTGCTCATGAAAAAAATTCTCTCATAGAGTCCAAAGAGATGTTGCTTGTAATTTTCTTTCAGATACCTCAGTGGGTACAGCAGGGAGGTGCATCTTTATGGCAGGTGCAGGTTGTATTTTAATTACCAGAAAAGGGAGGGGATCACCTGGAACCATACTGCAGAGGGAACAACCATAAAGACTTGGAAAACTCCGTTATTACATTAGGGGTATTAGAGCCATATTTTTTATTAGTGTGCGACCAACAACTGACACCTGAAGAAGGTGCTCTAGGACTCAGTAAACAGTGTGCCCAGCAGTTTTCTTGTCGTCTTCTGTTTTATGTTTTGGGTGTGTGTGTGTACACATCCATGTGTATGTTCATATTTGTTCATGGTTGTGTGTGCACAGGTGTGTAGAGGCGAGAGGGTGAAGGTAGACGTCCTCCTCAATCACTCACCAGCTTATTTATTGAGACAGGGCCACTCTCTGAACGAGGAGCTCACCGATTCAGCTGAACTAGCAAGGTAGCTAGCCTCCGTTTTCCTCCTGCCTCCATCTCCTCAACCCTGGGATTACAAGCTAGCTAGTCTCCACATCTCTTCAACCCTAGGATTATAAGATAGCTAGTCTCCATCTCCTCAGCCCTGGGATCACAAACTAGCTAGTCTCCATCTCCTCAGCCCTGGGATCACAAACTAGCTAGTCTCCATCTCCTCAGCCCTGGGATCACAAACTAGCTAGTCTCCATCTCCTCAGCCCTGGGATCACAAACTAGCTAGTCTCCATCTCCTCAGCCCTGGGATTACAAACTAACTAGTCTCCATCTCATCAGCTCTGGGATTCCAGGTTTGCCCTCTCATGCCTGGCTTTTTTTTATTTGGGCCCTGGGGGATTGAACTCAGCTCCTCATGGTTGCACAGAAAGGATTTTTCCAGCAGCCATTTCCCCAGCCCTCCACCTCTTTTTTATTTTTGTCTTTGGCCATGCTGGGAATTGAACCTAGAACTTCAGGTATGCTGTATAGGTAAGTGCTATACCACCGAGCTATGGCCCCTGCCCAGTAATATTCTATTCCGTTATCTCACTCTCTCTAACCCACCCTCAGGCTCTGCTTTAGTTACTTCTAGAACTGAGCTCTGTGAAGCTGAGGTGAGGAAACAGGGAATATATAGTGTGATGGTGATCAATGGAATCCCTTGTCCTTAGATTGTGCCACATGACCCAAGGAGAGTTTCATGAAATTGCCTTAAAGGACAGTACACATGGTCTCCCAAGGGCCCGGGATCCTGTCTTGCCTTCTGTTGCAGAATCTGCTTTTTCACCCCGTTCTGGAGTACTCCCTTGTTCAAGATTTTCATGGTGAAGATGGAGGTAAAGCAGGGAGGCCTGAGGAATTGGAGGCACTGGAGAAGAAGGCAAAGGTAAAGTGTAGGACGTGGCTGAGCCCAACCACAAAGCCTCGGGTCTCTGCTCAAATCATGTGAAGAACCGTCAGGAATATGATCAGTGGATGATAGCGGTCTGTCCATCTGCCACTTGTCATCCTGTTAGCCATGTTCACACAAGAAATTATGTCCACTCTGGAAGACTTCGTGTTTCCTACTGTGCTTTCCATTGACCTGCAGGAGAAGAAACAGCAAAGACAGGTTCCTAGAGACCCACCTTCACCCTGCCCTGGCCACCCACCTCATCCTTATTTTCATTACACATTTGGGACATGTATAGAACAGAAAACCTGGCCAGCTGGCCACCTACTTCCTGGCCTGTGTCTTTGGATCCTCACCCCACTCCCAAATGAATCCTTCCCTTCCTTTTCCCCAGGGAACAGGGGCTTGGAGGGTCCATCATTTCACTCCTAATTGCATGTGAAGTGTTGCAAACCCCGTGGAGCACATCAAATTCTAATCTATTTTTGTCCCCATTAATTTCCCACCCCTTTTCATTTATAACTTGCTCTCTTTTCTCAGTAATGTTCCCTTTTCCCTGATGGATTTGTAAATTCCCTTTTTATTCCCTTCTACCCCCTGGCAGGCATCAATTCAATCTCCAGAGAGGGCTTTTGTATGTTCAACTTTACATTTTTCCGGAGCCTCCACGCTTGGAGGAGGGTTGCAAGGATGGCCTGGAGACAGCTGGCCAGTCTGGCTTCCAGCTCAGGTCAGCTCCCTGGCCCCGCCAATCTCTCACATCAATATCCTTCTACATCAGTAAGCTGTTGTGTGATTTAATTTTATTGCCAGCAAAGTGGGACTCAAAGTGCCTGCCTACCACTCAAGTGACAAGCCTGTGGTATAAAGCAGTTAGCTAGAGGTGGCCTCAGTCCCTTCTCAGACTCTCCAGGACTACCCCTGTTGTCCCACTCCCTTGAGTGGTGACTATATGTCTGCAACCATGCCACTCAGTGCGAGACAGACCAGAATAATATTTCTAAGATAATTTACATATGATCCCAACCTTTTTAGAGAACTGAGAAGTTAAATCACAATCACCACTAGACCTCTCTCTGAAGGGCACTGCAGATGTGCCAGGAATGTCTCCCAGGGAGAGACATTCTGAAAATGGTTCCCAAGTCTTTGGACCACAAATGTCACAGCTCTACACACCTCATCCAGACTGGCATGGTCTCCTGGAAGTGGGAACTCAGGTTCTTGCCCACTGGAAAGATAAATCCCTTCTGAGTACTTCCCACCCTGAGATTGACGCTGCAGAGGGTTGTGACAATGGAACCCAGGTCCCGAGGAAGATCAGCCCATGCTCTTCACTGGTGAGCCATTGCTCCAGGCCCCTTTCAGTACTCTGCTGAAATAGATTTACAAAACAATATTATGATGTATGTTTTTCCAAGTATAGACTAAGGGTTACCATCAAAACAAAGAGCCAATTATATGGAAAATGTAGTTCCTGCTGGTTTATATCTAGCTCTAATTCTATAAACTATGAGACGAAGAGACAATGAAAATAAAAGCAGATTAAAGGAAATACCTTGAGTCATTTGCCTTCTCAACTAGCCCAATAGAAGCTTATGCTTTCACCACTGCTAGGCTCTTAAATTGTCCTTCAGTATTGTTGGGGAAAGTTTTGACAGCCCCCAGGGACTACTGAGCCCAGGTTCTAGGTTCTCCTCATGTTGCCTGCACCATTAAAATTTCATTCTCTTATAAGCATTCTAAGATGTGTATGCCTCTGACAAACTTTTGCACTTCTCTATTGGTTTTCAGTGGCTGCCATCGGCTATCACTTCTCCCTAAAGTCTGCATGTTACAGGGAGAGGATTGCAAATCTAAACGACTACCCAGGTCAGGCAGAGAGCAGCTGTGTAGAAGTGCTAGGCATACAGGGAGTTCATGGTGCTCTGGAAGAACGCCGATGTTCATTTCCACGGAAAGCATCACAATTAAAGGAGAGAGCACGAGCGCCGTGCTGACCAATCAACACCTGTGTAGAAGACCCCGCCCCACATCCTCTCACCATCTTATGAGACAATACTTTCTCTTAGACCTCAAGCCTACATTCCTCCTCAGCTGTTAAAAACAGATACTAAAAATGTCCAGGCCAACAAAATGAAGAGGGAGTGAGCAAAGGAAGAAGAGGAAGAGGAGGAGGAGAAAGAGGAGGGAGAGGAGGCATGTTCATTTCTTGTTCCACAAGGGCATTGTTGCACGTTGTTTCTGGCCTTCTTATGAACACTTTATCTCTATTTCTTTATATGAGGTCACTACTATGCACCCTCGATCCTATTTACCACTAGTTAAAAGATACCTAAATTTTTCTTAATTAAAATATTACATCATTTCCCTAGCTTCTCTCTCTAGCCCCTTCTGCCATGATCCTACCCCAAATTCATGGCCTCTTTTTCTTTATTCTTGTTTGGTCTATGAATAAATATGAGTACAGTTGTTGCGTCCATTTAGTGTTGCTTATTTGTGTATGATTTTAAGACTGACCACTTGGTTTTGAATAAACAAGTCGGAAACTCATCCCTGGGAAAGACTAACTCTTCTCTCAGCAGTTGACAACTGCTTGTCACCTTTCATCTAGGGATGGGGTTCCTGAGATTTTTTTTTCCTAAAGAGACAAGATGGCAAGATTATTTTCCTAAAGACAGCTTTAATAATCTACATAGAACAAAAATGTTTTTTAAGCTTTCAAAACTAGCCTTTTCTTCATTCTTCATAGGAATAATGCTTAATACATTTCAAAGTGCTTACATACACTGTACCAGTCGGGATATGCTAGGTTACGCTGCAGTAATAAACAGCTCTAAAATCTCCAAGTTTAACCTAATGAGAAGTCTTACATATACTTTATGATCATCATAGCAGGGGAGTCTCATTTGCATTATGGTGTCTTAGGGACCCCAAAACCAAGATTTGTCTCAGTATGAGCATCCACAACTACTACTACAATGAGAAAAATGTGTGGCAAACCAACAACCAGTTTCTACCTGAGAGTGACATACATCACTCTGCTCTTAATTCATAGGCCAAAGTACTTCCTATGACAGTGTCTATCAAGTGGTCAGGGTGCCTCAGGGTAACACTTGTCATATTCCAAAACGGAGAGGGTTAGAAACATCTTTTGAACGGTTACTAAGTTATCCTATGCCTATTAGCACACTAGGTACTTACCGGAAATAAAGCCAGAAGCTTTCTATTTGTGCAGGAAGTCGGGTTCAGATCTAGTGACTCTTCCACTACTACCCATTGAGCTATTGGGGAGCAGAAACTAATTCAAATCTCAGTTTAATGTCTTTCCTTCACAGCGTGATCTCAACACTTGATTGTGTTAGCTAGACGTTTCTCTTGGACTAATTTGTTTACTTGTGTCCTGGTTTCAGAGGGCATTTGAATGGTGCTGTCTGGCTCTTGTTCCACAGCCTTAGATTATAGATGTAGGGCTTCTGGCTGTGATGGTATTGCAGAAAACCCAGGTTTTATAATCATTTGAACTTTTTCATTTATTTTAATGACCTATTAAAATAATGATATGGTTGATTCAATCAACTAAACTGTTTAAGATTGAGGAAATAATGATTCCTTTGAAGGGGGAAAAAAAGTCAATTCAGAGGTCGTGCGCGGTTGTTAATGAAAGTCTTCAAACACAATGCGCTACGACTGTACACCCCTTGTGCCAAGAGCCAGAGGGGAGGAAAACAGCATCAAATGCTCCTGTGTGCCTACGAATTTGAGCCATAGTACTGCAAATCCCCATCAACACCGGGCTGTTATTGTGTGAAAGGGGACTCTTTTCTGAAAGAAAGAAAGAAAGAAAGAAAGAAAGAAAGAAAGAAAGAAAGAAAGAAAGGAAGGAAGGAAGGAAGGAAGGAAGGAAGGAAGGAAGGAAGGAAGGAAGGAAGGAAGGAAGGAAGGAAGGAAGGAAGGAAGGAAGAAAGAAGGGAGGGAGGGAGAAAGGGAGGGAGGGGGGGAGGAGAGGGAGGAGAGGGAGGGAGGGAGGGAGGGAGGGAAGCAAAAATATGCTGATGTTTCTGGAGGGAAATGAGTCCACCAGTGGCTAAAATGAAATCTGTGTTACATGACAACAAAGGATCTGAAGTTCCAAAATAGGAGAGAGCCCAGGTCATTGTCTAAGAGATTTTTCTCATGTTTTCTCTCCCATCATGCATTTTTTTCTCAGACTTACAATTATATAAATTCCTTAGACAACTGGCATCCTAATCTTTAGTTAACAGAAACATTTACATAACAATTATAAGCCCTTTCTCTCTGTGAGTGTGTGTGTGTGTGTGTGTGTGTGTGTGTGTGTGTGTGTGTGTGTGTGGTTGGCTGGTGAGTGTGCATGTGTCTGCATTTCTCGGGCGGGCCCCTGGGATGAAATTACGGTGAAAAATTCCGAAGCAGTCTTATTTTTCTCAACTTGCCTGAAACCAGTTTCACGCGTCTTCATTTTAATAGGAACCCAAGGAAGGACGCTGACTCATTAAGAGGCTGTGGCGGGCGAGAGGTGTGAATTCTTAGCTGTTGGCTATCCATAGCTGAGGGTTAGTATTTCAAAAAGGTGAGAAAATTATTTCACTTAATGTTGAAAGAATTAGATTTGAAGTTTAGACCTGGAAGGTGTGTTCATGAAAGTCTCCAAAATTGAGGAATATTCTAAGCTGTTTACATTATTGACAAGATTATTTTTCATTCAAAAACAGGTAAAATGTATATATGCATTTTATGTATATGCATACATACATGCACACACACACAAACACAGAAATGTATGTGTACATATAAAACATACGTTTTAATTTAAGTTCTTAGTAGTTACAGTCTGGGTAACAGTGATACCTAACACATAAGGTTTGACTAATGTACATCACCATAGCCTTCACTGTGATTAAATGCAATATATTGATGATTTTCATTTTTAAAACATTTTTACCATAAAACTCACTTTCAAAATACTATCTTAAGTGAAAATTCTATGAAGCAAATGTGCCTTGGTTGATGAGAGCAGAGATTCAAGCTCCATCAAATCTCCCAGTGTCAGTCTATGCCTTCACTTTTGCTGGGGCCACAGAACACATTTGGAGAACTCACTGTTCTTTACGATTTCTTGTTTATGTCTGATGGAGGTCTCACACACACACACACACACACACACACACACACACACACACACACACAACTTTAGACATTGCATTTGCAGGTACTCTGAGAACAGATAGTTCATTTTTCACAACGCTAACAACACTACTGTGTTTTATTGAACACTCATCCATACACTCAAAAATTTGTGTATGTTGTCTCTAATCTCACTGAGATTCTGTACGATTGCCATTACTATTTTTGTTTTGAAAAGGAAGAAAGGAAATAGAGAGAACATAGTAAGGAACATGAGCATTTGAGCCTGACATAGTCTTTCTGTGAAGGTCAAGCTCCTCCCATCACATTACATACATCCCAAAGTGAAAGTCTATGAAAGTCTAAGGACTTTGTATAAGTTTTAAATCCCATTTTCACTCTTTAACAATCTGAAAACCTTATTACAAGGATATTCTGGATTTCATATATATATATATATATATATATATATATATATATATACATACATATATACACATATACATATATATGTGTATACATAGTTATATACATAGTTATACAGTTATGTAGTTATATTATATTAATTGTATTATTAAATAAATATTATATCTAAACACTGCCACAAGATGTCAGTGCTCCTGTTTGCTCTTGTTAGCAAGTCTGTGGGCACCAAATGGCACTACTTGAGTGGCTCATACTAACGATAAGAAAAGAACATAGGTGAAGAGACTAGCAAATGGTGCACCGTACCAAATGCAAGTCAAATAACAACATGGCGGACTACACAGAGTCCCAAGTAGCTCGTGCTCTAGTGGACAGCCCTACACCCGTGTGCATATGAGAAGCACTCACTAGTGAGGTATAAAAAGAAGAAAAGGAGGAGGAGGAAAACGTGAAGTTGGGGTGTGATGAGGGTCTAAAAGGAGTTGGAGTTGGGACTGTGGAATGGATATGATCTGAATATATTGTATCCATGTGTCCTCACTAGATTGTCTGCTGCTGTGAGAAAACACCATGACCCAAAGCATCTTGGGGAGGAAAAGGGCTGGTTTCACCTTATAGCTTATGTGTTCTTCTCACAGGGAAGTCAGGACAGGAACCTGGAGGTGGGAACTAGGGCAGAAGCCGTGGAGAAGTGTAGCTTACTGGGTTTTTCCTCATGACTTGTTCAGTCTGCTTTCTTAAAGCACCCGAAGTTACCTACCCAGGGGTGGCACCACCCACAGTGAGCAGACCCTCCTACACCAATCATCAATCAAGAAAATGCACCACAGGCCTGCCCACAGGCTAATCTGGTGAGAACATTTTCTCAATTGAGGTTCCCCCTGCTCAAATGACTCCATCAAAGTTGTGTCGACTTGGCATAAAGGTAACCAACACACTGTATGAAACTGACAAAAAAATAATTAATTTTTTAAAAATACTTGAATAAAATTTCCAGTAAGTCTGAAGTTGGTCAGATCATGTTTTCTATTTATCTACTTCTTAGCCTTTGAGGTGGAATTTCAAATATCTTTCATGACTGGCTAACAACTCCTAACAACTTTTAAGGTCATTAATTTGGAAATCTAGCTCAGTTGTTTTCAAAGCTGTGTGTTTATTCAGAACTCTCTGTTTGATTATAATGTTCTTCAGAACTATGAACAAATAAACCAGACAAGAACTTCAGATTCTATCATCTTAAAACAACATGGACCTCCAGGCATGAGATCACAGGGAAAGTTTCTCCCACTCCTACTTTTATGGCCTTGGCCTTCATCCACAAGTCAACACTTCTCCCTGGCTAGTAGTGCTGAGTGTGGACCTTGTGGCCATATGGCTGGCATACAACTGTAGTGATAAACAAAGGTCCCAATGTTCAGGATGACTGCTGAGTCAGAGTCAAAAAAAGTACAATATACTGCTAGGAGGTGGCTTGGTCTGAGGGGATTGTGAAGACTACCCACATTTTTTCCCTCTTCTTTCTGGGCTAATAGCACTCTTGCGATTAGATATGGCCATGTGATAGGTTCTAGCTGAGGGATGTAGATAGATGTCATGTGTTCGCTTCCAGACCTGTCCTATACAGCTCTCCCTTATCTTGCCAGCCATGCGATTTTCACTATTGATGGTGTACACAGACATCCTCAGTGTTATTGTGATAGCCACAATTTGAAAATAGTACATGTTTTATAAGTCTGGGTCCATAAATAATTTAATGAACAAAGACCACTCCAACAACCTGTCGTCCTACATAGCACTGCTACACACAAAGAATACATATTTGTAGAGTCTTTATACATTTGGGGGAACTTGCTCATTATGATGTCTCACCATAACTAATACAACAACCAATGGGATACACCTTACCCTATTAGTACTTACTTGAAATTTTTGAACAGGGTCTTAGTCACCTTTAATTTCTAGGGCAGAAGGTGCCCATTGACCATACCCACTCAGAAGGATGTAACTTTGAAACTGGCCAACAAAAAGAGAGTCTACTACCTCCATCCCCAAATGCCCCAAACATGCGCCATCTGAAGGGAGTGATGCAATTTCTCTATCACTCATGAGCTGAGGCTTATTCTAGTAATTAAGCTGATTCCAGGGGTTTGGAAGCAAGGTGATGATACACAACTTTGGTCACCTACCCTCATGGCACAGCAATGTAATATGTCACTGTGTAAGGAACCCACTCCACTGCAGAGCAGGGGTGACTACGTTTGTTGTATATCGGGTGTGGGTGTTCACACAGGTCTGTGGAATCAAGACACGGAGGCACCTCAAGGATGATTTTAGCCTTTCCCAGCTGCAGGGGACATATATCTCTACGGACAGTCCTTTGCAGCTTAGCAAAGGGCCCTTTTATTGTTCTCCAATTTATACCTTTTAGCAGGTTAATCTTCATACCCCAATACCTCTCAACTAAGCTCCCCAAAGGGACAATGCCAAATGCAAATTCTCAGTCGAGAAATTACTTGTGGTGTTCCAGGTTCATCCTCAAGCAAGTTTGCATAGGCTTTACACCTCCAGAAAACTCCCAGACAAGATTCACACAGAAGGTACCAAGGAAGCCAAAGGTAGCAATCACAAAAGGCAGATTAAAGTTAGGTGCTAACACTGCAAATCAAACCAGGTGTAGCTCTGTAGGAATTCTCCCAACACAAGTGGGTGGGACCTTTCAGTCCCATTAACCAAGCTAGCTGGTTGGTTCACACAGGGATGAGGTCACCCTAGACCGGTGTACACATGAGTACCTGCATTATCCATTAACAGGACACTTGTGCATACTAATGTCCCTCCCCAGAATATTGATTCTTTGCCTCTTCTAATATTCATACCAAGTTTCATCTACTATTTAAAAAAAAAATCTATGATCCTTCACAATGGGTTAACTTCTCTTTTTTCCCCATACTTCCACAACCATATTTCCACGTATTAGTCAGTTTTGCCATTATTTTCTATTACATCTGTCACCAGGCCATGCTTTGAGGATGGTAGCTGTGTCCTTTCTCTTGAAAACCACTTTGCCTTCAACAGTATGTGTCAAGCAAGAAATATGTGATAATGAATTAATCATCATACATCATCATTTGTATCATATGGACTAAACAACAGACAAGTTGGAATTTCAATCTTCAATTAGTATATTCCCGTGTATATAGTCAGAACCCATATTTCACCATCCACCTCCTTCCTGGTTATGCAATTTCTTCTTTTTAGCAGCCCAATAATAGTTCTCTTGCTTTCACTTTATTTCCCGGGATAAAGACAGAACACAAAAAAACACAAAAGGGTTAAATATGTAGCAATCTGTTTGACATGAAAGAAAAAGATACGAAGAAATTTTAATAAAAATACAACCCTACCAGGACTTGGACTCATTGCCTCTGCAATATAAGGAAGACACCAGGCGATGTGAATTTACAGGTGTTAATTAGGCAACAGAGGACTCCTCAATTGTTCCCAGAATACCACACAAGCATAGAGAAATAGAAAATTCAATCAGAGAACATTCCCTGCCTCCCAGGAAGGACTGCATGCGTGCACAATGTCATGCAAATCAGCTTTAATTTACTGCGTGTTTTTCTGCCTCCACCAAGTTTGTCGAAGAAAATGGATCTTTCTCTGCTCATAGCTGTAAATTCCTACATCATCAAAGCATGCACAGATCAAGATGCTATTTCCCAACTGGTGCTTAAATAATAACAGAGGAAACTCTCTGCGCAAAACCTCTGAATGTCTATTCCCAAGGGCAGCATTAATTTGAGAATATTCCCCACTGCTCTGTGGCATGGGGTATATTTGAGGAACAGGTATACAGATAGGACTATATTTTGAATCAGACTACTTACTCTGCTAGGAATTCCTCCTCCTTTCTAGAGAGCTGAGAATTAACTATTGTAATTGTTTGCACGAGGGTGACTTGGAATGTATCCCTGCTGTCACAATTAATTAAACCATGTTCACTATTAAGCCTAAGTAACACTTTGGGGGACATATCTGCACAGCATCAAATATCCAGTGTAGTGTTTCCCTACTGCATGATCTGTTTTCATGGGGAACTGTAGACACAGACACAGGTAAGTTCAGCCTCTCGGTGCAATTATGATGACGCAGCCGCATCATTTTCTCATTCGGAATGTCACTTGGGGAGTCCCTGCCATTTCCCTGGATTGTGTTGTCCCAGGCACTTGGAGTCATCTGCAGATGCAGACATATTGCGGCCATTACAGCCAGCCTTTCGGGCAGGACTCCACTTGTACTTATATCTGTAAAGCTCCATGGGAATCACTTCAGAAACATTGCTGCCCATCTAATGAGTCCTCATACCACTCCTATGAGGTGGGCACATGCATCCAGCTAACAAAGAGGGAAACTGAGGCACAGGTGGGTTCAGTCATCACTTCCCTGACGTACTTCAGCCAACAAAACAGCAGTGATAGGGTTGATCCAGTCTGGTTTGAGATAACTTACCTGAAATCAAGATTCTCTGCTGCCTCTATGCCCATGAAATCTATTTTGAATGAATGGCTATGACTGAAGTAGACATGATCTTCCAATCAGACATTGACCACTGACCGATTGCCTTCCAGTACTCCTCAAAATGGATCTTCAAGCCATGTGCTATTCATGAAGCTCCTGCAGTGTTGTGTGTTTGTGACAAGGATACAGCATCCATGTTCTGCCTTGTGTTAATTCTTTATGAAGCCTAGACATTGTCTTTTAGTGTCTTATTTAGTGGACATCTCCTTGTGTATTTTTTACTTTATTCTCTGTCTGGATTGTGTTCTTGCATTAATGTATGGGATGGAAATGGGGAGAAATCATCAGTTTCCATGGGTTCTGGGCACTGCTAAAATGATCCATTTCCCAAATCTGATAGACTCTTGATATAAATTCTGATACAGAGCGTTAGGACGGATCGTAAGATCAGTGTCAGTGGAGGCTTTGTGAGAAAGGAGCTGCTGAGATACCCACCCTGGCTTACAGGGAGGTCCAACCTCCAGCATCTAAACGAAGAGTGTTTTCTGACACTGTGGAGACAAGGTCTGACGGAGTCTATGTCTCCAAGCCCAGTACCATATGCTCTGACTGAGCTCTGGCTCAAATGGAAAGAAAGAAAAATCCTAGACTGACACGCTGGTACTACACATTTGTGTTCTTACTCACAACTGTGTCAGATTAGCCAGGTCTTAGGCTGGAACCATATGGACCATTTTGTAGAGATCAAGTCAATCGTAGCTGTTCTTACACAGTACAGCAACAGCATAACCTTTGAGCTTTGGGAGTGAGGAGAGGAACTGTACCAACTTCTTTCATTAACTCAACAGGAAAGCATCTGAAGAGGGACTAGTGTGTGGACACATGATAAGAGGCAAAGGCTGGCTGGTGATACAGACAGAACTGAGAGGACACACCAGGGTCAGCATGTGCACACAGGTTTATGGTGCTGCCTCCTGCAATGCTGTCCCTTGGTGTGAAAACTAACATGAATTTATAATGCCACACAACCGTAGGTCATTATGAAACTAGTAATAAAATACAATTAGAGCTTAATGAAAATTTATTAAGTCCTCGTGTGTGTTCTTTTAAGTACTGGAGTAGATACAGAGATGGGGTAAACAGAGATTTTTATCCTCAAGGACATTTTTATTAATTCACAAACTATTTTTAAGTGCCAGGATATGTTCACCAGAAATGCTTCAGTGTTCAAGGCAGAACAAACTCCCTGTCCCCCCAGAACTTACATTCTATCCAAGGAGGAGCCCAATAAACAGAGTCTTTAAAAGTAATGAGTGTAATAATTGAGTGCACAGCTTAGAAGGATATGTGGTTGGGGCTGATGCTTTTAAATGTACTTAAAGGAAGTATTTTGGGGGAAGATGAGCATCCTAAGAGAGGTGGGATGAGTCACCTGTCAGGGAAAGGGGATCACCCAGACCCGGCCTATGCAAAAGTCAGGAAGAAAGAGTATCCACAGGATGCCCAAGGAACAAGAGGGAGGTCCATGTGTTAGAATTATAGAGACTGACTTAGTTCCTGTTAGCAATTACATAAAAATGATTTTTTTATGTAATCCAATCTAGAATTAGGCTTCACCTCAAAAAAGAGCAACCATGCAACTCTAAAAACTAGAATGTACTATTTAAAAGTTGTTCTATTCAGAAAGTCATTTCCTGTGCCAATGCATTGAAGGCTACTCCTCACTTTCTCTTCTATCAGGTTCAGTGTATCTGGTTTAATGTTGAGGTCTTTGATCCATTTGGACTTGAGTTTTGTGCAGATTGATAAGTCTGGGTCTATTTTCATTCTTCTACATGCAGATATCCAGTTTGACCATTATCATTTGTTGAAGATGCTGTCTTTTTTTGCCAATATGTATTTCTAGCTTCTTTATCAAAAATCAGAGGTATATAGGTATATGGATTTATGTCTGGGTCTTCAATTGACTCCATTAATCAATGTACCTGTTCTTATGCTAATGCCATGCAGTTTTATTACCATAGCTCTGTAGTACAACTTAAAATCAGGGATGGTAACACCTCCAACAGTTCTTTCATTGTTCAGGATTGTTTTAGCTATCCTGGGTTTTTTGTTGTTGCGTATGAAGTTGATAGTTGTCGTTTCAAGGTCTGTAAAGAATTCTCTGCCCTGTCTGTTCCCCCAGCAAAGCCAATCCCTCAGGATTGCTCCCAGCCCTGCAACAGAACACCAGCCAGTAGTCTTCCCTCTCCCCGCTCCATGCCTCCTGTGGATCCCACAAACTATCCCCTCCAGGAGACCCCCAGTTGTTGCTGTGTCCCAGCCCTGAACTTAGGCAGACACCCCCTGCTCAACCACAGGCCACACCTGCCAGCAAACCCGCCGGTCTACCTTCTCTGCTCTCTCTGTTCCCCCAGCATACCTGGTCCCGCAGACTCATCCTAGCTGCAGCCTCTCATTCCTCTGACTACGAATCTTGTGAATCCCACAGACCTTCTCCTCCTGACCTCCCAGAAGTCACCATCGAGACCTATAATCATATCAAACCCAGATGCCCAGATGCCAGCATAAAAACACAATCAAAACAGCTAGGACAATTAAAGAGAAAATTAATAAATCCCTTAAATAAATCTAGGGAAGCACAAACAATTGACGGAAATCAATAAATCCCTTAAAGAAAGCCGGTAGGGGGAAAAACAAGCAGTTGAAGAAATGAATAAAACTGTTTAAGACCTGAAAATGGAAATAGAAGCAAGAATGAAAACACAAACTGAAGGAATTGTGAAAATGAAAAAGTTTAGGAATTTGAACAGAAACTACAAGAGTCAGGTTTCACCAACAGAGTACAAGAGATGGAAGAGAGGATCTCAGGCATTGGAGATAGGATCTAAGAAAAGGATATATCGGTCAAAAAACGTTAAATCAAAAAAAATTCCTCACACAAAACAGCCAGGAAACATGGGACACTGAAAAGAGAAAGCCTATGAATAATAGAAATAGAGGAAGGAGAACACTGGATGGAAGGTTCAGAAAATTTTTCAACAAAATGATAGAAAATTTTGCTTATGTAAAGAAAGGCCTATATAGGTACAAGAAGCATATACAACACCAAATAGATTAGACCAGAAAAGAAGATCCCTTTGCCACATAATAATCGAAACACTAAACATACGGAACCAAGAAAGAATATCAAAAGCTGCAAAGGAAAAAGACCAAGTAGAATATAAAGGTAGACCTACTAGAAGTACACCTGACTTCTCAAAGGAGACTCTGAAAGCCACAAGTGTTTGGAAATGTGTGCTGCAGACTCTAAGAGACCATAGATGCCAGCCCAAATTACAATACCCAGCAAAACTTTCCATCACTATAAATGAAGAAAATGAGACATTCCATGATAAAGTCAAATTTAAACAATATCTATCTACAAGTCCAGGCCTACAGACGGTGTTAGAGTTTTACCATTTTCAGGTGTAATTTACCTCAAACTGATCAGCTGCTAATGGTCCTACAAAGAACAGAAGACTGGCCAGGCACCTGGCGGAAGGACAGCCATGGTTTAATATCTTCCTTGAGAGCAGCATTTGTTTATCCCTCGCTAAATGTCAGGAGTATTTGGCATTCACTCCCCTCTCCAGGCACAAACTACCCAAGGCCTCAAGCTGGTCACAATGCTCCTCAGAGGTTCACTTAAGGACTCATCCTGGGAGTCTTCATAAGATGGAAGTCTCTCTGTAAGAGCGAAATGCTCCAGTAAGTTAAAGAAGACATACAACACTGGTTGAGAGATGAGACACCCTCCCCACACATCTTAGTGCTGTCCCCAGGCAGAGTGGTGGCAACTTCAGGACCACAATGGAGGATGTGTTCTGGACAGCTACTGTCCCAGCAGCAGCAGCAGCTCCCCAAAGGGTCCATTTGATTCTTCTAGATAAGCTTTGTGGTGATGGAGGGCTATGGGCTGCACACACACACACACAGAGAGAGAGAGAGAGAGAGAGAGAGAGAGAGAGAGAGAGAGAGAGAGAGAGAGAGAGAGAGAGAGAGAGAGATATCGCTGCATAAAAATGTGAAGTTCTGGCTCCACTGTGGAGAGGTGGCCTTGCAGGTGTCATGGTAGGCATCGTGAAATGCCTCAAGTAAATATGGCAATGTTTTTCAAAGGATAGCCCTAAGATTGCACCAAGATTCTGAGACTGCTTAAATGTTTATTATAGTTCATATTTCTAGGCCCTTCCCAGGCTTCCAGAACCAAATTCCTTGGATCAAGGCCCAAGAATTTAAATTTTACCCAGCTCCAGAAATGCTTCTAATACATGTATCACTTAAAAAACACTAGTAGAAATAATATGTGGGTGGTTAATGTTGGCCTTTGGGATGTCTATGTGTAGTGTGTGTGTGTGTGTGTGTGTGTGTGTGTGTGTGTGTGTGTGTGTAAAACACTGTCTGATTGAATAGTAACTTTTTCCAATGAAATAGTGCAGAGGCAGATGGGCAACTCACAATTCAAAATGGAAAGGATTTATCCTGCATATTCCTGTCAAGTTTTTCAACATGATATGGAATGTTAAAATCAGAAGCAAATGTGTATGAGAACACACACACACACACACACACACACACACACACACACACACACACACACAGTGTGCCTGGGTGGCCTCCCCTGCCTAATATCTTCAGCATGATTCCATGATGGATATTTGGGCTTGCAAAATAGGTCCAGCTGTCAAAAAGGCTATGAATTCCAGACAAGATATGTTCCCACAAGGCCATTGCAAGATGGCATGGAGAGAAGGAGGTTCCTGCACAGAGAAGAGTAGAACTGAGCTAAAAAAAAGAAAGTAATAAGACTAAGAAATTCAGTGGTTAGTGAATGAGACCAAGATGAAAGTTGCAATATCTGGGCTGCTTTTCTCATGGACTAGGGAAAGTCAAGGTTTTCGTACCTTTAAGATGCTCAGCTCTTCAGTCAAGAATGGGAAGTGTAGCTGGGTCTTGTGCAACATGCCTGTAATACTACCTACATGGAGTGATGAATCAGGAGGATGAGAGTTCAAGGCTAGGGATCTACTAGGTGCTATAGCATTGCCTGGCAAGAAATCAGTTCTCCGTTCTGAAGAAAGTAAAAGCAACAACAAAAAGAAATTACTGATCTTGAGAGAAAAGGCTGTGGGAAATGGGTGGGACAGCGAAGGAAGTATGGCCACCCCTTCCAGTTCCCACTCCCAGGCTCCTCACTGACAGCTTCATACAATGATGCCCAAGGAGTTTTTTGTTTTTTTGTGTTTTTTTTTTTTTTGGTTTGGTTTTGAGACAGGGTTTCTCTGTGTAGCTCTGACTGTCCTGGAACTCACTCTGTAGACCAGGCTGGCCTTGAACTCACAGGTCTGCCTGCCAAGTGCTGGGACTAACACCATGCACTATCGCTCCCAGGTGATACCCAGGAGTGTTTTTGTTTGTTTGTTTGTTTGTTTTACTTTATTTTATGGCAGACAGTACCAACATGAAAAAAGCCTATAGAGGTATGCGATGGTCAGTTTTTAATTTGACCTAGGAAGGAAACCTTGATGAGGAGTTGTCTAGATTTTTTGGTCCGTGGGCATGTCTGTAAGAAATATTCCCACTTTGTGCTTGAGTTAGACCCTGAACTGAATAAGGAGAAATGAAGCTGAGCGCTGGTACACAGACATAAAGTCATTGTCCTCTGCTCTTGACTGTGAACGTGATGTGATCAGCTGTTCCGAGTTCCTGCCACCTTCATCTCCCAAAATAATGGTCTGTAACTCTTGAATTATGACCTAAATATACCTTTTCTCCATTGCTCTTGTCGGGGTACTTTTATGACAGCAACTGGAACAAAACTAAGATATAGTACCAAAAAAGGGGAAGAAACATGACCAGCCAGAGTCAGGTAGGATGCAGACACTTCTCCCCAGCTCTCACGTACTCACAGGAACGCAGATAGTCTTCAAACTTTTAAGACCAGATCTGTAGAATTCAATACATTTTATAACACACACACACACACACGCACGCACGCACGCACGCACGCACGCGCACACACACACACACTAAAGTAAAATTCTCATGAACAACTATTTTTATAAATGGTACAAAATATGCAGAATCAATATTGGGTACCTTGCATATAGGTTTATAAAAAAATAATCTGGCAACCAGGAATATAGGAACCTCCAGACCAGACATGACCCTGATACCTATAATCAATCCCTTACTGATTTCATTCATTTTATTAAAGTAAAGGCTGACTGTGTTGGTTAATCTTAATGGTCAACTTGACGGAATTTAGAAAGACATAGAAGATAGGCCTTTGGAGCATGCCTGTGAGATTAAGATGTTATTTTGATTAGGTTAATTAATTGAGAAGACCTATTCACTATGGGTGGCACCATTCCCTGGGCTGAAATTATGAACTGTATAAGAAAGATAAAGTAATATAATCACAATAATTAATTGCTCTATGTTTCTTGATTGTGGTTATAATGTGACTAGATGCCTTAATCTCCTGCTGCAGTGACTTCCTCATCATAAGGGACTGTAGCCTCAATTGAGCCAAAATGAACCCCTTCTTCCCTAAGATTCTTTTGTTGGAGTATTTTATCAGAACAATGGGAAAAATAATTTTAAGAAACTGCCTTGGTTCATCTAATTAAATTTCTGTACACAAATCAAACAATGTAGCAGAGAAAGAAGACACTTGGAGGAAGAAAGGAAATGACCTCATAGGTTCCATTTCTTCTTTTATGCCTATTGGACAGATGAATCATTTGGTTAAATAATGAAATCCATTGGCATCTAGTGAAGGGAAACCATCTTCTGGATGCAACTCCGATTATCTTAATTACCAAGTCTTCCTCAGTCTCCTCCAGTTTAAATAACCACTCATTGTCTTTCCCATGGACCTTTGGCTTCACTCTTTGTGGATGTATTGAGTAATTTTCAGTTCTTCTTGTCTGTTTCTGTCATTATATTATAAGATACTAGAAGACTCCAGACTTGTCTTTTGAGTCCTTATTATGTTGTGTTTATGGGGGGGGGGATCTTCTAGATTGAATTTGAATGAGCAGAACAATGTCATGTATGATGGAGATGTGGTCTGATGACTAAAGGCCCTTGTGTTTGGTAGGCTGCAAATCTGTGGTGGGCTGGACTTGAATCTTGTCCCTGCCTTCACTCACAGTCACATAACTTGGGACAATAATTTAACTTGAATATTTTACAACTTTAATGAGAAGAAGGATAAGGATAAAAGGAGGAAGAAGAGAAAGAGGAAAAGAAAAATGAGGAGGAGGAGGAGGAGAAGAAGAAAATGTTACTAAGATCATTTATGACAGAAGGTTATTATGGGGATTAAATGCAATATTCTACCAAAAGCATCTAACATATAATTAATGGACAATAAATTGAGTAATTATTCAACAGAGATCATAATTTGAATTCCTAACTTTGATTTTTCCCAAACTAGTGGTAGTCCACACACACTCTGTCCCAGTGCTGAACACTGACAGAGACTGACTCTTCACATACAGCCAAGTGTTCCATTGGTGAGCTATAGTATCCAGTACAAATGATAATTAATACATTTTTAATTTAAAACGAAAGTATTCAGCAATGAATCCATCATGATCCAAAAATCATCAGATTTAAAGAACAGTTAACCCAGGCAGTGGTGGTATGGCTTTAATCCCAAGCACGTGGGAGGCAGAGGTAGGTAGATCTCTGTGTTCAAGGCCAGCCTGGTATAGAGAGTGAGTTCCAGGACAGCCAGAAATATACAGAGAGACCCTGTCTCATAAAAACAAAAACAAAATAGGAAACCATTGTTATAAAAGGCTAAATGAAATGCTGATATAATTAACCCCATCACTTTAACTTCTAGAGGAGCTACTTTAACACATTACATATATTGCAGGCATCATATTTCCATTGGACAGCAAGGATCTGAGCTGGGCACATACTGCACGCCTCTCTCACATTTTACTCTTCTACTTCTTAGGAAGCAATGGCACTAAAATATGCAATATGCAGTTCTGTTAGCATCTTAATTCTGTCCTCTTCTATCTGTTAGCCTACATGTCAATGATTGGTGACTCATTCGTCTTACTGAAAGACATCTTGTGGCCATGCGTTAGGAACAATACATACTCAGATTCCATTTGCCATTCTGATGCGCCAGCTAATTGTACAGAAGTAGGTTGGTAAATAGCTGAAAAAAAGTTTTTTCAGTACTCAACAGATAGATGGGCAAATAATGTCCATCTAATAAGAACAAGTATGTCTTTGATGCTATGGGTAGTACAGTGATAAACAAAATTTGTCTTT
This sequence comes from Peromyscus maniculatus bairdii, assembly GCF_049852395.1. Lineage (NCBI taxonomy): Eukaryota > Metazoa > Chordata > Mammalia > Rodentia > Cricetidae > Peromyscus > Peromyscus maniculatus. Next base: position 76,885,143 of record NC_134862.1, on the reverse strand, counting down.
CAAAGGCTAGAGTATTTAAATGATAACACTGGATTTGCTCTTTGCTGCATGGTCCCTGCATGTTGATTGGGCCCAACTTCTGGGATATGTCAGTCTTTTATCAGATGTCCCAGCGGTATGAATAGTCAAGATGATCTGATTTTACCATCTTGTTTCATTGGGACCTTTCTGATGTTGGTTCCTCTGTCTGAAGTACTCATTCCTGCTCCTCCTTCATCCTGATCTCCCAAGTTGAACATGTTTTTCATGACTCAATATTCCATTTTGTTCCCTGGGAAGTCATACCCCATCTTCCAGCTAGCACAGAATGGTCAGTCCATTCTTGTAAATAGCTGACTTTATCCTCAGTTCTATCAAAATTAGATTGCAGTTACTTACTGGCAATTTGAGTCAGTAAATGGTGGGCAAGTGTAGGGACCATATGTATATCTGGAGCAGTGGGATGCTGAATTTATACATAGAGACCAAACTCCCAGCAACCACACACATATTCACCATCCATTCCTCAGCTGAGAAGGCAGAGGAAGAACTTGGTGGAAAGAGTGCAAAACTGATAAAAAAATTAAAGGGAAAGACTTTGTATGTGCATGTATGTGTGTATATGTGTATACTGTATATGCATTTTCACATATGTGTGCTTGCAGATGTACACATGCACATGTAGAGGCCAAAGGTTAACCTCAAGTGCCATTTCTTTGGCACCATCCATCCACTTTATTTGTTGAGACAGAGTCTTTTGATTGGCATGAAACTTCCCAACTAGGCTAGGCTAGCTGGCCAGTAAGCTCTAGAGATAGATCCAACTGTCTCCACCTTCCCAGTGTTGGTATTGCAAGTGTGTACCAGGTCACCTGGTTTTTTTATGTGGGCGCGGGGGGGGGGGGTTCTGGGAAATGAAGCCAGCCCCCCATTTTTACAAACAAACACCTTACAGACCCAGCTATCTCCAAACCTAAAAAGGAAAATAAATCATTTTAGCTTGAACTGATGCAGCAATATTTTTATAATCAAGCCAGACTCTGGTTTGCAAGAATTGGTTGGGACTTGCCCACATATATGTTCATGAGCTCTATTCTGACTGGGCTTTCTGGGAGCTAGGAAGTTTGGCATTGCTTACCTTTAGCTGCAAAAGGCCACTATGGGCTTGGAATTCACTGACCATGGGATGGCAATTGAAAGTTAATAAGCACTTGAGACTGGTTTTCTTGAACTTCTTTCTTGAACTTTCCAAAGCAGCTTTTCAGTATCCATCCATCTGCTGGTGGACATCTAGGCTGCAGATCTATACTGACCATCAAGTGCTGATGAACATGTCTAAGAACAACTCAACAAAAAAGTGAAAGCTGTGAAGCCCTGAGTGGTATGTGTCACACATCTGGGATACAACAGAGATTCAAAATAATGTTGCAAAAGTGAGCATCTCCCAGGAGACCAGGACTAACCAAGAACTCCGGAGTCCCCATTGCTCATGCTGAGGCAGGAACATCAGAGAACCCCTTTCTAAGTGCATTTGCAGCTGAAAGGACTAGAGAGAGACAAAATTGGAGCGGCTCTTGGCCTTAGAGGCCAAACGAAGTCAACTGGAGACCTGATGCTTTTCTCTTTGTGCTGTGTGGTGCTATCAGTTATGAGGTTCCTGTTGAGTTAATTTCTCTGTTTAAAGCTCTCACCCTGTATTAATTAGCTGATAGAATCCTTATGGTGTGATGTGTGTTTAGGGCCATTGCAGAATGCACATTGTCACAGAAATCTGTTTTGTGGGACTTGTTAGCATGGATATTATTTAGCTAAATAGCTCACAATGATTCCTTCGGAGTCTGCTGCATCTGTTGGGCAATTCATTTTATAGTTGGGGACTTTGAGTTTTCTATTTTTTAACCCAGCCAACTGTAGTGACCTGTCCGTAGGCCAGGGACACTAATAGCTATTACTGTTAATACTTCACTTGTCATAGAGTAAAGAAAACTCCAGAGTAAAGTATAATTTTATTCCACTTTTGAAGAGTCTTAAAAAATATATTATTTTTTCAAACAAATGGCTTCAAGGGAAAAGAAGGAATTTGAATCACATCAAACACCAGGTTCTTTTGAAAAGAACCTGTTGGAGCCAGGCAGCCTAGAGTTGACATGAATTTGTGCACATCAGCGTGCGCACCTGGGGACAAGCGGCTCTGGGTTCGGAAGGGTCCATCCAATGAGTCCTGCAGCAGTCAAGTCAGCCTGACGAGCTGATCAAGGGTTTTTAGCTTTGCTGCAGGCGATGGCATAGAATGTCAGGGAAGAAGTCCCCAGCATCTCAGGGCTGGGCGGTTGTTCTGGCAGCCCTGTGATGTCAGCAACAGTGCCCTCATGGGCAGCGCGGGCTGCCTGTGAAGTGTAAATATGCCAGTGATGACAGATGGGGCGGGAAAGGAGTGCTTCTTTAATAATTCTGCATTCCCATGGAATGTTCCGGCAGCCAGTAAAGCAGGGACTAGAATATGGCATGCGTTGGGACTCCATGGAGGTCAAAAAATTTTTCTAGGCACAGATCTTTCTCATGTGCCCTTTAGGATGCAATTAAAACCTCTCCCGAAAAGAATCCCAGGATGTACGGGTGTGGACATAAAAAGTCGTCCGCGGCATCTGAGCAGCCTCAGCACCCACTTCCTACATCGTCTACACAGCCACCCTCCATCCACTGCAGGAAAGGAAGTCCTCCTTCCTGCCTCCCCTTTGTCAACCAGCTCACTGTAGGGGTGTCGCTCACAGCCCAGGGACAAAAATAGAAACTGAATCAAGTTCCCATTTCTGCGGCCTCCAAGTTCTAAGAGTTATTTAACTTCTCTAATCTAAATGTATTCATTGGCAAAATGAGGATAATAATATCTAATTGACAGAGCTGTGATAAGGATTAGGTGAACTAATGCAGATGAAATGCTTAGTGAGGTGTTGCAGAGAAGTAAACTATCGCCCCCACCTCACTATCCCTCCCCCACCCCCCAACCAACCCTGCCGCCGCCACCACAGTCTCATCTAACCTGCAGGAAAAATGCAGAATCTTCAGGGGCAAGACTAGGACCCACACTCTGTGCATAGCCGCCACTAAATCTACTACTAAACACTCTCCCATAAAATGAATATGCAAATAACATGTCGAACTTTCTTTAGAACAGGGCTTACAAGGTTTTCTGAATAAAGGGCTGTATGGTAAATATTTTAGACTTGTACCTCTCTGGTCATTGTGACAGCTATGTGACACCTCTCACTGTAGTATAGTCACAAGCATAGACACAATATACACAAGTGAGTACAGCTATGTTCCCTTAGAACAGTAGTTCTCAACCTGTGGGTCATGACCCTTCTGGAGAGCAAGTGACCCTTTCACTAGAGTTCCCTAACACCATCTACATATCAGATATTGACATTAGGATGCGTAACAGCAGCAAAATTCCAGTTAGGAAGTAGCAATGAAAATAACTTTATGCTCAGGGGTCAGCACAACATGAGGAGCTGTATTAAAGGGTCTCGGCGTTAGGAAGGTTGGGAACCACTGCCACATTATGTACAACCCGGCCTGCCAGTAGCACTGGGCTTTGAGGACACCTGATCTAGGGTAGAAATACTTGCTTGAGGAAGGAAGGTCACAGATTCAGAGCAACAGTCACCAGACAATCCACACAGTGGGTTGAGTTCATTCACAAAGAAGGCTTGGGACTTCAATCCGGTCCAGAGGTCTTACTGATAAACAATGCACACGTTCTAGACAGTAATAAAACTGAATGCGAGCAGTGTGATCCGTCATGTAGAGGAGAGAGAAAAGGAAAATTAAAATTGCGTTAAAAACCACAATTTGCACAGGAAAAAATGGTCGACATCAGAGAGAATTTATTTGGTGAGCTATCGATTCGACTGACTCTCCAGTGAGCATATTTTAGAAGTCCTAGAGAAGTTTGAACTCACCGTGAGAATTGGAAGTGTTAGCAACATCAAAAACCACCGCCCCCCCCCCCCACTCACATAAATATTCAACTGATCTTCAAAAGAAATATGACCTTAGAAATCACAGTAGGGTAAATTCCAGCTGCAGCTATATACTCAGGAACCTGCTTTGTGAAAGGAAGACGATCATGTTTGAATGCAGCTTCTTCACTGACTCTGTCAGGTATGGGGAGCGGGGACACAGAGGCTTACTTGGGTTTTTAAAAGTTAATCAATCAGCTAGTTGTTTTCAAAATAGCTGTGTTTTTAACGAGCTCAACTCCCCACCCCCACGCCCGCGACCCCTGCCTGATATTGTCGGACAATCTAGGAGCTTCATATGCAAATCTGATCAAGTCTCCTCCCAGACCCTTCAGTGGCTTCTCTCTGCTCTGACAACTCTTAGGATAAGACTCAGCACACCATCGGGCCGACACGGTTTTGTTGGGTCCTCACCAACTTCCCACTAGCACATTGCTGGCCTCTCCATTTCCATCAGTGTTCTACTCTCTCCTTCAGGTTGTCGGACTCCCAGTACCACCCTTCCCTAAGCTCACCCTCTATACACACACACACACACACACACACACACACACACACACACACACACACTCACACAGTCTCCGTCTAGTTAACTTCCATATGCCCTAAGCTCCAGTCAACTGTCATCGGAGCTGTCTCCCGCCTCTGAGCTCTGATCACAGTTTGTCATCATACATTCATTAGGGTGATGGTTTAATTAATATCCGCCTCCCCCTCTGGGCTTCAGGCCCCCCAAGGAGCAGGAAGCACACAGCCTTTTAATGGCATCAGGCTCAGCTCAGCGCCTGGAAGAGGATTTGTAATAAAAAGATATGATGGAGGGGTAATGAGAAAGACACAGAATCAAAGTATCACCAGAAACGGTCAAAATAAAGAACGGTAGATATGATGCAACTGGTTTTCAGAATGATCCGTTTTCCTTGTCTGTGGGCAGTTCTTGAATGATGCTTTAGATGCAGTCAGAAATGTTTTCCTGGGACAGACAGAAATGTGTTAGGACTCAGGGACCACAGCTCTTCAGTCAGCTGGGGGCAGGCAGAAAATGTTTCAGGATTTGCAAAGCAGGGTATTTTGGTTTAGCTGTACAATGTCATTGGCATCACATATTGTAGAAGCCAGAGACAGTACAGAAACAAACATGGCCGTGTTCCAATCAAACCAGGGCTTCTAACCTTCCTGACTGCTGACATTTGGACCGAATCATCTCTTGGTTCAGGGATGTTTTGCATATGGCCTCTGTGGCGGTACCCCTGGGCTTGATCCACTCGATGCCAATCATGTCCCACCCACTTCGTTATTGACAAATGTGTGTCAGAGAGTGCCTGCAGACATTGCCAAAAGCTCCTCAGAGATAAAACCCACCGCAGCTACATCCAGTGCGGAAAATTTACCAAAGCCAGCCAATGTCAAGCCATCGTCAGCCATGGGCTATTTGGGTGGATCCTAGTCTGGTAGAAAGGAAAAGATGAGGAAGATTCTCAGTGGTGTTTATGTCTGTGGAAGCTGTCGATACCGTCTGGTGTCCAACTTCCATGGGTGAAGGGTCTTCGACTACTTCCTTTCTCCAAAGCAGGTAAACCTTTGGAACATAACTGGTGCCATTCTTGGGGGAACAGCAGGGCCTACTGGTGTTAGACTGTGAAATGAACTTGCTTGAGCCAAGGAGGAGGGAGCCACACATTACCACATGGCTCCTACATGCACCTGTAACCATGCAATTAACTGGCTTTAAGCAAAGTGTGCATGATGAAGCAATGCAACAGACAAAATTTAAAAATAAAATATGCCGGGCAGTGGTGGTGCATGCCTTTAATCCCAGCACTCAGGAGGCAGAGGCAGGCAGATCTCTGTGAGTTCAAGGCCAACCTGGGCTACAGAGTGAGTTCCAGGAAAGGCGCAAAACTACACAGAGAAATCCTGTCTCGAAAAACCAAAAAAATAAAATAATAATGATAATAATAAAAAGTACAAGTAGCCAGGCAGTGGTGGTGCACGCCTTTAATCCCAGCACTCGGGAGGCAGAGGCAGGCGGATCTCTGTGAGTTCGAGGTCAGCCTGGACTACCAAGTGAGTCCCAGGAAAGGCGCAAAGCTACACAGAGAAACCTTGTCTCGAAAAACCAAAAAACAAACAAACAAAAAAAAAACAAAAAACAAAAAAACAAGCAAATTTGTTTCTATTGCAAACATTTCTGCCTCCACCAAAATGAGTGGTCCACATGGTCCTGAACATAGCCAGAAAGTTCCCAGATACTTTGACCTTGCCCTGTGCCTCTCTGTCTCCCTTTCCCGGAGGAATCCAGAACCAAAGCTTCTTCTTCCAGCTTTGCTTACACTCTGACTCTATGCTGCTCATGAAGCCTTCATTTCTTCCAGCAAATCTCAGAAACTGTGCTGGGCATTCATTTCATACCTGGAAGTGTGGGTGGAAACCGAGGCATGTTAACTTTTTGTGTCAGATACAAAGAAAACAGATTTCCATTGCTGTTAAAGAGGGCTCCCTGAAAGGAATCTGGAGGCTGAGGCCTTGACATACTTAGGTCTGGAGGATGTCCCAGAAACAAAAGCAACAACAACTTTTCCAGCCTGGGAGATAGCTCGGCTGCTAAAGCACTTGCCATGACATCCTAAAGACTTGAGTGCATCCTCAGGACTGACGTAAAGGTGGGCATGACAGAGCAGAGTGTGCAGGCAAGAGAAGTCCCTGGGGTCGGCAAGCTGGGGGAGGGGGGAGATCCTGCCTCAAAAAATAAAGTGGAGGTCAATATAACAATTAAAGTGAAGATGCAATCTAAACCCAAAGCCCTTGATGATCAAGGAGGTGATGCAGAAAGACAACTAGACATACACACACACACACACACACACACACACAGAGAGAGAGAGAGAGAGAGAGAGAGAGAGAGAGAGAGAGAGAGAGAGATATGAATCATATGTCACCTACTTTCTGGCAGCCCAAGGCACTGCCACTCTGGATGTGGCCCAAATGCCCTTGCAAGAGTGGCACCCAGGAAAAGCAAGCTTGACCACTATGTTAGCATCAGGTTCCCTGTGCCCACCAAGTCAGCCATGAAGAGGACAAAAACAATGACACACTTTTGTTCATTGTGGATGTTAAGGCCAATAAACCCCAGGGCACACAGGCTGGGAAGAAATTCTATGTTGTTATGACCACAGTCAAGCAGTCTGCTGGAGAGAAGGCGTATGTTCATCTGACTCCTGATTATCATCCTTTGGATATTGCCAACAAAATTGGTCCCGTGTAAACTGAATCAAGCTGATAATTTTTTTTGCACAGTTTATTTGAATTATGTGTATGTGTCAGTCTGTGCACGTGAGCGAAGGTGCACACAGAGGCCAGAAGAGGGCACTAGATTCACGGGTGGTTGTTAGCCACTGAAGAAGGTGCTGGGAACTGAACCTGGGTCCTCTGAAGGAGCAGTATACAATCTTAACCACTGAGCTACCTTTCCAGCACCAAACATAGACTTCTAGTTAGAGGTGCTGGGAATTGGACCCCAGGCTTCCTGCATGGAGCTACACTCTGAACAGCTGTTAATTCTAAGTACATACTTTTTACCATTAGAAAAAAAAAAGATTAGGTAAGAAATGACTAAGGAAGATACTAGACATTAATCCCTGGCCTCCACATGGATGCTCATGTGTAAATGTGCGCACATACAAACATGCACATAGGAACACATATACACATGAACACACACACACACACACACACACACACACACACACACACACACACACACCACAGTTTTTCTCTGAAAGATAAATGGATTTCCTGGACATATTGAAGCAGTTTCTCTTGCTTGGCCCTTCTCTGTGTTAGTATTAGTGCCACCGTTTATGGTAGGCAGAAGACAGCATTGTTTGCCCCTGAGGTGGTAACGCTGGTATGGCCAACTTCAACACAGTGTGGAATCCATGGTCTAATCTGAGTCTTCAGAATGCTGTTCCTCAGATTTTTTTTTTAACCAAGAGTAAAGCAGTCGTTTTGCCCCTGCAACTGGACATGTCTGCAGGATCGGAATTGAACCTTAGGGAAGACAGCCACAGAGGCTCGGCCCTGAGCGTGAATTCAGGAGACCAGTGCTGTGTCAGCACACAGGTGAAAGAGGAGAAAAATACAATCCCTTGTGGGGAAGAATGGAAGATGCACGCCTTTTACAGCAATTTGCATCACTTCTGATTTAATGTGGAAGAAGAAACAGAATTCCCCTGTAGCCATCCCTGACCCATTTGGATGATATTCTTGTGCCATCCAGTGGATTTCCTCTGGAATTGCATCAATTGCTGGGGCTTTAAATGTCTCTTCACAAATCATTTACGTGCTGCTCTTTTTGCTGTTAGTATTAAACATATTGCATCGATTCACATAATTTCAAAAGAAGCAATAAAAACACTTATGACAATGAAATACAAAAAGGTCATTTTAAAACAAAATACATTAATAAATTAAATGAAGCAAAGCAACCTGTATTTTTAAGTGTATAAATATCCAGATCGGAATATTCCAGAAGACGCCATTCCTTGACTCTAGTCACAGATACTCTCGGACTGTGACAGCCATTGATGTACTGGGTGGAATGGTACCGTTCAAAGCGGCTGACTGATGACGGGGGCCGTGCCGATAGATCCATCATGATGCAAATGCCGGAAGTCAAAGCGCATTTCATCCTAACTGCCAAATGTCACCGCTTAGCAACAGCCTGGGCATTGACAGTTGCTTCTCCTCCCGATGCTATGGTTGACTGGGAGCCGCGGCTGGCAGCCACTGCCCAACCTGGAGACAGGGTCACGACGCCTGTCACTAGGCCAGGAAATGATCAAAAATTCTAAATGTGAGCATGGTTTTCACTGAATGCACATCACTTTCACAACGTTGTAAAGTCCGGTCCTCATACACTGAGGCATTGTTAAGTCAAGGACTGTCTAAACTGGCACGCCTGTCGGGCATTTTTCTTGTTGTGATTGTTGTTGTTACTGTAAGTGAACATTAACAACACTGTTCAGTGGGTAAAGGCACTTGCTATGTAGGCTTACCAACCTGAATTTGTGCCCTAGAGTCCATATAAATAAAGATGGAAGGAGAACACCAAACGGATGCCACAAAATAGTCCTCTGCCCTCCACACGAGCAACACATACAATAATGATAATGATGATAATGATAGTAATGATGTTTAAAAGATAAAACAAGTGAAAATTATGTGGTCAAACAGGGACTCGTTTCTAGGTTCTTTGAACACAGAAGCTCCACAAAAAGCCATTTGCAAAGCCGTTTGCAAAGCCACGCTAACAAAGTTAAGGTATACTCTTAATGACAAATAGCCTGGACGAACTGGTTCTCCTGCAGGGCATCTGCAAGAGCCACCACCCCAATGGACCGTCCACTGCATCTTGGGATGTCTGCCAGCCTGGATGCCCACCCACAGAAGCTGACAGGAACAAAATGCTTCCGCAGGTTCCTGAAGAATCCAGGGGACAGAACCTGGCTGGCTGTAGAGCCCAGTGCTCTCGCCCCTCCTGGGAGCATAAAGAGTCTTCCAGCCAGCGGGCCTCTGTGACTTGGAGTTGTGCCATCTTTGTGTCCTCCTGCCTGGACAGTGTGTTGCTTTTCCTAGGTATGTATGAGAGCAAACACCTGTTCACTTCACATAGGACATCAATGCCAGACCAAAGAAATTATTTCTTCCAAACGGAGCCTGGTGGTAATAGTTTTTTATTAGATTTACCTACGGGAGCATGGAAACTTATGGGCAGCTACTCCACCAAGGAAGGTCCCTAGCCCTCAGAAACTGTTCACCACTTGCTGGTTTCAGGCAGCTCGAGGACCCATAAGTCTCATACGCTGTCTATTGAGCACTTCACGAGGCTCATGAGGCCCCTCCCTGCTTCATAGGGCAGTGCTAGCAGGCCCAGTGTGAAGTCTGATGTGGATAATCGCAGCTGCTTTGGTTTTAAGACAGTAATGGTTGTCTCGTCTCCAAAGGACAGTCATCCATCTGGAAATGATGGGTAGGACATTTCAGAGGACACAAGGAGACAAAAAAGGGGTGCTCAGAGCCGGAGACGCTCTGGAGAGCTGCTTTGAATTTTCGACCAAGCAGCACGAGAGGAGAAGCAAGATGCCTTGAATCCAGACCTGATGACTACAGAGCTGATGTCTTCAGCTTCCCCACGCTGCATCACCTTCTGCTGCAAGAAGCATTGGGGAAACGAAAGTAGCGAGAAGTCTTAGAGATTGGTCCTGCAAGCCTTTGAGGCTCACCTCCCTGATTCTTAGTTCCGAACACTGTGTCTCATAAAACAAAACCACATTCAACTGAGACACCATGCTGTTAAAATGAGCGCAGCGATTGGAGACTAGCTCTTGGCTGGTACCGTGCTCACGGTGCGACAGATAGCTCCTGCATGGGAAGTCAACTTTCTGAACATTGTTTAACAAGGGCGCTCATGTGAGTGGCCAGCCATAGATAGTCACCCACAAAAAAAAAAAGTATTTTTTTGTTAAACAAAGTCAGAAATACCGAGCTGAACGGAGTGTAGCAGCCACGAAAGTGCCACAAATGTGAACTCTTTTCCCAAACTGAGTCTTGGAGCGCCGGCCTCCTCCTAGTTGCTGTCCTGGAAAAATATAAATAGGAGTGATGGGGAGATTCTGGCCAGTGCACACCCATTCACGACTCCCCCATTCACCCTGCCTCCTCCAGCTGCCAGTGCACACCCATTCATGATTCCTGACCACTCTGACTCCTCTAGTTGCCACTGCACACCCATTCCTGATTCCCCTCCACGACCACCCACGCCCTTCCCCACCCCCCCCCCCCACCTCTTCTGGCTCTGAAGCCTTTGTCCTCAGGCTCTGGTGTTAACATGATGGCGCCAGGCTCTGCCCGCAGCAGTATTCACTGCTGCTAGAGTGTACGTTGTCTGTTCTTTAGCTTCATTCATCCTTCTGCCATCAAGCCGTGGGATCCTGTTCGCCTCATCTCCTGCCCACTGAGTTTCCCAGTCCTTTCTTGGCTGCTTGCCCACATCATTCTCTGAAGCAGACACTCCCAGACCACACTTTCTGCACCATGAGGAAGTGTAAGAGCATTGAGGATCTTCTAGGCTGCTGACCATCCATCCCATACCGTGCAGAAGGACCAAGGTCTCTTAGAGACCCTGACATGAACATTGTACAATATTAGTTCCTCCTCCAGGGCATTTCCTGCTGAGGGTCTCAGCTTCAAGGGATGATGGGTAGGAGAACCCTTAGAAGAGCTCCAAAATGGACCCTTTTCCCCAGACTGTGCAAGAAACAGTGCTCTCTCACAGCCCTGGAATGTTTGGGGTTTTGTTTTGTTCATTTCCTCAGTGTGGCCTGGCAGACAGATCTAAGCCAGCAGATGGCAGCAGTGGTTCCAAAATCTTTACCTCCTAGGGAACCAGAGACAGTATTTGTCACTTTTTTTTTTTAATGCCAGAACTTGTAAGGGGCACTACTACTATAGAATGGGTAGCAGCTGGGACTCCGACTAGACGCTCTGTGGGGCAAAGGAATTCCAGAAAAACATGTGCCTGCCCTGAACATCTGTGGAGAAGAGACTGGAGAACTCTGAAATGTCACAGCTGGAAAGTCCTTGTCACCAAGTCAGCTAATCTGAGATCAATCCCCACGTCCCACCTAGTGAGAGGAGAAAACTGACTCCTACAAGTTCCACACATGCAATATAACATGGCATACATACTCCCTAAGACAGACAAGCAGGCAGACAGACAGACAGACAGACACACACACACACACACACACACACACACACACACACACACAAAACAAACAGACAAATAAAAGTTTAAGAAAGAAATACTTCTGAAATTACAGGGAAAGATGGAAGGCAGATGCCTGATGAGGAGTGGCTGTGAGGTTGTTGTCTCAAAGGACCACAGAGGTGGTGATGATCCTCATCCATAGTCACCCAGCACAGAGCAGACGGACTGGATGGAATTCCCCTCACAGCCACTTGGGGACAGTTCTATGTTGCTCCGGAGTGCCTGGATGTGATGAAAAACTAAAGACTGACCTGGGATAGGTCACCAAAGAGGCAGCTACTGGACCGTTCAAGTCTCTGCAGCCTGGGTCAAGAATACACTGGGTGACATGCTCCCATTTTGCCTGCCACTGGGATACCTCCCATGCTGGTTGTGTAGTGCAGAGGAAGAGAGAGATACCCGATGCCTTGGAAGAGGGTGAGGAGAACCAAGCTGAGTGGCATCCTGGTTCTTGGGGTGCAGAACACACCTATATCTCCAGGAATATCTGTCACTACCATAACATATGTTTTGTGTACATAACCCCAAGCAAGCAATTTGGTGAAGATATACACAAAAAACACAGGCAGAGTAGCCCAAAAGGCTGACCTCATTTATATAGAGCATTGGATACAACCTGAAGCAGGTGACCTCAGTTGCTGAGTTATAAAACTTCCAGGGACTTTGCCATGCCTGGTGACAGTGAAAAGCAGGAGAGGAAGGGCCAGCTCACTTCTTAAACGAGATCATCCTCTCTGGATGCAGAAGATGCCAGGGCTAACAACTACAATGAAATAGCGCAAAAGCTGATTTCAAATACTAAATAAACAGCTCTTCCCCTTATCCCTGGAAGGGACACAGTCTGGAAGGGGAACAGGTATGACTTTTATGGACCATTGTCACCATTGTGATTACTATTACATGGAGGTCCTTGCCTTGACCCAGGAGTTGCTTTCAGAGCAAATGCAGCGATGCCAGGCTCGGACAATAACAATCCAATCTCAGGAGCCTGCCTCAGCAAGTAAAAATCTTCAAAAACTCCCTCAGGAGGTCCTAAAGTGCCCTGTGGCTGGAGACCATGGCTGGAGACCCAACCTTCCGCTTGTGCATATGGATACGCTGGCTCACAGCACCCCAGCAATTTTATGGTTCAGAAGAAACGAGGGGAGGGAGAGAAGCCTTCATCCATCCCTGCCAAGGTCTGCAGTACCACACAAGACTTTTCAGTCTTGCTGCATATTAGAAATACCTGGAGAGCCTGAAGAACCATCCCTTCCCGGACCCTTCCCACCACAACTCAGCCAGACCCTCTAGAAGAGAAACTTGGTATCAGAATTTTCCAGAGTCCCTGGATGATTCTGAAGTGTGGCCAGGACCTCAAACCATCGCTCTAGGGCACAGGTGCACAGTCTTGGCTGCACGGGGCAGCGGGGGGAGTGGCCTGAGAGAGAAGCGCAGAGCCCAGAGCCCCACCTCTGAAGAGACTGATTTAATGGGTCTTTTGGTGATCTAGGGGTGAGAAACTTCTAAAGCTCTTGAGGGAGTGATAGCACTCAACTAAGATTGAGACCATGGGGTCTCCTAGGAGGGTGAACAGAGCCAAAGATGCAAACCAACTAATGGAGGGATGCCGGAATCCATGAGCAGGAATGCAGAGGGGGTGGCAGAACAGTTAGGCAAGGGCTGCGGCTTCTTGCTGGCACTGCAGGTCTGATGGGCTTCATGACATGGGGATCTAGGAATCTGATGCCACTTTAAGCCCCCGCTCAAGACTGGTTGGTGCCAAGTTAGATGTGCGCTTGTAGGTCCTTCCACTCACCTAGAGCACCAGAGAGAGACATCTGTTTCCACAGGTGCTTGGACCGTGCTTCTGTCTCCCCACTACCTCTTCTCAGCTTTCCTGGGTGACTCCTCATTCGACACGGTGTGGCAAGATGGACTCCCCAAAACCATTTTCCAGCCTTCCCTAGAAGTGTGTGGAAACCTCAGGGCTTGTGTGGTTCTCTGTGCTTCTCTTTTCCTCCTTCACACTCCCTAGGATGTGGATACGAGGCTACAAGAGAACAAGCTTGAAGTCCCAATCAGAAACAAACAAACAAACAAAACCCACAAGCTAAGGGTGACAAAGTGACAGGACGGAAAGCATCTGGGGCAGACATAAGCCGCAAGCTCCTACCTCAGGGACCCATGTTGAAGGGGGTTAAGCAGAAATATGATGAAGCCACAGTAATGAGATTGCTTTGTGTGCACCTGAACAGTGGCCCCAGAGTCACAGATCTGGAATAAAATCTGTGTTGTTGCTATGTCACAGTATAATAAGATATCATTTTGAATGCTGGGTTCTGAGTCACTAGCTAGTGGAAAAACTGCTGTGTGTCCACTCACAGTGGGCACTTCTGTCTCTAAAGGAGTCAAGTTCTCGTCATTCTACATCGTGATAATGGGCTGTCAAGAATATCTGCTCTCAGGGTGCAAGAGGGTTGCTGAAGTGCCTCATAACACACGTCCTTACACAAATGGTTCCCAATTCTGAAAGGACGGGGAACAGCTCTCCATCAGGTTGAAGATTGGTTCCAGATCTTTCCAGAAGTCCTTCTTACCATCCTCATTAGCCTCAGTTAGACCACCTACACAACCCTCGATCAAATATTTGCAAAGGAGCGCGGGATTACTGTGAACAGCTAAGAGTATGATTTTTCCTATGGGGCCGCAGGAGAAGAGTCCAACAACACCGAGTCCATGGACACTCCAGATTGGACCAGAGTCAAGGTAGGGTTCTATTAATAAGAAATAAGAAGAAAACGGCTGCTTGGCAGGCAAGCAACAGAGTCCATCTCAAGGAGCCAGCCTGGAAACAAAGAGAAAGAAGGCTGCAAGAGAAAATACTTATATACTGAGGGTTGCATAACCATTCTCCTCAATCCCCACATTTCTACAGTCTCCTCTGATTTTCATTTCATACTGTAAGGAGTTAAAACACAGAGATTTCAAGAATCTTCTAGCCAAGCCATGTAGCAGCTCAGTGCTGGGACCAGGATACCAGTCGAAGTCCATCTGGCTTTACCTATGGTGCTAAATTGCTTTGAAAGACTTTTAATTTGCACTGCTGTGATAAATTGCATACCCAAAGCAGTTTGGGGAGGAAATGTTTATTTGGTTTACACTTGTCCACCACAGTCCACCATTGAGGAAAGACAGGGCAGAGACAGAAGCAGGAACCTGGAAACAGGAACTGAAGCAGAGACCACAGAGAAGAACTTCTTGCTGTTTGCTCTAGCTGGATTGCTCAGTCTGCATTCTTATGCCACTCAGATCACCTGCCCATGGGTGGTACCATCCACCGTTGGCTGGGATTCCCACGTCAATCATTAATCAAGAAAATGCCTCACAGATTTGACCACAGACAATCTGATGGAGGCAATCCCTCAATAAATTACCTCTTGCCAAATGGCTTTACCTTGTGTCAAGTCGACAAAAACACTGACCAACACACGAGGCACAAGTTTTATTTGTGATCTGATTCAAAACCAACAAATGGTCATGAGTTTTACACAGCAAGAAAAATAGGAATGCTAAATATTTGATGGTATTAGAGAATTCTTGTTAATTTTTGGTGTGATGGTGGTATTATAGTTAGTTTCAAGGGCAGTTAAGTAAGCAGTTCAGGTATAAGATGAAATAAGATAAGCTATGAATGAGGGCCGAATGGGGCTTATAGTCACTACTTTTACATAGTATTCTTTAAAAACATTTTGTTGTCTCCAAAGACCCAGATTAAAAGGAGCAGCTTGAATTGCCACAGCAACTGCTTCTGAACCCCCTTTCCTTCTGTTACTATCAGTGATCTTTAGCTTTTCTCTCCTATCCAGTCACCAACATCTCAACACTCCTCTGGCTTAATCTGGTTTTGTCTCTTGGATCACAGGAACGTACAACAAGATTTCACAGAGTGCCCTCAAAACTCGGAAGATCTCAGGAGCATATTGCCCAGGAAGCTCTCAACCTCAGATTCTACCATGTCCATCAAGGGGAAGATAGTGACTAGCCATAGGCCACTGTGTCCCAACCTTCTAATCCAGTAGGTGAGCCGGGCTCAAGTTTCCAGTGCTAGGAGGGCTTACTGACTGCTGCTTGCAACCAGCCAAATACAGCCTCCCAGGCTGCCTCCAGACAGGGGTACAGATTTATCAGAACAAGCCAGGTCAGCAGAGACACCCCAGCATTCGAGTGAATACCTCTGGCCTCACAAACACACTAGCAGGTGTACTGGGAATGGAGTATGGGGACATTTCTCTGTAGACAGCCAGGTCCCTTCTAGTATAAGGAACAGCTTTAACAGTTGACCCACAGACTTCTCAAGGGTACCTAGCCAAAGTTCTTCCTTGATATCCTTTGAAGCTTTATTTAGAACAACAGTATTTCTCATTTCTCTTCCTAGAGTTGTTAGGTAGATTTTTCTGACATAAAAACTACCTTCTGAGTGATCATGGTGGCTAATACTATGAAGTAGCTGACAAGTCATCTGAAACGGTGACAGTCTTCAGGTATGGAGAACATTCTGCAGTCAGTTGATACCCCCATAACCTTTGTCTCTGGTAAATGCAAGGTTTAGGTTTACCTTGTATGGTTGGGTTTACCTATTCCTCAGTCCTTGAGGTGCTCGGAAGGCTGCCGGTCACATTTCCTTACTGAGGTTGATAGACGGGCTTGTCCCCAACTCCAGTCCGCGATCAAATCTGCAATAACAGCCCTGGCTACTATCGTGAACTGTGAACTTAGGACCGACCCCTTGCACTTTCTGCCACACCCTTAGGAGAAGTTCAAGTCTCCTTTGGAAATGACCATGCAAATTCAGATATGTGACAGGATACGATCGTGACTTCCTTTTCCCCTCTGTGAAGTAGGATTGTAGCCTAATAAGGGCAGGGGCAGACTATGGGGGTGTGGGGTGAATGAGTGATCAGTATTCAGTTTACTGAAGTGGTTCTCAACCTTCCTAATGCTGCAACCCTTTCAAACAGTTGGTGACCCCCAACCATAAAATTATTTTCATTGCTACTTCATAACTGTAATTTTGCTACTTATATGAATCCTAATGTAAATATGTGATGTTCAGGATATGTGATACAGGACTCCTGTGAAAGGGTTGTTTAACCTCCAGAGGGGTCTTGACCCCTAGGTTGAGAACCATTGGTTTACAGGGTTGGGCAGGTGGGAAGGCCTTTGCAGAACGTACAAGCTGTTTACAAGGAGGAAGGCACAGGGCACAGGGAAGGGGCCTGGCTGATGCAGACACCGTGTCCAGAGTCCATGGTTTGCTGAGGGAATCTGGGACTCTTGAGCTGCTTGACAATTGTGATTTGAAACTGCGCCAGAGGAGCTGCGATTTTTCATTTAACCACAAGATGGAGTCTTTGGCTTTTAAACCGGAAACCTTTTCCCAGTGGTCTGGGAGACATCCTCGGTGGAGGGAAAGGCACCTGGAGGGTTCTGGAGGGGCTGCAGGCCGCTGAGCACAGCTGAAGGGCTGCCCCCCTGAAGCAGCTGAGGTCAGCTGCTTTTCACTTGGTTGCAGCAGCATCTGTGAAAGTCTACTCTGCACACTTTATATATATATATATATATATATATATATATATATATATATATATATATATATATATCTGCTGTGTTCTGGTTTTGTGGGATCATTTTTCCTATTTCCAATTCCACCCCCTCCTCTATTTTTAGACCAAGTCCTCAAGCTCTGTTTTTTAATATTTAGTTTGATTCTGCTTTGAAAGGTTAATTAGTAAGATAAAATTACGCTCAAAAAGGGCCTCTGAAGATATACCGAGGGACAAGTTGACTGAGTTCACTTTTACCTTGAAATAATATTTATTCTCTTGCAGTACACAAATGCCACATACCTTCAAATGCCATATACCACAGAGGGCACACCTGAGTGACACCCCTCAACTTCTCTCAGGCTCCCCACATTCCCCGCCCAACTTATGTCCATCCGTCTATCTGTGTCTCTGTCTCTATCTCTCTCAACTCACTGGGTCTAGTTAATGCTGCATGGATGTAGGGCCCAATCTATTGGGACACGAACAACCTACAACCTACAAGTCACACCGCTGAAGAAAATCTGCTTCCCTCCACTAGCCTTCACCAACTGCCAGTGGCTCCTTGGCTAGGGATAGGGCCTCATGAGTCCTTCCCTCTTCATGCTGGGATATTGACTGCCTTGATCTTGCACAGGATTTGTGCCACAAACCACAGCTGCTGCGAGTTCATGAGTGGAAAGTTATTATTTTGCAGCAACCTTCCCAGGCCTGCGGCTCTTATATTTTTTGTTACTTTTCCCACTATGTTTCCTAAGCCTTAGGGGGAAAAGGAGATGTAATACAGCCGTCTCATGCAGGACTGAACACCCCATAGTCTCTTGTCCTTTGCACATTGACCAGTACACCTGACTTCAGCTGAATTTAGGCTCCATTCAGTAGGCCTGAGTGGGTGATGAGTCCCAACATTATAATAAAGCTTTAACAATATACACCCACATAATTGCACAGTCTGCTCCAAGACCTCCCTTTCCCTTGCCCCAGGCATCCTTGTCTGCATTTAGTTTGGGAGTGAATAGGGGCAGGCTTTACCTAGAGGAGAAAAGCTATTATTTGGAGTTCTAATAGAAACATGGTATGATTCACTCAAGACTTCCCCCAGGCAGTTGCCCACCAAAACAGGATCGCTGCAGTGCTCTGTGGTTGAAACGAGGGCTGCTGTCGCTCTTCTCTGCCCACTCTACACCCATGCCCCGCCCACAACACGCCAGACACTGGTAGGCTGTACTGCAATGAACGACCTGGCATGTCCTTTGTCCCCAGCTGGCCAGGAGCTCCTTAAAGGTAACAGCCAGCTGCAATTCATCCTGTCACTGAATACTTCAAAGTGCACATTTAAGCGCACCGAACTGTGCCCGGAGCTGGAGTGACAAGGATAAGAAATTCTCACGAGGTCGTTGTGCTCAGGCAACCCCAGTTCTGTGTCTTGGGAGCTGTGGTCAAAGGGTGCACAGTCCCATTGCCTGTTTGCACAGGCTTGCGCAGAAAGAGCATCCTCTGGTTAGGTCCCCCTTGTCGCTTCCTCTGCGCCCGGCTGCTCACGAGCTCCTCCAGCCTGCGCTGTGTGTAATTACCACTGACTTTGAAAAGTTTGTTCCGCCTTGCCTTTTAACACCACAGGTGTAATGAGAACTCTGCCAGAAACTGGCTTGGCGGGACAGCTGAGGAAGGGGGTGGCTGGTGGCGGAGAGCTCTCCGCCTGCGGGCGCGTAGCTCGGCAGGTGCCAGGCTCCTGGCATCGCGCAAAGCAAAGCGCTGTCACGACTCGGTGGCCAAGGTGATTAATTAGCGGCGTGGCCGTGCGGGGGCCGCGTGCTGGCCTCCACATCTGCCCCGTGACAGCGGGGGTCAATACGCAGTGTCACTTTTTTCTCTCTCACTCCCTCCAAAGCCTAATTGGCTGTGACACGTGGGCCAGCTGTTGTGAGAGGTGGAGCGCGGCAGGGTGTTTCACTGGACCCAGGCAGCCGCAGGTTGAGTCTGCCGGGGTCCAGCCTTTGTTCCAAGGTTTTGGCCATTGGCATCCTGTTCTTATGTCCTGGTGTCGTCCAGACATGGCCAAGAGATCACTGTGGGGGAGTTCTGGGGTCTGCAAAGGGCATAAGGGAGCACTATCATGGTCAGATAACCATAAATCCTCTCTGGGGCATCCACTAAGGTACCAACACTGTTGGGAATAATAGCTACCTGGTTTATTCTAGCTCCGGAAAATGTAGGCTGAAGGTAGGGCCTGAAAAAGAAAGGCAGGAGTAATTTGCTGGGGATGGAGAAAGATGCCAGGCTAGGGGTGTCTGCATCTAGGAATGGGTTTGACCTGGTGAAAGAGTTTAATAGTCTTAGCAGAGAGATCTGGGGCAGGTGAAATGCAACAGTGTGTGTGTGTGTGTGTGTGTGTGTGTGTGTGTGATTCCAACTCCCACAGAATCATGGCTTCTGTGAGCCATCCTGTGAGGCTGTTCTAGAAGACTTCCCACTCTTAACTAGGTAGCTAACTCTGGCTTCATTCACCCAGCTTGTCTGTATGCCTGCAGGTGTGGTGCGTGTGTAGGCCAGAAGTCAACTGCTGACGTTACTCCTCTTTGCTTTTTGAGACCGGGTCACTCATCCTGGGACTTGGGCTTTTAGCGATTATGATGCAGAGCTGGCCAGCAGGTTCTTTTGCTTGGATGCTGGGCATTGAACTCAAGTCTGCATACTTGCATGACAAGTATTTAGTGACTGAAGTATCTCCCCAGCTCCCTCCCTCATTAGCCTTTATAGGACCAGGTTGAAAACAACACCATTGAAGGCAGTGTATTATGGACTAGGTACCGGAATTCACACAAGAGACTGAAGCTGAAAACTAATCGGGAGGAAGCATTGTAACCCAGGTAAGAAGTCATGGATGCAGACACCAAGAGAATCAAGAGCATGTGGACCAGGCATCAGTCAGGAATCACTAGCAGAGCACCAGTAAAGGGCAGCACAGATCATCAAGGATCCGGAGCACTACAGGCATCTTCCACACCTTCTCAGTCCAGAACCCAGTCAGAGGCCAAGCACAGAACCATCAGCTGAGTGACATGTGTAATCGTCCCCTTTTAATACGGGCTAGACCTTAAGACTGAAGCCCTGAAGGCTAGCCTTGACCTACAAGCAGGAAGGCAGAGAGAGGAGAGGCCTGAGGGTCCCATCAGCCAGTGGGTTAGTAATAACCTCATTAGGAGGGAGACACTCTGCGGCACAGGTAACAGCAGACACCATTGCCAGCAGCCCTACAGCTGACTGCCCTGTCAGCAGCTTGAATGGCTGTAATTGCTTGGGCAGTGGAAGCTCCTGCCTTACACCTCCCTTCTCATTAGCCCCCTGCCGGGCTGCCACCCTGGCAGATGAGGGTGTGCTGCTGGGAGCTCAGCCCGGCTCCACCAGCAGGTGGCACTGGCCCTGCTCAGAATGGCCAAGACAGTCCTCCGTCCTCCAGTCCTTGAAGCAGGGAGCTAAAGGTCGGGGGGGAGGGAGACTCCATCGCCCCCATAGCTCTCTTGGGTCCAAACAGTCTGGCATCCCCCACTAGCTATAAAGTAACCCACTCTTTGTACTGATGTCCATTCAAGCGGCAGACGCACCTTTCCTCTTGGCTAAGCGTGCACCTTGGTCATATGGTTTCATTAGCATATGTTTGCATAGTGCGGGGTGCACTGGAGTGATACCTCAATGTACAAACGAAGGTGTCAGCACGACAATACAAGAGGCGTCCTGATGCTGACCGAGTAGCTCGTGGGACCAGTGGGACCAGTGGGACCAGTGGGAGGAATTCAAAGGAAGCAGGGAGCGATTGTTAGCCAAACACCCAGCCTCTGGTGTGTGATGGACCAGAGCCACAGAAACTACCCCTGACTTTCGGGAGATGGTGATCCAGCAGAGAGGTAATGATTGAGACATTCTAGGCACACTGAGAGGCGAGAGACAAGCTGGTCTGTGCTGGAATAGCAGGAGCAGCACATGCAAGGAGGGCAGGGTGGACAGGACTGTGGAGGGAGCTTACCCTGGCCTGTCCAAGGAGCCAGAGCGGACTATTCACCGTGTCTACTTGATCTGGCTGACATTTTAGCCCGGGTTCCCCCACTGTGATGAGCAAGAGGGTTTGCCCTGGGCCTTCCAAGAGTTCCAGCAGGCTCTCTGCAACTCTCCATTGCTTCCACCTGCTCCCATCTTTATTTTCTACTTCTCAGTCCAGCCAATCACGTGAGGACCCTTCAGCTAGCTACAGAAAGGGTACTCTTTCTTTTAAAGTGTGTGGTTCACCCGTTAAACTCAAGGAGTTTGTGTAAAGAAAGAGCCACACAGATTTTTGGAAAGTCAAGGGGGAAATGCCCAATTATCTCTTTTTAACCCTGCATTAATAGGAAACTGATTTCTAACCCATCCCTGCCATTGACACCATCTCCTGGAATAAAAATCTCAATGTTCCATGTAATGAGCTAAGCAATAGTCTGGGCAGCTGATGGGCACAGCCTTCTTAAGTCCTTGCATAGAATCCTCACAGGGCAGTGTGGCATTCAACAACTGTGCTGCTGAAATGACACCTGCTTTCTCGAGTCCCTCAAGGTCACCCAGGGGAAGTGTGAGGACAGACAAGCGGAGGTGAGTGAGCTGCAACTTCGTGAGAGAGAAGATGATGGCTGATGCCCGGGCAGAATGAGACCTCTGCCACCTGCTGAGCACTTTCACCTGCCAAGCAGAGCTCTGCTGGGCTGCTGGCTGCAGTGGTCTGTGTTACACACAGCTCTTTCCTCCACTGGGGTCTTGATTGCCTCTCTGAGTCCTGGTATTTGGCTAGTGTTTTATACTTCCCTGTGACAGTTTTTCCTAAAATACTGTTAGTGACAGTCTAGACCCTTGAGACACCTGATTTAATAATTAATCACAAAGGCTGAAAGGATTGGGGCTCGGGAGATGACTCAGTTGATGTTTTGTTTGTTTGTTTGTTTGTTTTTTAATGCTTACTATGCTTGAGTACCTGAGTTTGGATTCCAAGTAGTCACACAAAAAGCCAGGCATGGCAGCGTGTCTGAAACTCCAGTGATGTAGAGGCATAGACACAGGAGGAATGCTGGGAATTGTTGGCCAACTAGTCTTGCCAGGTTCAATCAGAGACACTACCCCAAAAGGGTGTGTGTGTGTATGGTAATAATGACACTCAACATTGACTTCTAGAGTCCACAGGCACTCATATACACTCATGAACACATATATACATGCCCCTTCCCAACACACACACACACACACACACACACACACACACACACACACACACACACACACACACACCCTGTTAGGAAGGTTCTAGTTCTGAAGCTATGAAAGTTTTGGAAGTGTGACTCCATGGTTAGGCTGTGCCAGTTTGCCATCTCCAGGTTCCAAGAGGTCCCGCACCTAGGAAGATGTTTAGCTTTATTTTGTCTATCTTCCAAAGCTCTCAGTACTGAAGCTCTTTTTCATGAACCACCCATCAGTGTCTCACAGAACGTGGACTCTGCACAAAGCATGGGAAGCAACTGTTGCTGGCCAATGGATTCTCAAGGATAGTCTGAGGCAGAGCACTTTCCCAGGATTCCCTTGAGAGACATAGATGTCTGAAACCAAAAGAAAAATTATTTTATCACAAACGCATGGTAGGCAGATGGCAGCCTCATTGGCGCTTCTGAAATCACATCACATGGATGATCACCTACCTCATGCAGCAGACTGGTCCCAAGCTCTGGTGGCTGTGGACTTAGGAGATGGACAAATGCCCAAAGCATGCTTCTTTGTGATGGACAGTTGGAGCATATCCACTCACAAACCATTGCTGATCTGATACACTTTAAGAAAAGGAAAAAGAGAAGAGTGGGAAAATGACTTTTTAAAATGTAAATTTACCAAAACAAGCACCATGTGTGAACACAAGGAAATTGTAAATAGTAATCAAATAAATGTCATAATCCTCTCTCTTCCATATCACACATGAAAACAAAAGTATGGAAGACCCAACTGCAGCAAGGGATTCGGTTTCATTCAGTGAGTATTTGGTGCCTGGGGTGTGTAAGATACCTGTATACAGAGAAGCAAGAAACATTAGGTGAATGTGGCATTATTAGTCTTACCATAAAAGAGTTAGAAAGTTTATGGGAGAGTAAAATCAGGGGAAGGACTCTTGAAAGCCATGTAATACACAACCATCCCACTGGTGCATGAAGGAACTGCGTCTTGGGGTGACGAGGGCATGGTTAAAGCCACACCTTTGTTGGTAACAGAGATGAAGCTAAACCCTCTTCCTCCCCACGTCCATCAAGTCTCCTCCTCTACACGCTGAGAACAGAACCCCAAAGGTTGGCAAGGAAGATGGGATGGGAGCTTAAAAGAGATGGGCCCTGGAAAAATGAGGTAATCTGGCTGCATCTTTAAAAATGGGCAGGCTTTGGATGGGTTGAGGTGACTCTGAGGATGGAACACCGAGAAGAGTGGTGTAGAACACAAAGATTTTTAAATGAAGAAGTGTAGGATGGATTTGGAGTAAAGGGAAACAGTCCAATTCTAAGATGCCCAGTAAAGAGAATGCTTTTTGTAATGGAAAGGTAGAGGCAAGACACTGGACAGCCCAGAGCCACTGAAGACTAAACCAGGTTAGGGCAACATGGTCTGAGCCATGTGCAACAGCTGTAGAGGTCACTGATTGTTTAGCTGAAGCTGGACATGCAGAAGAAGAAAGGCAGGTGCCCATCAGGGTGAGACGAAAGGAATGTGGGAGATTTCTCAGAGAAAAATCTTGCTAGAGTTGCTCAAAGGAAAGGCCGCCTAGACCCTGCACAAGCATTTCCAGAGCAGTGAGCAAGGGCAGTGAAGTCTCCTTTGGGTCAAAACTGTTAGTGGCAGCTTAAGCGTCCATGGTCAGTTCTGCCCTGTAAAGTGGCCGTGGTGTGTGGCTGCTGAGAAGTGTTGTTGAAAGGGAAGGGTCATAAACCTCCAGGGCTCTCCTAGGCCATGAGCTGATGGGAACTTTGGGCAGAAATTATCCCCCCAAAGCCTGGATTTGCCAGAGTACAAAAGGGAATGCCCCGTGCCTCTGGATGTGGCTCCATCAGCATAATTATTTCATAGTCTTTCTCTTTAATTTACACTTTGTTTCTCTACAGCAACAGGTGTCCTATCTATTTTTAAAACGCTGGATAATGATTCATAATGGAAGATCTTGGCTTTGTTATGGACAATCAAGTCATGTATGGTTGCCTTTTGTATTTTCAAAGACTTTTCTTGGCATCATTTGCAACAGGGTATTGCCAAGAGGCAGTAGCATTTATAAATGGTGATCTTTGCCATAATCCCATATTTAAATACAAATAAATATTTTCAGGATCTGCAGAGATAGTGCAGTGAATAAAGGCTTATTGCACAACCATGAGGACTTGATCTTGACTGAGTTTATCTGAAAAAAAAAGTGAGGGGTGGGAGCACACACATTATCCATGTGCCAGGAAGGGGGTGGGGGCTCAGGGAAACAGCCTAGCTTCTTCTGTGAGCCTAGAGTCCCAGCAGGAGACCCTGTTTCCCAAACCAAAAACCAAACCAAACAAAAAGCAAACCGGAAGGGAAAAAAATGTCAAGGGGATTGGTTCCTGAGAAACACACCTAAGGCTGACATCTGACCTCCGTGGGTACTCGTGCACACACAAGCTATGCACACACACTTGCAGACTACACAATTATTGCAATCAAATATCCCAACGCTTCCAAATATTCATTCATTTAGGCTGCAACGTTGACATAGTTACACCTGATGAACGACACAGATGGCTTTGTCGTGGTGAGGGCTCAAAGCCGGCCACTGTGACCGGTGTGGCCCCCTCCTCCACGCCTGTGCTTCTGCCTCCTGCCATTCCTGCACAATGCCGGTCCATGCAAGTGCATGCTCTCTCTCCCCAAAGGCGTCTTCATTCGAATGCCAGCAAGGCTGTGAGGACTCCTTCCCTACAACCGCCGCTGGGTTCGCTGAGGCCGCTGAGGGGAAGGAGAGCAGAAGGACTCAGCCTTATGTTCGCAGAATAACATCGATAAACCTTTTCTCGTGAATTCCAAGGTAACAAAGGGAGAGAGAAACACAGAAAAGCAGCAAAGTGAGAGGAGAACAGGAGTTGGGATCAACTTACTCGGGGTTTACCGATGCTCTGTAATGCTCAAGAGCCACATGGAAGCCCCGGCTGTTCATGTATGGAGAAATCAGGTGCGCATCTCACAGTAGTAATTAAAACCTCTCAGTCAGAGGCTATAGAGAGATTAGTTGTCACATTGTGTTAAAGGAATCCTTGCCTTATTCCCTAGAAGGGGACAGACTGCCTGTGGTCCTGTCATCTGTTCGTGTGCTACGGCAACCCCTCACCAGAATGCCCCACTGACAGAGCCTGCGCACTGAAGCCCTTTGGAACTGGGGAGGCTCTGCCCACAGTCTAAGAGGGAAACCACAGCACAGCCATGTGCCCAGCGATTCCCACCCTGGGCACTAACAACTACCCACCATTTGCCTCAGCTAAGACTCTAAACCGGGCTTAGGAACCCTCGTCCTTCCAACTCGTGTTTTTTTCACAAAGACAAGATGGAGACCCCCACGGGCAGCCAGGAAGGCCTGGTAATAGGTCAATTATAGAGCAGAGTAAAAGAAAGAAACGTGGCTAGAAATGAGGATGACGGTGCTTCTGGTCCCCAGCAATACATCCTTGACTTCCTCATCTAGTCTAAGTAGCGCAGGAGCCGTGGGCAGCAAACTAAAAGGGCTGTCTTTTTGTTTGGCCCACCCTACTGACTCAAACATTTTGTTAACACACTTCAGAAGAAAACCCAGCAAAATAAGCTTTTTAAACTCGACTGACCTGACTGCTATTTTGATTGATTTAATGAGCTCAACTCTTGTTCCTACCTAAGTGGATTCACAGGAACCTCCCGAGGAGCCGTGGACACCTGTTCTTCACCTGGGATGATTTGCATTGCTTATTATCATCAAATTCCATCCTAGTATTGTATTCATGTGCTACCTTTGTCTGAAGTCCGCTTGTCTTTGACAATATCAAGAAAGAAAAAAAGATGAGTCCCAGAATCAGGAGCAAAGCTGAAGTACCACAGGGATCCAAGGAAAATATTTTAAATCATATATCTGAAAAAAAAGATTTGAATCTAGAATATGTGAAGAATGCCTGAAACAGAATTTTCAAAAGACAATGTAATTTTATAATGATAAAACATCATAAATAGGCACTCCTAAAAAGAAGGTGTTTAAATGGTCAACAACAACACTAAGAGGTGGTCTCCATCACTATCCACCAGGAAAATGAAAATCAAAGCCTATGAAATCCTGCCTCACATCTGTCAGAATGGCTGGAATAAAGAATAAGAAAAATAAATGCCCACCAGCTTGTGGCAAAATTAGAAGCCTCATATATGACAGGTGGGATTATACATGGTATGACCTCTTTGATTAACAACCTGAGAGATCTTCACAAGGATGAAAGTTCCAGTATGATCCAGCAATTCTACTCCAAGGTATATATACTCAAGAGAAGTGAAACTCGTTCACACAAATAACCTGCACATCAATGTTCACAGCAGCATCATTCATAGACTCCCGAGTGGAAACATCTCAAATGCCCACCAGCCCATGAATTGATAAGCATGCCATAGCTACAGAATGAATATTATTTGGTTGTAAAAGGAATGTCAGACTAATATATGGGATGACAGAGATGAGACTTGAAAAAAGTTGGCTAAGTTAAAGAAATCTTTCCCAAAGTTCATATATTGGATGATTCTAGGCCATGGGATGTTCAGAATCGGCAAAACTATAGAGACAGAAAGCAGTATTTTCCAAAGACAAAAGGAGGAGAAAGTGGGGTTAATTTTAGTGAGATGAGTTTTAAGGAATGGTTATTAAACTATGCTAAAATTGATCATAAAGATGGTTCCACAACTGAATATATTAAAGACTTTCAAGTCAAGAATTGAAGACATTGAAGTCCTTTACTTTTTAAATAGGTGAACCTCATGCCACAGTAAATATACTGTAAATAAACAGCAAAGCTGTTGTTTTTTTAAAGAAGAGAAGGCAGGAAGGTGGAGGGGTGACGGACTTCATCTGCCTGTTTCTTAGGACAGTACTAATCCACTCTTCTCCACAAAACACTCATTGATACAAACTGAGCTGGTGGTGATGGTGAGCACAATGGAATGGGAACCTTTCTCTTAGAAAGCACGTTGATATGACGGCAGAAGAAGAGGAAAACCAAATGTTAAGTGGAATAAACATTAGGTCACACAACACCCAAGTCCCCACCGACCCTCACGAATAGGGGAATGGACACCCCTCAGTGACTCCAGCTTGAGCAGCACTCACCCCTAGGGTGCCTTTCACAAACACCATCACATCATCACACGAGGAAGACATTCTTCCATTCGAGCCAGTGCACTCTGAGATGTCTTTCTTAGAGCAGTTTATACAATTAGACAGACAGGAGCACAAGGCTAAGGAGTAAACTACACGACAATCTGCCATCTCCACAGTCTACACTCCTCCCTGAACCCCTGGGAAACCCTCTACTTTGTACACAGCAATCTATTCAGGTCCTGCACCCAGAGCTATGGGAAAGAGTTAGAAATTCTTTGACTGGACCTTATAGAATGATAGTTGAATGTCAATCTGGAGGAGTTGGTTAGAGGATCACTAACAATGATATAAGCCTCCATCAAAACATTTCACAGGAGCTCACAGGAGCTACTTCCCAGCAGTCTCTTAAAAGGAAAGCAGTGAGCTTCATCCTGTTGACAACTGGTTGCAGCTGTGGAAGCTAGCTACATTGGCCCTTGAGGATGGCAGTCACTTTCCAGGAGAATGGAGCAGAAATATTTAGGGGCTTGGTCCCTTGGCAACCTCATGAAGCTGTTATGTGAACCTGGAGTGCCTGAGTCCCTGCTCTGTTCCCTCAAAGATACTGTGTGCATCAGGCGTTGAGATCTACAAAGAAACAGGAGAGTGTTGTTCAGCTCTCACTGATGAAGGGGTGAGCAGTGAACAGTGTCTGCAGAAGATCCCGACAAAGACACCAAGATCACTTTGAAAGGTGCCTCTTTCAAGCTGCCGAGAGGGGCAATGACCATTTCTGTCTACAACAAAGTGACAGAATCCCTGTAACTGCTGAATACAATTTCAGCTTCTGTTTGGAGGTCCTGAACACTGCTGGTAGTTTTTAACTTTCCATTTCTGTATTTTTGCTTTGTTTGGGTTTTATTTTTGTTTGTTTGTTGACTCAACATCTCATGGAGCTCAGGTGGGCCTGAAACTCTCAGTCTCCACCTCCCTAGTCCTGGGACGGCAGACGTATGCCATCATGCCCTGTTATGTTAAAATAAAAGCCTTGGCTTTTATGTGTGCCTGTGACACATGTCACCAACTGACTGACACCCCCATCCCTCCAGTCCTGATTTTAAAACTCACCGCCACCTTAGCAAATAATATAAAGTAAATTATTATTTTAATTAATAGTTTGGGCCTTAATGGACTTATTAAACCTCAAATAATTTTCCTGTGTGCTACATAATAATTACTTTGGCTTCATTATCCAAGCCCCAAGTGGCTGAACTAAAACTATTTCATGGTAATGTGCCACTAAATATACTTGATTATGAATGATACCAGTATGGAGTTGTGTAGTTACTAAGGTCCAAGTCTGAAGGAATCCAAAATTTGCTAAAAGCTATGTATGCATCCCTTTCTGAAGAAAATTCTACCCTGAGACATGGTGTAGAATATATTTTGGTAGAACTTCCAGAGAAGACAAAAAATGAACAAGAAAAAAAAAGATTTATTTTGTTGTTTTAGTGTGGGGTTGTTTCATTCCATCATTTAACCTGTCTGGACTAATACTAATATCCAAGTCTTGGGAATTCTGAATTTCTCACTAACTGGGGCAAAGGGCCACATTATTGTTGTGACTTTAGTCCATTGTTATATACCTCTGTTAGGAAATATTTGGAGTTTGTAAAGCCCTCGCTGGATCTTAAAATCGTCCATGAAGCAAACTCTCAGAAAAGAATGAGAACACTGAGTCCATCGCGTTGCGGAGAGCACTTCAGGCGGACATTGTTGAGTTCAAGTGTTGCCTTGCCAGCAGAACAGTTCACATTGTGAAATGTTGGGCTAGACGGCGAATGAAGCCCGAGGCTGGAAATGTTCCATAGGAATAATCTTCCTTTCTTTCCTTTGTAGTTTTTTTCCTCTTTGCTCTTTGGGGGGGGAGGGGGGCTGCCATCCAGCTCTCAAATAAATACATAGAGACTTGACCTTACTTATGAGTGCCCAGCCTTAGCTTGGCTTGTTTCTAGCCAACTTTTCTTAACTTAAATGATCACATCTACCTTTCGTCTCTGGGCTTTTATCTTTCTCTATTCTATATGCCTTTCTTTTCTTCTTACTCCATGGCTGGCTGTGTGGCTGATCCCTGGTGTCCACCTCTCCTCCTTTTCTTGCTCCTTCCTTTTCTATTTTTTCTCCTTCTATTTATTCTCTCTCTGCCAGCCCCACCTACCCTTTCTCCTGCCTAGCTACTGGCTGTTCAGCTCTTCATTAGACTAATCAGGGATTTTAGACAGGCAAAGTAACACAGCTTCACAGAGTTAAAGAAATGCAACATAAAAGAATGCAATATGTCAGTTGGCAGTGGTGGCACATGCCTTTAATCCCAGCACTCAGGAGGCAGAGCCAGATGGATCTCTGTGAGTTCGAGGCCAGCCTGACCTACAGAGCTGAGATCCAGGACAGGCACCAAAGCTACACGGAGAAATCCTGTCTCAAAAAAACCAAAAAAAAAAAAAAGCAATGTCTTTGCATTATTAAACACATATTCCACAGCATAAATGAATGTAACACCTCCTTAACTAATATTCCACATTTCCCTTTTTTGTTTTTTGTTTTGTTTTGTTTTGGAGACAGGGTTTCCCCATGTGGCCCTGGCTATCTTGGAACTCACGCTGTATGTAGACCAGGCTGGCCTCAAACTCAGAGATTTACCTGCCTCTGCCTCCCGAGTTCTGAGATCAAAGGCAAGGAATACTCTTTAAGGTCTAGAAAATTCAGTAATGATTATTTGGCAGACCGTTTAGTTTCTTGAGCTGCTGCCTCCAGCCCTAAGTTATATCTGACTTATGAAAAGGGATGCCACCGGGCAAGATGTGACAAGATGCACAGAACATGAAACCACTAGCATCTACCAGCTCAAAGGGCGTGGTCTTTCCCTGCTCTCCTCCCTGTGGAACTCATCACCTGCTTTATCCGACCTGGACTCCCACACTAGAGGGGAAGAAGAGCTAATGCAGCTAGCCTGAAGGAAACAAAACAATACTTCCCATGAGAACGTGAAGCAGGCAACAGTTTCCACTCTCTATCATTTTATAAAAAGCCGATTGAAAGCTGACAAACCGTTTTAATAACCCACTACCGCATTAGAATTTGATGTGAAAACTGTCACATCCGCTTTCCCTCTGTGTCCTCTCCTTAAATAAAGCCTATAGTAGAGCCTAGAGGGAATGGTTGAGTCAGCAAAGTGCTTGTCACACCGATTGCGAACCAGAGTTTAGATCCTTAGCACACACCAAAGCCAGCTGCGGTGGCATGTGTCTGAAACCACAGCGTTATTATTGGTGATGGAGACGGGGGAGTCCCTGAAGCTCATGGCCAGTCAGCCCAGTAAAATCATTTCTGGTATACTAGATTTCACACACACACACACACACACACACACACACACACACACACACACACTCACACAAGCCTGCTCCCAAGAAGACATTTCTGGGGCTATGTAGTTTTTTATTATGTTTTGTTTTACGCTTTTCTCTTTGGGGGCCTGCCACCCAGCTCCCAAACAATCACATGAATGCTCAGCCTTAGCTTAGCTTGTTTCTAGCCAGCGTTTCTTAAATTATCCCATCTACCTTTTGCCTCTGGGCTTTTATCTTTCTCTATTCTATATCTCTTTCTTTGCTTCTTACTCCATGGCTGGCTATGTGGCTGGGTGGCTGGTCCCTGGTGTCCTCCTTTTCTCACTCCTCGATCTCTTCTTCCCAGATTTCTCCTCTTTATTCTCTCTGCCTGCCAACCCTGCCTATCCTTTCTCCTGCCTCACTATTGGCCACTCACCCCTTTATTAGACCAATCAGGTGTTTTAGACAGGCAAAGTAACACAGCCACACAAAGTTAAACAAGTACAACATAAAAAATGCAACACGTCTTTGCATCATTAAACAAAAATTTCACAGCATAAATGAATGTAACGCATCGTCAACTAATATTCCACAACAGGGCGGAGGAGTAACTCCATAGTTAAGAGTGCTTATTGCTCTTGGAGAGGACCCAGGTTCAGTTCCCAGCACCAACATGGTGGTTCCCAACAGCCTATAACTCCAGTTCCAGGGGACCTGATGACCTCTTCTGGCCTTCGAGGGCTCCTGCAAGCACATGGTACATGCAAACACACACACACACACACACACACACACACACACACACACACACACACACAGAGCAAGTAAACATTTTTAATACAGTCAAATTGTTTTCTTAAAAGGAATATTTGAATTTTTATTCTTAAAACTAAAATACTTTTCCGATCTCTCTGTTTTAATAGATTAGTGAATAAGTCAGCTCAGAAAATTTAAGTTTCTGGCATAGCTGTCTGGAGAGTTAGGGGCCAGAACTCAGTTCTTACGACGTGGGGACATTGCTTATTATCATTTTGTGGTTTCTCTAAGTGAGTAGGCTATGCCCTTTCAAACTGTCAAGGTTAATGAGATATGGTGAAAGATTTTTATAGATGAAGAATTTTGCTTGCCTGGAAGGTCCTTAAATTATATTTATTTGTTTGTGTACTCACTTATCCATTTATTTTTAGTGATTGAATGAAATATTTCATGTAATACTTTTATTTATTCCTGTACATGGATTTTTTAAAGATTTATTTATTTATTATGTATACAGCATGTATGCCTACACGCCAGAAGAGGACACCAGATCTCATTATGGATGGTTGTGAGCCACCGTGTGGTTGCTGGGAATTGAACTCAGAACCTCTGGAAAAGCAGCCAGTGCCTTTAACTGCTGAGCTGGGGTTTTGTTTTGTTTTTTTAATGATAACACATAAAATTTACCACCAGTATACAGTTCATCACACTAAATATTTTTGTATTGTGCAGCCATTACCACCAGCTAGCCCCAGAACCCTTTATCTTAAAAAAAAATCATGTGAGTGTTGTGTGTGTGTGTGTGTGTGTGTGTGTGTGTGTGTGTGTGTGTGTGTGATGTGTGCCAGGGCCCATGTGTGGAAGCTGAAGGACAACTCATAGGAATCAGTTCTCTCTTCGCACCAGGTGGGTTCCAGGGATTGGATTCAGGTCACCGGGGTTGGTGGCAAGCACCTTTACAATAAAGCCGTCTCCCAGGGTTCCAAACCCTTCATTTTGTAAAACTGAAACTGTATCGCCAAATAGTAATTTCTCAGTATTGCCAACTCCCACTGTCTGGGAGCCACCAGTCCGCTGTCTGTTTCCACCTAAAGTCGTTTTTCTTTTTGAGAGATGCTTTTACACGTGGGCCACCCAATAGACTGATGTAGACAGGGCAGGGGACAGCTAGTGATTGACTAGCTGGGGTTGGATGCTCACAGCTCTGCGATGGCAAATATCCCTCCTCAGGTCAGCAGGTGGCGCTGTCTGACGTCTGTTGTTTCAGAAGCAGCCAGTGGAAGCAGATGAACGGGCAGTGGTCTGAGCTCTGGTTGGGAGATGGGAAAGGGCAGGCCAAGGCAAACGCTGACACTGACGGGCAACCCTGCACTCTGATCGCTGAGGCCACATCCCTGCACACTGGCAGAGGCAGACACTGTGACTGACAGCAATAAAAACAGAGCAGCTGGTGCCCCATTAATAACCACAGGCTGCAGGGGATTTGCACCCCCCCCCCACACACACACACACAACACAGATGAAGACAAAAGGTGCAGGCTGTTGTCAGAGTGTGCTGGGGACACCCTCAGCCACCCTCGAGGCATGACTTCATGCCCCTCACCTTTTCAACTTGCTTTTCTAGGTGCCTGTGACATTTATTTCCTGACCTCAGGGTGACATCTCATAAAGGCAAAATTATCCCAACCAGTACCTTTGAAGCTATCAGGCTTAATCCATGTAAATCATTCCTGTAAATGACACCATGTCGTGGGCATGTGTTTTAGGGGGACTGTGAGGCATTCTCATTGCCTTTGGTTTGTCCTAAGCAAAAATGTTTCTTTTATATTACATACAAATCCTGTTAGTTCATGATAGACTCATTTTGTATAGGCAAGAAAAAAAAACTGTATCAGCCACAAGGAGCCATGACCACTAGTGAAGACAGAATGATAGACAGCAGTAATAGCCACAGACAAACACCATCCTCAGGGGTACCTGTAGGAAGAGACTAAGTGCACGTGAAAAGCCAGGTGCCCATCTGCATAAAACCATATAGAATACTCAGGCAAATGATATCAGGACCATCCTCAGCTTTCCTCCATACTAAGAAGGGACCAAGTTCATAGAAGTGACTGTCTTTCTTGGATGAGTGCTTGTGGGACTGTGAATGCTCGAAGAATGTAAAGCCAGCATCCATGATACACACAAGAGAGATTTCGATTTGAAGCTGGAAACTAGTCCAAATTCAGTCTTCTTCTCCTTAGCTGTGACATTTAATGAAGACACAAACTGAGGTGTTTCTTTTTTTTTTCCCAGCCAGTAGAATGATATAATATTACCTGCCTCTGATTCCTTCCTTTTATGATTGCCAGGTGAAACAAAACCAAAGCGTCTTAAGTATAATGAGTAATCTCTATGGGCAGATTGTATATACAGATACTGGCCAATGTGTTCGTGCATGGGTATAAGTATCATACACACACACACACACACACACACACACACACACACACACACACGAGAGAGAGAGAGAGAGAGAGAGAGAGAGAGAGAGAGAGAGAGAGAGAGAGAGAGAGCATCATTAATAATGTCATCATTAAGAACTCTCTGCAGTGCTTAGGGAATCTTTGCCCATCTGCCTTTGGAATATTTGCCACAGTTCTATGAAAGAAGTGCAACTTAAAAGAAAATGCCGAGGCCCTTTGCAGCTGCTCAACAGATCTGAAACAAAGGACATTCAGGCAATAGATTTATTCTGTGTGAGGTGGGTAGGTAGGTTGTGGGCACGTTTGCCGGGA
Source organism: Peromyscus maniculatus bairdii (assembly GCF_049852395.1). Taxonomy (NCBI): domain Eukaryota; kingdom Metazoa; phylum Chordata; class Mammalia; order Rodentia; family Cricetidae; genus Peromyscus; species Peromyscus maniculatus. The sequence goes on along the minus strand of NC_134862.1, from coordinate 76,850,432 downwards.
GAAAAAAAAAAAAAAAAAGAATACACTGAAGGTTTTCCATGACCCAAGGAATGAGGGCTGTGAATTCCCAGAGTATAGCAGAGACCTGGCTTCCCATTTGACAAACATCAGTGAAAAATATGCTGTTCTTGCTCAAGGTGCCAATTCTGCCAGCCTGGATGCCACAGGCTGTGGGGTCCGATGTCTTCCTTGCGGACTTCAGTATCCGCTCATTAGGGGAGCTTCCTGGCAGCTATAATGCTTACACAGGGCATGTGCATGATAGGCATCTCAGGAATACTTTTTAAACATGGTAAGTCAATTGTGTTCGCTTGTTACAACCATAATGTTGAACATGATGTAAGTCAAATGGTTTGTGTGCAAACAGCATGGATCTGTGCACATGCCTGCCCAAGTATGTACAAAGCACAAATGCATCTCTCTCTCCTATGACACACTTCATTTTGTGACTTCTCCTGAGAAGTGTGAATACATGTCTGCTCACCCCAGATAAGGTGCTGGGAGCAGACCAAGGAAACAGTTCTATAAAAATGTAGCTTGGCCAAGCCATGGAGTTACTGGGGCTGCTTACAGAAACATGGGTAGATGAGGGTAGCTGTGCTACCAAAGTGGCTGATCTAGCACAAAGGACAGATTACAAAGTCTGAACCTCTGGGCCTCCCTGCATAACATGTAAGCAGCTCCACCAAGCGTCTTTTCTTCCCAGCAATTGTTTCCTCCATTTGTAACCTTGGAGATGGGCCTTGTGAATCTTGTAACTTCTGAGTTTCTTGAATGTCCCCAGGCTTTCCTCAAAAGATGTGACCAAATGTCTATTCACCCCAGATAGGGCACCAACCACAGACTAAAGGAACATGGTACAACGCAAATCTAACATAGTGATCCAATGCATCCATTAGGTTCACTTAGAAGAGAATGGATGAGAGGCTACTTACATCCCCAGCTTGTGAAAGATGGCTTCATCACTAAAAATCCCAGCCCTTCAGGGGCGCTTCCCTGGAGCTCTAGGTGAGTCCTTGACAATACTCCACAAGTAAGGGAATCTCTACTCCTTAGCAGTTGTTCCTCCTTAGCAGATTCCTGAAGGTGGAGCCTTGTGGACCTTGTAAGTTTGGGGAACTTCCCTAGACTTGGGAAGTTTACTGTTTACTGCCTGAGTCTAAAGATGCCTCCCTCCAGGGCAGAGCTCTCAGGCGTGGCGGAAACTGCTGTACAACACTGAGCCTTTGACATTTCCTTAGGCTCCTGAGTCTTCTGAGCCTCCTCCCTCTCTCTGGGTCAGAATGTTTCAATTGTGAGGAAACAACTCAATAACATGCACCTGGCTGGGAATCTAAAAGGTGTCTACTCTCTCGGTTTCTTCGTGATGCATTGATGACTGTCTTTCCTACTGCAGACAAATGACCCGGAAGTCAGGACCATGTCTTCCATATCAACATATTCCTAAGGGCTGGCAGACTGCTCAGATTAATAAATATTAGTAAAATGAATAAATAACGACCCGAAACAACCTCTTCTCTAGTAAAACAGAATTTGCTGAATCATTGAGAACTGAGCTGTTTGTTTTTTATAAGAAAACTGAATATTTCTTGTGGAGATGGTTGGCACGACTTCCTTCAGAGGTGCCTTTAAAAACAGGGAAGAAGGGGCTAGGGGGTAATTCAGTTGGTTATTGCTCACTCACAAGCGTGAGGACCTGTGTCCAATCCCCAACACCCATGTAAAAATCCAGATGTGGCAGACTGTACCTCTAAGGCCAGTGCTGGGGAGGCAGAGGCAGGTGAACTCCCAGAGTTTGCTGGCCAGCCAGTCTAACCAAACTGGTAAGCCCCATGCTCAATGAGAGATGGCCTCGACACCACAAAAGGCAGAGAACAGTTGAAGAAGACTTTCACCACCTCTGGCCTCTTCATGTACGCGCATAAACGTATACAACCCCCGCTACATGCCCAAAATTTAATAAAACAGCAAGGATACTGCAGATGCATGCTCAGTCTTGTTAGAAAGGCTGTGTGAGCAAAGTCCATGAGACATCTGTGTCAGAATCAATGAAGAGACATCAAATGCAGCTTCCTCATCCCCATGGCTAGAAGTTTCTGTCTTGACAGATTTGGGTGACTGGTATATCTCTAGGTAGAGGACCTAGATGATAAAGGGAGCTTAGGCATCGTCAGGTGGGTCTGCTTTGCAAATAAGTCCTTCTCTTCCTGGATTCAGGTCAGAAAAGCCTGCCTGTCTAAGCTCAAGATGAATGAGATACTGAGCACTTGGCTTGATTCCTCTGGTTTTAAATACTTGAGATTATAAAGTGGGTTTAAGCCTCCAAAGGGAACATGAGTTCATTCTTTCTTTGAGGCTCTTAGATGAAAAAGGCCTCTGTAGGGCCCAGAGCAAGTGCTGGGATAGAAGAAAAGAGGTTGGGATTAGAATTTAAGGTAAAAATAATAATAGTAAAAAAATAAAAGGCTCAAAGAAGCTTCAGAATGGTGAGTAGCAGAATTTTCTTATAGTCATTTCCAAGGAGCCAGTAGAAGATTTATCCAGCATTTAAATACCATACATTCTAGGCTCTCCCCATTGTGTGCACAGAAGAAATGCTGTTATTCAAATATTGCACAGGCCAGGCAGTGGTGGTAAATACCTTTAGCCCCAGCACTTAGGAGGCAGAGCCAGGCAGATCTTTGTGAGTTCGAGGCCAGCCTGGTCTACAGAGCAATATCCAGGACAGGAACCAAAACTGCATGGAGAAACCCTGTCTCGGGAAAAACAAAACAAACAAACAAACAAAAAAAAACTTCATAAATGTTGCTCAAGATGACGCTCGGGGCTGGTGACAAATGACTCCTGTAAGTAAGCCAGCCTGCCCTCCTTCACTGCCGCCAAGCAGCAATTAGCAGCAGAGACACAGGAACAGTCCTGGGCATGCGGCTCCTCTATTTTGGGTATAGATTCATGGACCACAAGTATTGAAATATCCAATCAACATTTACCAGATAAGGGTTTTTCAAATCTTTCTATTGTATGAACTAGATTCACATGGGAATTAACATGATCCTCAACGTCCCTAATTTATACTCCATGGTATCAATAACAAAAATTCGTTCGATACTACAAAGTCCTTTCGTTATCTTCATGCTTCCTTTGTGTCCTCCCTCCATCTCCGTGGCCACAGCCCTGTTCCACCTATACCGTGAAACCTTCCTCTGAATTTATTAACACTATTCCTGCCTCAGCACCGCCAAGCTGCCTGTTCTCTGTGCCTGCTTGATCTCTGGCTGATGTCTGCAGGAATTAACCCTTCACTTTCCGTTTAAATCGTATTGTCCCAAGGTCTACCCTGACTTCTCTACTTAAATATTTTAACCCACAGCGGAGACAGCTCAGTCTTTAAGGTGCGTTCCAAGCAAGCTTGGGGACTTGACCCCAAGGGGAAAAAACAAACAAACAAACAAACAAACAAACAAACAAACAAACGGGGCATGGTGGTGTGCCTCCACAATCCCAGTACTGGAGAGGCAGAGACAAGAGGAGCCTGGGGTTTTCTGACCAGCCAGGCTAACCTAATGGGCCAGCCCCAAGTCATAGTGAGAGAATGTCTCATATCATAAGATGGACATTCCACAAAGGCAATCCTTGATGTTGACCACACACAATTTATGCACATGTGCCTACACACACAGACCCTGCACATGCACTTCAACCTAAAATCCTCACAAATACGCCTCACACCTCATTCTACACTTTAGGTTTTCTATAGTGCGTACGTTCGAGACTATCATGTAATTTACACACTTGTGTTTGTTGTCCATTATTTTCCACTCCTTAGTGGAATATAAACAGCATCAAGCCAATGGCAACAGTGTTGTTTATTGAGATACCCCAGGAACTTAAGACAGTACCAGGACATAATACAGGACTCATAAACAACCACAGAAAGAGTGAATGGACTTCTTTGAGAGCTTCCTTTACCAACAACAGTTTATTTAAATCTCACCAGAGTTCTACAGGGAAGAGAAGGCTATGATCACTGATTTATGAATAAGAGAACTAAGTTGTAGATACATTGGGTTTGAGCTCTAGGCTACTAGGCCCTCAGGCCTGTTCCCTTAGCCACCATCATAGATGGACATGAGGGAGGAGACCCTTGGAACAATAGGCTAAGAAGGACAGGCTTGGAAAGCTAGGAGACCATGGGTGGCAAAGTAAGTCTTCCATTGTGTTAATTCGCTAGTTCCTAGGGCTACTACAATAGCAAATGACCACACATTTGGTGGTTTAAAACACACAAGCAGACCTGGAGCCCTGAAGTCTGAAATCAAGGCATCAGAAATTTTCTTTCAGCCTTTGAATCGAAACCTCCCAACTTCTTCCTCATTTCTGGTGGCTTCAAACTGTGCTTGGCACTCTGTGGCTTATCATTCCAAATGCTGCTGCATCTTCACATAAACTTCTTCACCCTGTCTCCAAGGCCTTGCTTCTTATTATAAGCGCACTTGTTACTAGCCTTAGGGAACACCCTGATCCAGTCCAATTTCATCTGATTCACTGCATCTGCAACGATCCTATTTTCAAATAAGGTCACATGCTAAGGCTGTGAGTCACTACTGTTTTGGAGGGATGTTATTCAACATACTATACTATTTGTCTGGACAGAATCCTTATACCAGGGTTGAAGCAGCCTTGTAAAGATGTCTGGTCAACATGTCATGAGGTATTGGAATCCAATCTACAGCATCAGCAACAGAAACTGGTCCATTTCTTATTGAATTGTTTTCAAGATGGGGGTGTCAAAGACACCCTTTGCTGTACAGCTGTATAGTTGATCCACTTTTATGATGAATGTATGGTGGGTAGAATAGCAGTCTTTTAATGAGGCCATGAACTAATATCTTGAGTGTGGTACTTTGTATGGCAAAGAGAGTTTGCAGATGTGATGAAAAGCTTGTGAACCTTGATTGTAGGGAGACCCTACTTGTTTTTTTTTTTTTTTGTGTGTGGACCCAATCTTGTATCCTTAAAAGCTAAGAGAGTCATGTTGTACAAGAAAGCTGTGACTATGTGGAGAGATGCAGTGTTACTGTTATGGACAGAGAAAACCACAAACCAAAGTATATCATTTCTAGATGCTAGAGAAATAAGAAAAAAAAACATGCTAGAGCCACAAGGACATCTTGACTCTGGTCCAGTAAGATCCATGTCAAACTTCTGATCTACATAATTAAAGAATAAATAAATAGTAGCAATATGAAATTTAATACCCATTAGAAAATAGTGTCCCAGTAACTTTCCCCAGTGTTCTAGGTCCGTTCTTGGAGTAAACAAGCCACCTCTTCTTCCTCATTCCCCTGGCAGACATTCAGCTGCTGGGCCTGCATCTCAAGCCCCCTAAATCCTTAATGTGTTAATTATTCATAAGTATTGCCACCAGTTTTCACAGGACAGTTTTCAGGTCTCTCCTAACTAGAGGTCATTGTATTTTGGTCCTCATCCTGACCCAGAAAACTTGATGTCCTGAACCAGCTTCTGAGTGGAATACAGGGAATCAGCTTCGGGAAACAATCCAGGCAACCACGGCCTCGTAGAGAGTGTCTCTCTCGCTTCCCATCCTGACCCCATGTAAACTGAACCCCATGTGTTTTCCAGAAGCCTCATTGTCAGGCACTGGCAATACCTGAGCTTTGCAAGCAAAATGACCTGAGTATGAACTCTGACATTTCCACTTCCTGGCTACCTGATCTTGAGGAAATTAATTAGTATTCTGTATCTGAACACCTGATTCATCTGCAAAAACAAGAATGAAGTTTATAAGTTATAAGGAAACAAGATAATATCTGTGAAAACATAAGGTATTAGAATTTGTTGGTTTCCTCCTTTTCCCAGTTCTTAACTTTGTATTTCCATTTATGCAGACAGAATTGGAGCTAACTCTTTAGGCAATGATATTAAATCCCAGGCTTTCATGAAGTTTACCTAAAAGCCTTAGGGTCTTTTACCATTATGCTTGTCAAGCTACCTTTCCTTTAGTCTGTACTGGGACAGTTGTTGGTTTTATGCTAATTTGATCTTCTAGTACCTTTGGGATTCTGATCCTCTCAGCCAGCATCTTAGTTAGTCCACCCAACTTCTAGCCATGTGTGTCTCTTGAATATTTCATTAAATATTGACGGTGCCAGGCTCGGCATCATCTGCTCATATTAGGGTCATGGTGTAATCCTGAGGTCATTGCTTCTACATCCCAGACCTTACAAAGCAGCTTTCTGATGACCACTGCCTCCAGGAGTCCTGGGAAGCTACTGAGAGCCTTTCTGGCCCGTTCAGAAGCCAGTTCCCTCCTATTCCAGAAGCAGATGGTGCCTCTTGGGAGAGTTGCAGGAATAGAGAAGAAAACAGCTATCCTTCACTTCCCATGCCCTCTCCAGGCTTACATAACTTCCTGGTATAGTTCTCCTTCAAAAATTACAGATGCTAGATGGAGGGAATGATTGATTGGATAAAGGTGCTTGCTGAGTAGGCCAGACAACCTGAGCTTGGATCCCTGGGACCTATGTAAAAAGCTGGATGCAACAATACAAGCTTCTGCAATCCTACCTCACCTTTGGGAAATGGAAGCGGAGCTAAGACTTAGCAGGCAGCCTCACGGAGACCCTGTCTCAAACACGTGGAAAGATGAGGACCAACACCTAAAAGCTGTCCCCTGACCTGAATAACCCTGCACTACAGTACACACAGAAAGACATACAGACATCCGCACGAACACATGTACACACATACATTCACACACATGATAGGTGTGAAGTACATACTAGGGAGTGTCTGTGTCCTACTACCATGTCAACATGGAGCCTGAACAGGAGACTTAACAACTATGGTTCTCTTCTTGCTCAAAACCTCCATGGTAAAAACCCATTGTTCCATCATCTGAAACCTTTTTGGTTTCTTCGCAAGCTGCACTTGAAAGCCCACTCCCGTGGGTGCTGTCCATCATCGTTTGTATCCACACCGTTCTCCAGTGTTGTATGCCTGAACTTGGGAACTCCCTCCCTATAGAACAACTACCTCCACTTTTCTGTGCATTTTTCTTCTATGCAGGGATATTTTTAAAAGAACTTCTACATACACAAATCTCCTTCCCTTGATCTTGATATGTGAATTTTTTTATCTTGTCTCTTAACTTTATTCCTAATTTAAAATACTTATTTATTTATTTATTTGTGTGTGTGCACTCATATGCCATGCATGACATGCTTATGGAGGTCAGAGGACAACTCTCTTCTTCCATCATTTGGGTTCCAAAAATCAAACTAAGATTTCAGACTTTGTGACAGTTACTTCAACCACTGAAACATCTTACTGACTCTAGCGCCCCTAATTTTGAAATTAAGATTCCTAAAGCCTACACTTTATATCCAAGCTTACACAATACTCTTGGGTGCCACAAAAATCTAAATGCTGAAGGACAAAGCATGTGCAGCTGACTTTGTTTCCTTCAGACATGACCTTGGACCATTACCCCAACTCCTCATCTCCTAAAGTAGCAATGGAATTTCCTTTCTTCTCATGGGGAAGATGCAGGAGTCCTCTTAGTCTCAAAGAGGAAAAAGACCTTGGTATAGAGAAGAAGGTAAGAGAAAACTTACAAGTAATTGAATAATTGTATTCTCTGAGGCCCCGAGAAAAATATTCCCCAATCAGAAGTCATGGTTGCTTCTTTTTTTCCTTCTCTGCAATACCCTTTGCTTGGATTCTGACCATAGAGGCACATTCACAAGCTCAGAAGCTTGGCCCTGGAGACTGACAGACATGAGTTGGGATCTCAGCTCTCTCTGAGCCCTGATTTTCTCATCTAAAAATACAATCATGAGAAGTTGGATTGATAGGTCAGTCGGCAAAGTGCTTGCTGTACAAGTGTGAGACGTGTATTCAGTTCCCAGAACCCACATTAAAAAGCTGGGCATAGCCGGGCGTTGGTGGCGCACGCCTTTAATCCCAGCACTCGGGAGGCAGAGGCAGGCGGATCTCTGTGAGTTCGAGGCCAGCCTGGGCTACCAAGTGAGCTCCAGGAAAGGCGCAAAGCTACACAGAGAAACCCTGTCTCGTAAAACCAAAAAAAAAAAAAAAAAAAAAAAAGCTGGGCATGGAGTCGTGCACTCGCAATCCCAGCACTGGGGAAGCAGATACGGGGGAACCCTGGAGTTTATGGTCCAGCAAATCTGGATAAATTGGGAAGCTCCAGGTTATGTTTTAAAATGATGATGATGATGATGATGATGATGATGACATGGATGATGATGTGGATGATGATGTGGATGACTCATGGACAACAATACCAAGGGACAACAATACCAAGGGACATGTCTCCATACACATGTACACAAGCACACACAAATAAATTAACTTTTAAAATTTGATATAATATTGTGGGAACTAAATGATAGCTCAGTAAGAAAATGCACATAAACTGCTTAGTTCAGTATATGGAAATTAGCACATTCCAACTGAGATCAGCCGTTATTATTCACTGGGAATACGACCCTCCAGTGAAAAGACCCAGATTGTGCCTGGTGATTCAGCCTGCCTAAAAGACTGATCAGGTCATCCAAAATAGGATCCAGGGAAACCACAATGGAGCATCCAGCCATTGAGGTAATAACAGAATTTAAAGGAACAAATGCACACACACACACACACACACACACACACACACACACACACACACACAATCGATAGATTCTACCACCTACACACAGATATACAATTAATAAAACCAAAGTCTGTGGTATGAAGGCCAGAGTCTTGACGGCATGGGCTCAAAGTTAGCCCATTAGAAAAACATAGTGAGCCTAATTGTTTAACTCTATTATGCATATATTCCTGAGAAGAACACTGTAGATATTCTAGGGGAATGGTCTTCAGTTGAGTCATTGTGCTTGGAGAACAGACAATAGTAAGAAACACGTTCTGTTTTGTAAATCTCAGCACAAGGGTGGGTTTGAGAAAAGAACACAAATAGAGTGGACAGAAAACACAGCTTCCCTTTGTCCACCTGTCGGACCTGGCACCAAGTTTTGGCCACCCTTTGGGAACCTCTGCGCCTGGGCTGGGCTAACTTGGCCCAGTCCATTTAAGAATATTTTATTTGATTGCAGAGCAAAATGCTTTTGAAAAGCGGGGCTATTATCCTTGAAATAGAAAAATTAAAAAAATTTGAAAAGCACCTTTGAAGTCGGCTATCCAGATGAAACCTGTGACATCAGAGAGATGGCAGATAAATGAGGGGACAGAACAAGGCAGCCATTGACTGCCAGGCAGGCCAGGCTGATGCCACACTTTAGGACCTACCAATATAAGTCAAAGATGAAAGATGCTCCGGGCAGCCTGCCTGACCTCTGTACCTCTGTTATCTCCAACTGATTGCACAGTGTTTTGCTCCGAACAATCCCTCACTGTCTGCCTGGCGCAGGTGAATCTTACCAGAACAGGGGCTTGGGTGGCTTGGCCAGGTTACGTGAATGCCATGCATAGCACCGGGGCCCCGAGGAAGGCTGGCTTGCATGAAGTGCTGTCTTTATTATTCCTCTTGTCCCTTGGATGCTGGGGACAGAGCAGCTAAGTGCAAACCGAGGGCAGTGAAGAGGAGTGGGGTGTGTGTGTCGACAGACAGGCAGCTCTCTCTCCTGCTGAAAGAACACCAGAGACAGAAAGCAACCTTCAGCTGCCACCTTGCCCCTGAATATTTGCACACAATGTATGATCGCCCTGTCAAAGCAAGGAAGACTTGGGCAAACCTAGGTTGAATTCTTGTGTCCTTGAATGTATAAGAACTGGTTGCTCAAAGAATTCATCTGCTGAGGATGCCCATCAGCAACCCTCAGCCCCAAACGGGCACCAGAAACACCTGGGACCCTTGTTAAAACATTCTTTGCCCCACCCTGAGTATTTCACCCAGAGACTGCTTTTATCTATCTACCTCTCAGTTGTGGTGGCTGCTCCTGGTTCAGGGCCCACACTTCAGGGTACTCTATAGGGTAGAGATCGGTCTTCTACCAACCCTCACTACAGTAAATGAGTCACACTGGAGATCTATGGGAGTCAGGGCTGCACACTCAGAGCTGAGGGGTTACAGATGTGGAACAGATTGCAGCTCTACCAAGGGCAAAAAGAGTCCCGGTAAAGTTCACTGCTGTTAAACCCCACAGAGCATTTGGAAAAGGAGCAGAGTGCAATTGCCATTTTAGCAAAAAGAGGTAAAGCTCCCTCCGGGTGCCATCAAGAACTGGCAAGATGAGGAGCAATTCTGAACGTAAACGGCAGAGAAACAATTCTTGGTGTTTAGGACAGAGGCACAGCAACTTCACACTTGCAGAAGATGAAAAGGCACATGCTGCATGGAAATCCATAAGACGGATGGTGAGAAAACATGGGTGGAGAGTGACATGCAAAGGAATGGCAAAGTCAGCTTCTGTGTGATTGGGCGAGGGAGACAAAGGAACCCTGACCCCGGTTTCCTCTGGAGTCTGACTTAGATACCTGTGCAAAGTGGGTCTCTGGGGAGCCTTAAGTCTCCTCTGTGGTAATATTTCAGCTCCCCCACTTTGCCTTGACTAATCTATGCAGTCTTGGGGCTTCTTTCAGTTTATAGGCAGTTGAATAGAAGAGGAAAATGCATTCAAACTGCCAATGACTTGATTGCTCATATCTTCCTTTTATGAGTTCATCTCCATTCATTTATTCATTCATTCATTCATTCATCCAACATCATTGAGCATCTCCCGTGCTCCCAGTAAGATGTAGGTCTACAAAGGGGATAGGTTATGATACCCTCTGCAAAGGGAGTAGCCTCTAACACCATCTACAAAGGTGGTAACCTCTAACACCATCTACAAAGGGGGTAATGTGACACCATCTTCAAAGTAGGTAGCTTGTGGCACCATCTACCCTTCATTTTCAGATTTCAAAGTTAACTTTTGATTGAAGTAACCCTGCATAACTTTTAAGCCACACTGAACAATATTTGTCAGCAGAGAAAACATACCAAACTCAGAATAGTGGCTTGTTCTGGGTATTGATACAGGGGAGCAGAGTGAGAAAATGAAATACAGATTTAACTTTATCTCCAGTGACCTCAGGTTCTTTTAGACAAACACCTGAAAAGTATGTCTAGATTTGTCTTTCCATACAACAGTGTTTACCATATTTCTCTCTGTGTGTTCCTATAATCTGAAAATTCCTTTGGATTAAAAATGGTCTACAGAGTGAGTTCCAGGACAGCCAAGACTACACAGGGAAACCATCCTGAGAAACAAACAAACCAAAAAGCATACACTGACTTAGAAATACTATGATAGCTCTCAAAATAGCAAGGCTGTAAAAAGCTAACAAGCATTTCATTAGGAATGTCTCTTTCCTGGAGTGCAAGGGTTAGTGATATATCCCAAGCTGAATAACATTAACTAAATAGTAAAAAAGCTGAGGAAAACTGTGGCACTGCTGACCACCCAGGACAGGAGTTGCCCAGGAAGTCAGCCTGAGCCAGAGGTGTGCAGGTGCACTGTCTGGGGGAGAGCATTCCTCCCTCCCATCCCATATCTCCACATACCTTGTCATAGATTTTACATATCACTTTATGTGCATGTCTGAACCATTTATATGAAAGAGGTTTGGGGGTCAGAGGAGTCATTGGATCATCTAGAAATGAATCACCGTGTAGGTTCTGGGAACTGAATCCAGGTCCTCTGCTTGCACAGGGAGCTCTCTCTTTTCTCCATTTTTTGTTTAAAATACTTTTAATACAATACATTTTGATCATGTTTCCCCTCCCCCAACTCCTCCCAGATCCTCGCCACTTCCTACCCAACCAACTTTATATTTTGTTTCTATCAGGTATCCATCTATCGTCTGTCCAATCTGTCTATCTATCATCTATCTATCTATCTCAGGCATTCTTCAGAAGTTATTTATCACTGACTAGCAGTTTCAAAAACAAGATACAAATGATCAAGATCCCTTCACATCAGTGCAGGAAAACAAGACTGTAGAGAGTGAGGTGGAGGAGTGAGATGGAGTGCGGAGGAAACTGGGTCAGCACTGTGGTGCCAGGGGAAAGGAGCCATTGCAAAGGAAGGAAAGAAGAGAGACAAGAGATAGGGAATGGGAAGGGACATGGCATATCAAAGGAGCAATGTGTGGTTTTGCTAGGCCGGATGAGAGAGTTTGATCCACTTTGAGTAAGTGGTGAAGGCCATCCTAAGGAGTTCCGACATTATTTTCCAGATGACCAGAAACTGACTTGGAGCTGTACTTGTCCATTTGTGCAATCCACACTTATAGAGCCAATGGTGTGGACCAAGAACAGGGTGACTTACAGCCTCAGGTGTCAGAGGGTCAGTCATTGCTCATCAGGCTTTCATTGGCCGTAGAAAGATCCCATGAAACTAGGTAACAACACACAAACAGAAAATGTTGGAATAGAATTCTGAATAAGAAAAGTGCAGCCCAGAAGAAGTTGCAGTTAGATCCCCTTGGACACACTTCTTAGAAAAAAAGCTTCATAGAGCTGAACTGTTTAAGCTGAGACTAGAAATGCCAGAAGCTTGAAATGATCCTTCAGTGGGTAAAGTGCACAAGGACCTGAGTTGAGTTCAGATCCCCAGCATCCCCAGAAAAAGCCAGACAAAGTGCAATAGAAGAAAACACTGTCATCAACCTCCGGCCTACACACACACACACACACACACACACACACACACACACACACACACACACATTCATTCACTCTAAAACATAAGAAGAAAAAGAAATGGGTAGAGAGCTGGACATACCTGCAATCTTAGCACTCAGGAATTTGAAGGAGGGAGGGTTGAGGGTTCAGAGCCTTCCTGAACTTCAGGACAGTCTGGGCTATATTCCTAGACTCCATCTCAAAAAAAAAGAAAGGCTATAATTCAGGGATACTTATCTAGCATCCCCATGGCCTTAGCTTCAATCTCTAGTACCACCAATATAAATGAAAGAGGGAAAGAAAGTCAAAGGAAGGGGACAGAAATGAAGTGGGCAGACAGCTTGACAGAAGGCTAGATGCTGCTCTCTGTGGACATGCAAGGCTGCATCCCAATCCTCCTCTTCTCTCCCATGGATCGTGCATCGAAACTGGATAAAAGAATAGCTAAGTGAAGGAAGGAACAAAGAAGAAAAGAAAATAGAGAGGAGAGAGAGAGAGAGAGAGAGAGAGAGAGAGAGAGAGAGAGGGGGGGGGGGGGGCATCAGTTCAGAGGAAGAAGAAAGCAGAGATCTGGGAGGAGGACAGAATGGAGACAGAATGATGGAAGGACACTGAGAAGAGACAGCAAAGAGGTGGTCCAAGGTCGGCATGAGCCCGTGTGCGGAGCTCCCACACGGCAGCTACCAGGTAACCCAGGAAGAAGGGGCCAGTTTCTCATCATCTTCCCATCATTCTTCAAACTCTCCAGCTATAACATCTACCTGGTTCCCGCTGCTCAGGTGTTCAGCCACAAATGCCCCCCAGTGTTAGGATGCTCCCCTGAGGCATGTCCGCACAGTCTCATATGCAGCATCACCCGTGAGTAGGGGAATACGCAGGGCTCACTGGGCAGAGGGCCAAGGAGAGAGGTGCATACATCAACTCAAAAGCTGTCAATTGCCCTTTTTCCAGAACACATGAATCAGATTCTACAAGGGGAAAGAGAAGGAGCCCTAAAAGTGAGTTGGAATACATATCCTACGTAAAAGCCAACCCTGGTTACTCTGTTAGCGGGGAAAGGAAGCAGCAAAGGTCTCAATGATAAGTAAACAATCATCTGTGTTGCTCTTTTTCTGTAAAAGGTAACATGTCAACCATCATCTGATCAATTTCACCAGGGAGTTCCAGTTCAGAAGTAGATGTTAACTTAGGTTATGGTGTGTTCCAACGAGCACCACCCTCCCATCTCTTAACAGTCCCTCCTTCTGCCTTGAGTGTATGTGTGGCCACCTGAGCAAAGATATGCTCTGACCTGGGTATCAGAACTAAAGTCACTTGGTGGTGATGAGGATTAAGTACAGACACACACACACACACACACACACACACACACACACACACACACACACACACGGCATCTTTCCTGTCAATCTGTGGTTTTTTTCCCCCTTATTCCAAGAGTTATGGACCTCCAGCATGACTGTTCCTGCGGGTGGATTCCAGGTCATTGAGGTGCCCTGTGTAATTTAGGAGCCTCTTTGATTATACAGGTGAATAGAATAGCCTTACTTGTTCCCCAGCAGATGTTTGGTTGAAGTCCTTTCCTTGTGATTATGACTTTATTTGGTCAAAGGGAGGGTAACCCGAGAAAGCTGGTCCAGGAATGAAGAACAGAGAGGCAGCCATAAGATGAATTTTTGAACTCTCTAGACTGCATATTTAGCTATATAATCCCCGAACCAACCTTATTATTAAGCATAATTATCAGCCTCAGCCACAGGCTATAAGGCCCCTAGAGGACCTGAGCCTGCTACTGTAGAGGTAACATCAAGTAAAGTGGCACTGTTTTTACACACAACCATCTTGTCAATTGAAAGGTTACAAATACTTGGGTAATTATTGGGCCAAGGTGGATCTAAATGACAAGAAATGATGGATCCTGAAGAAGGCAAGTCAGCCGTCATGAGAACCTTAAAACAAATGAAGACATGTTTAATGCAGCTTCATCTTTTCTGAGTATTGACTACTGAAAAATACTTTAAACTTCTCCTGCCTCCCATAAGGACTGCATCGGCTTCAGCACGATTCACTTGACGGAAGTGTAAGAATGAGTATGGATTTCAGAAAAAGTCATCCCTATTTTCTATAAGCCACAGTTTGCAAAATCAGACAAACTCTTGGCAATCGGCTGATTCCATCCAACTGTGAAAAGCATGCAACTGAGTTTGATCCCCCAGGATACATACTCCCAAAATTGTCCTCTGTTTTACACAAATGGGCCATGGTGTGTACACACATGCATACACATATACACTGACTCAAATAAATAAATTAAAATGTAATAAGGCATTCAAAGAACAGAAAGCATGGACATGTGTTGCTTTAGGGGTGAAGAAGAATGTAGGGTGCCTGGGGAAAAGAGTGAACTAATCCTCCACAAATAAGATGCTCCCTTGGAAGTTAATGTTTTATTTTAAGCACTTGTAATCACAATGTAGTTCATATATAATGGATCAGGGCTCCACTTCAAGTGTCCACTGTCTCTTGAGATTCAAGGAAAACTCTTAGGGATCCTGTAATTTTCTTTTACATTACATACTTTGAAATATGATGGCACAGAATACACTTCTGTCCTAAAGGGAACGATGTGGATACAGTAAGGCAAGATTAGACCAGAGCAAGACCAGGACAATCTAGTAGGGGAAACCACAGGCTCTTCGTTCAATGACAGTATCCTGAGCTTGTGCTGGCCCGATGTGGGCTCCCATGGGCTTTATCAAACTTGTGGTTAAAGCCTTGCCTCCTGCAGCACACAGAGCCCTTCTCTTGGGCAGGTTACACTCAGTGCTTGCAGCTTTCCTCAAAAGATATTCCCCATTTCAGCATCTCCAACATCCCCAGGTCTCTATCACAACTTAGGCTCCACACTGTTTCAGGCAATGGTCTCTGAGTGGCTCTCTGACAAAAAAAAATCCAACCTTGCTACGTGTTTCCTGGATTCTATTGGGGTGTCCCTTGAACTAGTGCTCGGGAGAATAGGATACTTTTGAATCATTAGGTCTGGTTGCAATGCTGACATTAGTTAAAAATGGTCAAAGGGAGCTAGAAAGGGGGCGCTGTGATCAAGCCCTTAGTGCTCGTACAGAGGACCTTGGCTCTGTTCCCAGAACCCACATAGTGACTCACAGCCACCTGGAGCTCTAGCTCTAAAGAATCTGGTTCCCTCTTCTTGCCTCTGTCAGCTTCTGCTCACAGGGTACATATAACATCCCACCTCCCACCCACCCACATACACACACATATACATGAATTTAAAAGAATTTAATATGGTAGGAAATAAAAAAAATCAGTTTCTTAGAAAAAAGCTTCGTGGTTCCTCCTGAAGTTAAACACATTTGCGTATGACCAGCAAGTCCACTCCAGAGTATATATTCAAAAGCACAGATGACAGGTGCTGGAATAGATTCCCATGCATGAATCCCATGATGCACTGGTCACAGCAGCCAAAAGCTGGAACGATTCAAGTCTCCATCAGCAAATGAATGAACTGACAAAATGTACTACACCCATGAACAAAAGGATGCAGCCATAAAGAGGAAGGGTGTTGATACGTGCTACAGGGTGGGGGAAACTTGAAACGTGATGCTAAATGAACCAGATGCGTGAGGTCATGTCACAGATGATTCCGTTTATATAGATTTTCCCAAACAGATATCTCAGAGAGTCCAAATACAGATTGGTGGTTTCCAGGAACTGACAGGAGGGTGGAAGCAAGGCATGATGGCTTAAGAGGCACAGGATTCTTTGGAAGTGATTAAAACCTTTTGGAACTTGTACAAGATACCAGTGCCTAAGCCATGCGAATAGACTACCCACTGCTCTACCACCATACCACTGTATGACCTCAAGTGCTTAATGCTCTCTAATGTGCATGTCACCTCACTGAAACATAGTCACTTCTTCTGTCTCACTAGCCACACTGAGGGCTCAGTACCTAGTGGCCAACATATTGGGCGGCACAGAACCTGAGTGCTTGCATTATTGTGGAACGTCTACTGGAGAGCACCAATTTATCAGAATGGGATGTAAATAGCACGAGATAGATCTTGGTTTACGTGGGCCTGGCACTTCACAAAGACTCTGTGTCCAAATTTGTAAATCCTGATCTTCCTTCAGGAGCAAGCATGCTTGGCTCTTCATTTGCAATAGATGCCCACCAGAGGGCAGTCTACCCACCTGAATACAGAAAACTGATCCCAGCCAGAGGCTAAGAGCTTCTAAGATTATTTTTAGCATCCAGAGCTGAGTTAGTGCTAAAATCAGTGTGTAGAAAGCAAACACTGATATGATAGACTCAAAGTGAACCTAGTACCCTCATCTCTGGGATCGCTTCTAGTTTGGGGAAATTTTCTTCCTTGACTATGTAGGTTCCTAACCCAATATGAATTGTTGAGTATGTAGAAAATTTAAACTGAAGTAGTTCGGTCTGTTCTAGGAAACCAAGAAAGAGAGACACATGCTGCTTTCACAGAGGAAAGAATGTGAACAATGTATGCGCGCGCGCGCACACACACACACACACACACACACACACACACACACACATACACTGTGCATATGAACAGACACATGGAATTGAACCAAATGAAAGTCGAAGTGCTGTGGCCTGGGCAGGGCTGGGGGCTTGGGGGGGCTCCTCTCTCTGCCCTCCAGCTTTGTTAGCACCTTTTCCTCAACACTGTTGCTGATGGCTTCATAGCTGATGGCCTCTGTCACCACTGCATATTCAGGATAACTTCAAACTCTGCGCTTCCAAGCGGTCACACTCTAATGAAGGCAGAACGGCTCACCAAGCAAACTGCCTATGGGACAGGAACTAACCAAAACACAATAGAAACATTTGAAAACCATCTTCTTTTCTGGGACTTTGGCCAGCATAAGCCGGTATGCTGTTGGAATTTTCAGAATCATTTCGAACAGTTATTGCAACCAGATAGATGAGCAGGGATGCAGCCTGGTTCCGGCTCTGCTGCTGTTTTTGCGAATGCAAATGAGAAAACCCAGTCTGCCAGGTTTATATCTGCAGAATCCCACCCTACAGGACTCAGTGGCTGCCTCTACCATTTGGTATTTGGGAAACTAAGATGACTTTCTTTTCTTCTGCATTTGGAGATGTTGTGGGTTAAAATATAAACTCAGGAATCCCAGCTACTCAGGAGACTGAGACAGGAGAATCCCAAGTTCAAGGTCTGCCTAGGCTACAGGGCAAGTTCAAGGTTAGCTTGGGCAACTTAGTGAAATCCTATTGACAATTAAGAAATAAATAAATAAACCAAAGAGGGCTAAGGCCTACAAGTGAATTAATTAATTAATTAATTAATTGCCTTAATTCTTGAAGAACTATCCCCACAGGTCCTCAGGAATGACCGGTTGGTTAGTTCTAGGGATATGGATAATAGATAGATATATATAGATATAGATATAGATAATAATATCTCCTACTTTTTTTTCAACCTCTCCCTTCTTACTCTCCTTTCCAGCCCTGAGACTGATTTATTATAAGTTTGGAGATTCTTACCCAATTTTCAGCTCTTTGGAAAAATCAGCTATAACACAGCCCTGGCCTTAGGTTAATAACTGCTAACAATGGGCAGAGGGGGTAAAATGTATTTATTTATTCAGTTGAATTTCAAAAGCACGTGTTTTAAATATAATTCTTTTGCTTCCGTATAATTTTTTACAATTTTTGTAGACATGTACATTCCGTGTTACTAATTCAGCTGGGACATATTTTAGATCCCTGAAACACAAGACCAAATGACACTAAATTCTCAAAGGTTGAGACCCTCTCATTTGATCCAAATGACATAAGATGCTTCCCTTTCCCAAAAGCATATGTGACTAGAGCCATAGCTGTCTGGTAGAGCTTTTGTCTAGCATGAGTAAGAACCCAGGTTCACACACACACACACACACACACACACACACACACACACACACACACAAGTTTTACCTAAAATCACTGCTGCACAAGACAAGCAGCTAGAATGTGCTGGAACTCAGAGAACTGGGGCAAACTTATACCCTTTTACACAGTATCACATCTCTTAAAGATATTTATAAAATAGCCAACAGGAAGCAGAATTTCACAAAGAGCATTGCACACAGACAAAAGACACACACACATACAGATATAAACATACATACACACATATACAGACATTACAGACACACCCATACACACAGATACACACACACACACACACACACACACACACACACACACACACACGCACACACACCAGTTTGGGAAACCATGAGAGAAAAACCAATGTGTAAAGTGGCCTAACAGCTTTACAAACACTGAGCATTTGATTTGGGGCCCATTACAGGTCTATGTAGTAAATGCTTGGAGGAACAGGAGTTGCTAGTGAATATCCAGGTTCCTGGAGACCCCACAGACTCCTACCTGCCTCAAGCCTCCACGCCCCTCACAACCTTCCTCACAGAACTGCTGAATGACAAGAAAGCCCAAGAGACTCACATCTCCTGGAAGCTCATGTCAAGAATGGGCAGGAGTTTGTAAACTAAGACCCTTGCCTTGAGGTTGGACTAAGTTATGAAGTCCTTTAAGGTCTAGAGTCCCTTGCCATGGGTAGCCACTACATCTTCACCTGAAATTGCTCCACCTTGCTTTCTGCCTTCCTTGTCCTTATTCTTCCCTTTTGGCTTCTGTGGGGAGCTTCTCTTTCATAAATTTATGAAGTCCCTGCCAAGGATCTGTTTCTCATGAGCTTCCTACAAAGAATCCCACTTTGCTTTGTGTGGCTCGAGGGTCCATGCATCTGTATACTCCATTTTACTCATTTATGTACTCACCAGATTGCACCAGGTTCCTACATCCCAAAACCACTTGACCTTAGATGGCGGGTGTTTGCCCAATAGGAAGAAATAGGTAAGTTTCCTTTCTCATGTAGCTCCAGTCCATTTTCTGGGAGACTGAACACAAGGAACTTCCTTTGGGAAATGTGGCATGTAGAATTCGATTCAGTACATGTCCTCTCACTCTCAAGTCTGCGTATGCCCCTCAAGGTGCTTAGGTGCATGTCTTTGAATTGGTCTCATTACTGCTGAGCATTGCATTGCATCCTGAACATCAGCTCAAGGAGCTGTAACAGAAAATGCCCTGGATGTGGGATCGGGGCCCTGGGTTCTCCTTGACTGATCCCCATGAAGTGAGGAGAGACTGGAGGGGACACCTAGTGATTAAACTACGTCCTTGGTAAACACAGGTAAGACTAAAGTCAGTTTGAGGGAGCAAACACAAGGCCGGCCACCTGGCAATTCCGGGAAAGGTTTTCAGAATAGTGTTAGGAAGTAGTTTCTCCAAGGAGCTCAAAGTTCATTCCCAGACGTAGCACAATCCATCTCCAAACATCCCTATAAAGCAGAGAGGATTTTTGCAGTTCACTGTGTGTTTTTTCAAGGTATGTCTACCCAATATTGAAATATTTAATCCGTTTCTGTAACTAATCAGTCAGTTCTGGTACTGTACATCACAGGGGGCAATCATCCAGGTGTTTGGGGGCTGGACTGACTAGTGGTAGGAAAAAATCTGGAGGTGGAAATTGTGGCAGCAGAAATGCCTTCTAGCTGCCTCTTGCCTACCTGTCTTTCTCAGATGAATGCACTTCATAGAGCGTCCTTCTGAGACGTCTAAATGTGGTGGGATTAGAGCTGAGCCAGGTTAGTCAACAGAGAGGCAGAGGGGCCCGATGGCTACAATTTGGATGGACAAAGTACACGCAGTGTCGCTTACTCCTGCCTAAAGCCAAGCGTTTGAAACTCCGCTTCACCAAGAAAGATGGATAAACAAAGAAGCAAACCCCTTATTCATAATAGTCCTGATAGAAAGGACTAAGAATGGGGAGTGACTGAAATTTGAGATGAATTGGCATGTGTGTGCTTGTCTGCATTATGGTCCTATCCCTGAAGGTTAGGAGGGCCTGCTGAGAGTCTAAGATTTATTCAAGGACTCATGTCTGGAGCTGTTGGCCAATGGAAAGTAGGTTCGGCAAAGCAGAAGCCTTATTTCCAGGTACAGGTGTGTGTGTGGTAGGTGTGTGTAAACCCTGAACAACTCCAGCTGGCGCCAACTGTGATGCTCA
Source organism: Peromyscus maniculatus bairdii (assembly GCF_049852395.1). NCBI lineage: Eukaryota > Metazoa > Chordata > Mammalia > Rodentia > Cricetidae > Peromyscus > Peromyscus maniculatus. The sequence continues at coordinate 76,829,567 of NC_134862.1, read as the reverse complement.
TCAAACAGCAGCAAATAGCCAGAGGGATCCAAGAACCCAAAACAAGAAAAACCCTGTACAAAGGGGAAGGCCACCGAAGTCTCTAAAGACAAATCAAGGCTCGCCATGACTGAAGGGAGACTGAAGAGCTCTGGGTTCAGCTCGGGGAGTTCACAGCCTGTTTTCTCTGAACAGCTAGCTCTGGCTTGTTAAAGTGGAGGAGCGTGAGCAACTGTGTACAGACCCCCAGCATCTGCATCTCAAGACAACCTCCATGGTGCATTGTCGACCTTCTCATCACCTGACCCTCTGACACAATACCTGTCTATCCCATAACACTTTTTTTTAAAAAAACTATGATCCTTCCTTGATAATCCCTTCATCACTGGTTTAGCCAGGCTGTGTAATACAAATTGTTAGAAGGTCTTATTAATAAAAATAAACCTGAAGCCAGGTATTGGGATGAATGCTGGAAGATCAGAGAAGCAGAACAAGCCACAGCTTCCTCACCTCGCCAATTCCTCCCCTGATCCTGTTTCCTCAGACTGGAAGTCTCTGAGTCCTCATCCAAATGGATCTCAGTTGAACTGCTACTAGAAGCCTAAAAGCTTAACAAGACTCTCTAGTTCCTGGTCCTCATGCCCTATATACCTTTCTGCTTTCTGCCATCAGTTCCTGGGATTAAAGGTGTGTGTCACTATGCCTGGGTACTTCCAGTATGGCTTTGAAGTCACAGAGATCCAGACGGATCTCTGCCTTCAGAATGCTAGGATTAAAGGTGTGTGTGCCACCATTTTCTGGCCTCTGTATCTAGTGGCTGTTCTGTTCTCTGACCCCAGATAAGTTTATTAGAGTGCACTATTTTGGGAGACACAATATCACCTCAAGGCTGCTGAGTTAAAATACCACAGACATTTATTTCTCACTGTCTGGAAGCAGCATAGTTCAAGGTCAAGGTTCCTATGGATGGAGTGTCTGGTGAAGTCTCATTCCTGACACTGTGAGTGTCCCTTTCTCACCGTATCCTCATGAGGTGGAAATATACAAGACTGCTCTCTAGGACTTCTTTCCAAAGAGCATTAATTCCATTCATGACAGTAGAGTTTTCATTAACCAGTCAACCCCCAAAGACTCTGCCTCCTAATGCTGTCAATTTGGGGTTTGGACTTCAAGATGGGAATGGAAGTAAAACTGGGACCCATGCAAGGACCCAAATCTATGTGCATGCTGATGCCTGGGCTCTGGCACTGGTGTGATGACTTCCAGAAGACAGTCACTAAACAGCAAGCGTAGCCTGCAGGAGGGAATATCAACATCTTAAGACAGTCTCAGGGACTTGGGGGTCATTCCAGGATATCCACAGCATACCACAATCCAGTCATATCCTCAACACTTCAAGGGAACAGCACAAACTACAGAGGTCAAGGGCATGACCTGAGTGCAGTGTGCATAGCCTGGGTCCAAGTGGACCTTGCCATGATTGAGTCCTGTGGCTTTGAGAAAGGGACTTTGAGTATCTAATTTTGGGATTTCTATAAAATTAGATCAAATGAAATACCTTCCTCTTCACTTCAAAAGGTTATCATGACAACTTATAAGAGTGCTCAAATATGTTACAGGATCTAAAATAATACATAAATGGAAGTTCTAATGTAATTGATATGTGGTTATCACCAAAACTCAAGCCACAGGGTGAGGCAAGAATCACCATCATAGTAATAATTCCGTTTTCTTCTCTGTTACTGTGTGAATTTTAAAGTTAAGCTTAATTTTGACAGAGGAGTTGTAAGAAAGAACCGAGAAAGGCCATAGGTCCTTCATTCCCATATACCAATTGGTAACAATTTGCATCCATTTACTTACTCATTCTCTCTCTCTCTCTCTCTCTCTCTCTCTCTCTCTCTCTCTCTCTCTCTCTCTCTCTCTCTCTCTCTCTGATTGACTGTCTGTCTATCTGTCTATCTATTTATCTATTTATCTATCATCTTTCTCCCTCTCCCCTCCCTCATGCTCTTTAATCCCTAAGCACTATAGTATAAATTTTTCAAGAATATTCTTACATCACCAGAACTTTGATCAAAACTAATAAACTTAATATTGCATTAAATTACAGAATTTATTATAATGTAACCCACAATCAAAATGCAGACTTTATCAGTGGTTTCAAAGTGCCCTTTATAGCTATTTTCCCACTCGAGGATCCAACCCAGGATGCTTAATTGCATTTACTATTGTGACTCTTTGTGTCCTTGAGCCTGAAACAGGCTTCAGTTTTCCTCTGCTAGTCATGACTTGGGTGTTTCTGAGACATTCAGGCCGGTTGTTCTGTAGCATGTTTTGGCATTTGATGCACTTTCATAATTAGATTGCATTTGTGGAACCTTGAAGAAAGTATTTCAGAAGTGCTCTGGATTTCCCAGTGCTCCATGCCAGGAGGCACAGCAGCAGGCCATGCCATCTCGACACTCTGATGGCTTGCATAAAATAGAACCCTCGACAGTTTTACCAAAGAAGATTTGAAGTTGCTTTTTCACCTTTTGTAATTCATAAAATATTTGAAGGGACATGTTTCAGGATTATATAAATATCTGGTTTCTCATAAAAATCACTTTTAATATAGATCGGTAATTCTTCAATAAATTATAGTTCTAATGTTTACTTAGGATAATTTATTAGTTCAGTCTTCCATTGTTTTTAGTTGGACCCTAGTGTAAACAGTGCCGTTCCTTATTCCACTCCTGTCTCAGTTAAGGTTTCTTTTGCTGTGAAGAGACACCATGACCATGGCAACTCTTATAAGGGAAAACTTTTAATGGGGTAGCTTACAGTTTCAGAGGTTTAGCCCATTATCATCATGGTGGGACATGGCAGTGTGTATGAAGACATGGTGCTGGAGCTGAGACTCCTATATCTTGATTGGCAAGCAACAGGAAGTGAACTGTCTCACCGGGCATGGCTTGAGCATATACGGAATCTCAAAGCCCACCTCCACAGTGACACACTTTCTCCATCAAGACTACACCTACTTCAACAAGGCCACACCTCCTAGTAGTACCACTCCCTTTGGGGGCCATTTTTCTTTCAAATCACCACACCGTATATCTGTCTACCATATATCTGTCTGTCTGCCTAACACCCATCCATCTCTCCTATTTTGGGGCTATGTATTCTTATTCTGTTCAACATGTTCTACAACCTATGACTCACACGGGTTGCTTTGATCCCAGACATCCCAGTTGACCTGGGTACCACTTCTGATGCCTGCCTTTCAAGCATGCTTCCATCCCCTGTGCTTCTGGTTTCTGTTTTTAGTACTCCCTTCCTTTCTGACAAAACGTGTCCGTCCAGGTTGATCATGTACCTTTTCTGCCCCTTGACTGTCCATTTCTTTAAAGCTCTTGGTCCGACTTCTGTGCACAGAATGTGGAGGTCAAGATCTGGGCTCTAGCTGAGTTCACTGCTGCTGGGGTGTCACCACTACAGGGCTTGCTCAGTGAACAGGCATCACCTTTAAGAACATTCCACTTAAAAGTGACTAGAATGTGGATGGCACCAATAGACAGGCCATAATGGAAGGGGGAAATCTCAGGGGACCTCAACCCCAGACATTGAGCTATAGGAGATTAAGTATTGAGTGTGGGACCGATGGTCTTCTCCAGGGAAGAGCACCCCCAATTAGTTATCCAATCTGACATGATTATTCCTGAAAACACACATTCAAGTAACATTATACCAGCTGAGCAGGTTGTATTTATATATAGTTAAGATTACATATGTATATGTATTTGTGTATATATATATATATATATATATATATATATATACAATTAAAGAAAAGGAAAATGTGAATTTGAGAAGTGCATAGGAAGGGTTAGAGGAAGGAAGGGAAGGGGTCAAATAACATAATTGTATTTTAATTTCAATAATTAAAAAATAATTATTTAAAGAACTTTCCAATAATGATCCTAGGTGAGCTCATTGTCCTGTGACAATTCATATATATTTATACATAAAATACATTTGTTATTATATAAATATTAAGCAGTATATATCTATATCTATATATAGATATATATGGAAAGAATGGTTTAAAAGTAGCAATTATATTCAAGTTAATACCACCAGTTTATTCTGGCCCTTCCATTTTCTGTGCTCCCTTCTCCAGCAAGGAAACACCTGCTACCCGCCCCCCCCCCACACACAATGCACCTCCTAATTTTCCCAACCCCAGAACATTCATACTGTTCTTTCTAACTTGCTCACCATGCCAGGATGAAAAACAAATGACCTAATGAATTTAATATTTGTTTGTACTCTTTTTGAACTGAAAATATATAATGAAAACATTGTGCTCCAAAATGTCTTGGACTAATTTCACTTCCTCCTTCAGCTGTCATTATATTTTTCATATGCAATGCAAATAGACCTCATCGTTGTTTCTGTTTGTATTTCATTTCCTGTTTTCCCCTAGTCTTATTGATTTGACTTTTTTGAATTGTAAAGTGTTAACGGGATTCAAAAAGTTAAGATTGTACCCAAAAGGTGTATTTGAAGCCTTACCTCTCTCCCCACTCCTTGTACTCCATCCCCAACACACCCGACAAATAATCGAATGCATCTTTTGGTGTTTATTTTTCCTGTTTCTTTTGATAAAAACAAGCAGCTCCACGGATTTTCTTCCCAGTAGTTAATATTGGGATTTTTGAGCAGCTCACAGAAAAGGCTCACACCACACAGTCAATGGGCTCAGATTCTGTTTCCCACTGACTCCAAGGAGCCTGTAGGGGTCAGCAGGGGATGCTGGGCCAGCTCTCTTGAGCAGAGAGGATATTACAAGTTCACTGCAGCCTGAACCCACATCCATCAACTGGCTGCTAATCCTTCTTGACAGACATCCCAGAAGAAACTTGATGTGTTAACTAGTTCCAGAGTTTAACGGGTGAGAAAGCCAAGGTTTGCACTTGGGAGGCTGGGAAGAAAGTGATCTATTTCTACCTCTCGCTGACGGTGGGAAGTCACCGAGAAAGTGGCTAGCCTCAGTGGCCCCATCCAGTTGTGGGAAGAGCTTGCATTTGTTGTTGCTGTGGCTCTCTTCACTGATTCATTCCTCCCCCCCCCCCCCATAAGCCTGTACTGAAGAGAACCCTAGGCCTCGAGCCCCAAGCCCTTCTTAAGAAGCATTTGATATGGCACCTCTTGCAGGATGACAATAGCGTGTCTGTCTGCCTGCCTGTCACTGGGGCCTCTCGTCCCCACAGGTGAAGAAAAAGAATGGAGGCTCCACCTGAGCGCACCTGCGCTCACCTGTACAGAGTCAAGAATGTGAACAATTCAAGCATTCTCTAGCCAGTCCGCTGAGATGCTCAGGTGCCGTGGCCTAAAGAAGCTCGGTGCACTTTGCTCTGGGGGATTTCTCCTTTGTCTCCACTGCTTTCTTGGCAGAAGGCATAGTCAGTACGGGGCGACAGATCCAGAGCCTCAGATGGCTGCCTTGGCTCAGGCGAGCAGGACCACAGCGAAGGAGGCAGCTTCAGCTGGTCCCTGCAGCCAGGGGCAGTCTGAGCTCACATTGACCTGAAGAAGCCCTCCCCCACAGCTCTCCCAGATGCACAGGGGAGAAGAGCCTTCTCTCCATCTCTAACACTCAATGTTTTCCCCTGAAGTCTCTCCTTCCCCCCTTCACTACACTCAGTTGAGAAGTGTAAAGAGATATCCACCCTTAGGCAAAGAAATGATAAATTATCTATCTCCCTGATCCCAGTTGAAACCCTCTTTGGGTTGACAGGTGTCCCATTTGCCTCACAAGGCAAAGAAACGAGGAAAAGAGATGTTGATGGATGGTAATATATATGTGAGTACAACAATATCCCATTGCTGTGGCTCTGTTAGAAAATCTTGGGTTCAGAAGGGTTGTAGAGGTCACCAGAGTGACCAGTCGTCCACTACCCCAGCAATGCCTCTGCAACACCTTTGACAGGTGGTCATTCAGCTTCTGTCTGAACACTTCCAATGACAAGGAGCTCCGTGCTGCTAAATGGAGACTTCTACTCATCCTTCAAGACCATGATCGGATGTCATCTGCCCTGGAAAGCTTCTCCCAATTCACCCAGGCAGATCAGTTACTACATGCTTTGCAATCTCTCAGCACTTTACTCTCACCCCATCATAGCATGGTGCCCTGGGAGCTGTCTTTCTACATCCACATCTGTCTCTCCTACCAGCCTCAGAACATTTCAAGGAAATGTGTGCTATTCATCTTTGCATCCACGACTCCTAATACAATATCTGCCACCTTGATGTGCCAGTAATGATCATTGATGCGGACAAGTGCATGTTCCTAAACCAGGTCATCCTGTTTTTAAAGAAGTACACTCACTGAAAACCATCCTTGGGCCTCTGTCTTTTTTCTTAAATTTTCCACATACTGGTCCTTATTTTGCTCTCAAGCAAAGGAGCAAATAGAAACTGGGATTTATAAAATTTCCAGAATTTAGTACAATACCTGCTTAGCCTTTTTATGTCAAGTCCGTTCATTGTCTCATTGACCAAACTTCCAATAATTGTCAGTCTACTGACTTCTCATAGTCCTCTCCCATGCAGGCACTCCTTGCCATGATTACTCAGCTCATGTGACCCCAGAACCTGAACTTTCCCATTCTGGGTGGTTTTATCTTAGGGAAACAAAGGAATCACCTTTAGTTCCACCCTTTACCTAGGCACCTGCTCAGTCTTGGGTGGGCAAACACATGAAAAATGTGGGTACCTTTGCTCAGGGCCAGTCACAGCACTTCAGTAGGATCAACTTCGAGGGAGAGTGTCCTCAGAGTCTGTGCTGGTAAGGGTTCTCTAAAGGAACAAAACAAGTAGGATGAGTGTATGTGGGGTTTATTATACAGGATTACAAGGTGTCGTCCAAGCATCTCAACATGGCTACCTCATGACAGAAAGGTCATGAATACAGTGGCTATTTAGTCCACAAGCTTGGGTGTTTCAGAAGTTCTAATCTGGTATGGGAGTCCTGAAGGATTCTTAAAGAGCTGCTAGTCTTCCTTCACTCTGCATTGAAAGACCAAAGAATTTGGTTCTAATGTCAGTGAAAGAATGTCACAGCAACAGGGCCAATGCTACTGCCATCAAGAGTGAGAGAATGCAGGCAAAATACAAAGTTTTCTTCTGTGTCCTTTCATGTGGGAAGATGGAGTCTAAATTAAGGGTGAGTCTTCCAGTTCCAAATAATCTGATCGAAAAATCCCTCACAAGAATGCTCAGCAGGTTGAGTTTTAGTTGATTCAAGATATAATCAAGTTGACAACCAAGGTTAGTGATACCATCATCCCAGATGAGGAAACATGAGGCCAGAGAACCAAGGCCATAGACCAACCCTCAGAAGCATGTTGACAAATAAAGATGAGTTTTTTGGTTCAGGTTCCTATTTAGGGGTTGGTCAACAATATTTTTCTCTAATCTTGTTTGTACCCATGGTCTAGAACAGATTAAGCTGTTTTAAGGTGGAAACAATTTTGTAAAATGTAGCTAATATATGAATATCTTCATGTCACACATTGTCAAACACTGACCAGGCTATAGGCCTTTTCCCCTACCATGCTTTGCACATAATAAATCTGTTATTTTGGACCTTAATAATAAATCATGAACAGAGCATGGCAAATACAAAAGTCTCTTATTGAGGAAGACACAATTAAACACATTAATAGCAGGACATGGTTGTGCATGCCTGTAATTTTAGTACTCAATAGGCTGAGGCATGAAGATTACTGCAAGTTAGGGGCTAGCCCAGCCTACATAACGAGTTCCAGGTAACCCTGGGCTACAGAGTAAGACTCAGTTTCAAAACAACAATAAAAATTTTAAAATGAAAGAAAAATAAAAAATACATTGAATAGATAAACACTATTGATTAGGATAAGAGAGGGTGTGCTGTAGTAATATTCAAGTGCAAGATCCTGGTAGTTTCATGGACTTCTCACCCAGTGGACTAGACAGAGACCTCAGTTCCTGTACAGTCCCTTGGTAGGCCAATCTGATAGCTTCTTATTAGCATGTATGAGAGATAATGAATAGAAATGCCAGGATCCAAACACACCCAATATAAAATCTGAGGGAGGCAGCATAGAACTCAACACAAAGAGGACACTCAATAAATGTGTACTGGATGAGCAAAATGAGCGACATGCCAGATAGGCTGGAAATCCACTATCATTGTCATTTTGCTGGGAAACTTAGCTATATTCTGTTTAAATGTGCTAAATGTGTGTTGTTGAGTAGGAGAAATAGATTATAGACCATCTGTTTGGTATGGTTATGATCTCATTTAGGCAAAGTTATGGATGTACACATAAACACACCCCATAATTACATACTACACAAAGAAAAATTCAGCATCTAGAAGAGTAGTCCATCAAAAATAATTGGTGAACTATTCCGTTCCTTTAGAACTTTAACAATTTTCCATACCGTCTGATGAATTTTCAGTGAGTACAATAATCAGAAACAAATAAAAAATGGTAACTTTTGCTTCAAGGGAAAAGTAGAGATCCTCATTATCAAATAATAAGGTAGAAATAATAATGAAAGCATGTGTGGTGGGGGATGCTGGGTAAATGACTTAGTGAGTGAAGTGTCTACTGTGCAAGTGTGAGAACCTGGCTTTGGTCTCCAGCACCCATGCAAAAGCCAGACTCAGTGGTGCAGGTTTACAACCCCACTGGTGAAGAGGAGGAAACAGGAAGGAAGATCCCTGTGACCCTGGGCCAGCCCGTCTAGCCAAATTGGTAAACTTCAGGCTCAGTGAGAGATTTTGTGTACTCTCCATAATAAAGTGGAGAGTGTTTATGGAAGACACACAGCAACTTTCGCCCTCCATATGCAGCCACACACATGTGCACACATATATGAATACATGTACACAAAAATGCAGGGAAGAAAATCGTGCATATTCTGAAAAAAACAAGTTTACAAAAGGGTCATAATATCCAAAGCTGTCTTTCCAATGGAGTACTTGCTGGGATAGCTTGAAAGGTACATTAGAACAAAAATAAATGCTCTAACACAAGAAGGGCTAACCATCTGCCTTCAGGTAGGCACAGATTTATTATGGTCCTTATTTTACAGATGGAGATGAGAGTTGACTGGAGGAAGGGGAAGCGATGGCTTGGAATCATAACATTTTAGCAGGTGAAGAAGGAAAGCTTGAGTCTGGTGATTTTTCAGTTCAGAGCCTTGCTTCTAGCCATTAAATGGTGCCGTTAATTTCTTTCCAATTGTGTGTCCAATTGAAAAAGTTGGAGGGGTGGTGGGAAATTGGTTTGGAGGTGTTCTTCAGACTCAGTGGTGGTCCAGGTAAACTCAGGACTGATGGCAATATTCAAATCTCTCTCTCTCTCTCTCTCTCTCTCTCTCTCTCTCTCTCTCTCTCTCTCTCTCTCTCTCTCGATGAGAGTATGTGTGGGTATGGGTGTGGGTATATATGTGTTTGTGCCCCAGAAGTCAACCTAAGGTGTTGTTACTCAGGTGCTGACCATCCTGTTTTGTTTTGTTGTTTGTTTTTTAAATAGGGTCTGTCCTTGGCCTGGGACTCAAGGATTAGGCAAGGCTGGACAACCTGAGCCCCAGGGACACACTGTCTCTGCCTCCCCAGATCTGGGACCACGAACACATGCTACCATACCTGGCTTTCCCCCCAGGGTTCTGGAGATTGACTCAGGTTCTCACACTTGCAGGGCAAGCATTTTACTGACTGAGCTGTCCCTCCTAGCCCTGGAGAATATCTTGAGTATGTTGGAATGATGATAGCGACAGAGGATTGTGTATATGCATGAGGAGAGAAAAGACATGTGAAAGGAGAGGAGAGGGGAGAGAGAGAGAGAGAGAGAGAGAGAGAGAGAGAGAGAGAGAGAGAGAGAGAGAGAGAGAGAGAGAGAGAGAACAAGTATGCTAGCATATGTAGGAAAGCACAAAAAATAGTGATCAAATGTTTTCATAGAGGTTCTAGTGAACTCTCTGTCCATGGGGCCACCCCACCCACCCCACCCTACCTCAGTAACTTTACTCCTTGAACTTCTCAGAATTAGGATTTCACTATTTTCTCCCAGTCTCCTTGTGCCCACCATTCCCAACCAGGTAAGATGATCCGCCTATCAGCCCTTCTTACCTCATCTCAGCTACCCGTGAACAGATGTGGTTTTTTTTCTTTCCTAATTTGAGAATTGTTCTCTATAGGAAACCACTTAGTTGGGCTTCTGATCAAGGGAGAGCTGTGGGAATGATTAAAGGTTTGGACAAGTGCCCTGCTTTACACGAAAACCAAAAGGATGGAAAGATGGGGCTTTCTGTTCCAGGGCGGGGGAAGCTGAGAGGAAGTGTCCTACAGGCCTGCCCAGCACACAGGCATGTGGGTGAAGAGGCTGTGACTGGGTCCAGGGATGTAGAAGTAATGGTGGTTATCAAGTCTAACTCCAGCCATGAGGCTGTAGAAAACTCGACAAACTTCCCAGGTCCTCCCTCCCTCCCTCCCTCCCTCCCTTGCTTTATTGAGGTCACTAAACATCCACTGCTTTGTCTCCCTGTGACTCTAGTCATCTTCATTTCTCTTTAAAAAAAAAAGAACGAAAGCAGGAAATAATGTTCTTTGTCCAGTCTTTCAGTGTCCATTGACACAACATACACAGTGTTCATACAGAAGGGGGCAGAAGTGAGCCGAACCACTGGCTCTCAAACCAGGAGCTCAGGAGAGTGGTGCAGTTACCCCGATCATGGACAAGAAACCCAGCACCCCATACCTTTGCCTTTCTCATCTGAAAAATGAGCACAATGTTGTCTTCCTAATAAGCTCTTTGGGAAGATAAAGTGAGATAGCAATGATGGTATTCACTGGACGAGTTCCAGGACTGGGCAGAATGCTGTCTGCGAGCCTCTCATTTGAGCTTGTAGATTATAGACTTTGTAGAAGAGGGAACCACTTATGGTCAGAATAACTGGGTAGAACCTGCACTATGTACCCAGCCCCTCAGTTCGTAACCACAATGTCTCAGTGTCCCACTAACCTCTGTCTGTTAGAATTTGTCATACGTAGGCATCAGATTCCTTTGTTAATCTTTGTGGGCTCCCGACTAATGTGTTTTATAAAAGAACAGGAAAGGCATTTCTTTTCTGACTAAAAAAAGTGCTATATGCACTATACAATACTATATTGGCTTTAAAAAAATTCTAAAAAGTGCAGAGGAAAGTAGAAACTATCTAGGAGCCTGTGACCCAGAGGGATCCACTCAAACATTTTGCTGTGTGTTCTTTAATAGTCTATATGTCCTGTTATATATACATTATGTTCATTTTAAATCCACATTTTGTTTTTATGGATTTCCCCCATAAGAATTCTGATAGTTCTGTATATTCACTCTACAGGGTTGAGAGATGCCCAGTGAATATGGAACATTCCTGAACAATGTCTTGAAAGATGTTTCTGGAGGAGATTGACATATGGCTCAGAAAATGAATGGAAAAGACCTGCTCTCAATGGGGGCATCAGCGTCTAGTCTGCTGGGGGCTCAAAAGGACCAGGAAAGCAGAAAAAGGAAGCTTCCTCTCAAGCCTTTCCTTCCACAGCGGATGTTTCTTCTTTGCTGCCTTAGACATGAGACTTTTGGATCCATGACACACATGGCCCTATGGGCTGCATCACTAGCTTTCCGGGTCCTAACTCCTGGCCTCTTTAAGGGATATATACACCATATACACCACATATACACCATGGGCTCTGCTTCTGAAAAGAGCCTGGACTAATAAAGCAATAGATCATGGATACATTTCAATTCAAGTTTTGTTCAACAAACTATTGAATGTTTGTGTTAAGTATCATTTGCCATATGTGATGGAACTGAGATTCAGACTCTATAGAGTCCACTCTATTGTGCCAGACAATAAAAGATAAAAAATTGGTATGTACTGTAAGAAAGGCATGTGTCATCCACAAAGAGTAGAACAAGATGAGTACTGGGTTTCATCTTACCAGAGTCTTCCAGCTTCTTCTTCTTCTTCTTCTTCTTCTTCTTCTTCTTCTTCTTCTTCTTCTTCTTCTTCTTCTTCTTCTTCTTCTTTTTTCTTCAAGACAGGGTTTCTCCATGTAGTTTTGTTGCCTGTCCTGGAACTCACTTTGTAGACCAGGCTGGCCTCGAACTCACAGAGATCTGCCTGACTCTACCTCCTGAGTGCTGGGATTAAAGGCATGAGCCACCGCTGCCCGGATCAGCTGCACCTTCTTGAGAAGGCAGCGTCCAAGGGCCCAGGTGGAGGTGAGAGATGTAGACCTGTTGTCATTCAAGTGGTCCAGGCAAAGGAAACAGTAGGTGGAAGCTGAGGGAAGGCTCAAAGTCAATGGTTTCTGGGTGTATTTGAAGACAAAGTTAACAGAATCTTCTGGCAAATTGGATGGAGAGTTGAGAGAGAAAAAGAAGTCATGGAAGACTGTAGTATTGCCCTGGAGGATAAAGAAAGGCATTATATAACATGAGAAAGAGTTTAGTAAGACTTTAGAAACACTGAATGGTCAGTTCTAGACAAACTGGATATGAGATGTCTACGGGATGGCTGATTGAAGATGTTAAATGGCCACCTCCTCCAAGGTGCCTCTTTCATCAACTCACCCCACTGCCTCCTTTTTCAAAAAGCCATCTACTCTATAAGGGCTGCCTGGACCACATTAACTAAAAATGGGATCTGATCCATATCTTCCTCTTATCTTTGTGTGTGCAGCAAGCGAACAGTGATGTATGAGTATGTGTGCATGTATGTATGAATTGTTCTCATGTATTGTGGTCAGTTAGGAATATCTTCTTCTATCTCTCTTATTTTATCTCTCATCTTAGTACTCTCACTGAATGTAGAGCTTGTCGTTTTGACTAGACTGGCTGACCAGTGAGCCCCAGAGACCATTTGCCCCTGCCCATCACCCCCAGCTTGGGTTATGGATGACATGTCTGGCTTTTAAATGAGCTCTGAAGATCTGAACCCAGGTCCTCCTGATTGCACAGCTATTTTCCCCACAGGGTTATCTCCCTAGCTCTTCTATTCTTTCTTGATGAATCTGTGAAATAGGTAAAAGCCTTGGGTGGTTGACATAAATTTAAGATGTAGCATCATATCAATTTATTTAAGTCTGTGAGCCCACATAAATTCAACCAAGGAAAGCATGTGGGTAGAAAAAGGGATAAGGCTAGGTGGGGGTGGCGCACGCCTTTAATCCCAGCACTCGGGAGGCAGAGGCAGGCAGATCTCTGTGAGTTCAAGGTCAACCTGGGCTACAGAGTGAGTTCCAGGAAAGGCACAAAGCTACACAGAGAAACCCTGTGTGTGTGTGGGGGGGGGATAAGGACTGAATGATGAACCCTGGGCCCGAATGAGGAATGTAAAGAAAGGAAGAACCAGTAGTGAAGACTGAGAGAATGAGCTAATGTGATGGAAGGAATTACAGGATGGTGCTGTGTTCCTAAAAATTAGGAGGGAATATCCAGAGGAGGTATAGAACCCTGCTAAATCAAGGAACGCGCAGAGCTAGAACACCAGTGAACACAAGTCTAGTGAGTGCTGAAAGTGAAAAACCCGCAGTGTTTTCTCTGACTCTCATTCACACTCAATGGACTGCTACCCATGACTCATTTATTTAGGTGAAAACATTTGCCAAGCTCCACTAGGTGCCAGAGATGTGGGAAAGTGTTGGTGAGCAATACAAGCAAATCCCGTCTTCAAGGCAGTTGGTGAGTGCTCCAAGGAAATCCTGAGTCTGGAAAGGGCAGGAAGAAGAAGATGTTGTCAACAGGTGGCCAGAGAAGGCCACTCTTTAGCAAGGTCACTCGAGGATGAGCCATATGGGTGCGGGGAGAAGCAAGGAATGAGACCAATCCATCTTCCGAGCTGATGGGACCCACTACGTGCACATTTCTAGGCATGGAGTGTCCCCAAAGTCTGTTCTTGTCTTCCTGTGGAGTCCTAGAAATAGTATGAGGGGTAGAGGGTGGGATGGGATGAGAGGGTGAGGTGGGGTGCAGTCTGAGGCCTCTGCCACGAATGACAAAGCATTGATAATTAGGAGGAAATGTTTCCTTCTTTCTCTCCCCTCCAAGACTAGCTTCAATGCAGCCATCTGTCACTGGACAGGGGTTTTCCCACATCCCATCTTCAGATGAGCCTCTGAGCTCCTGTGACTTAGAACCCCATAAACAGTCGTACTGTTGGCCCCTTTCAGCTTTATAGAGGATAAGAGTGCTTCTTCCAAGGCAGCTTAGAAAGCACCCCTCAGGCTCTCCCATCTTGGTTTGGGAGCCATATTCCCATACTGCCTGGATGCATGACCCTTGTCTCCCGACTGACACTTATAAGGCAGGGCACTTAATGTGACTGGAAAGAAATAAGCAATATAAAAGTAAAATATCTTGTTCTAAAGTGCCTCATAGGCATGCCCAAAAGGCTGTCTGACATTTCCACTATGTGTCATTGTTTTAAATTAAAACAGGGAGTTAAATTTTTTAAATGCAGATTTGGGGTGGAGAGATAGCTCAGTTAGTAAAATATTTAATTTATAAATGTAAGTACCTGAGTTATATCCCAAAATTGCATGGCATAGTGGCCTGCATTTGTAATCCCAGTACTGAGGGGTCAAAGATGATCATATGGTTGAGGCTTGCTGGCCAACCAGCCTACCAAATAGGTGAAAGCTGAGCCATAGTAAGAGACCCTGTGTCAAAAAACAATGGGAGCTGGGTGGCAGTGGTGCATACCTTCAGTCCCAGAGCCAGACAGATCTCTGTGAGTTCGATGCCAGCCTGGTCTACAGAGCAAGATCCAGGACAGGCACCAAAACTACACAGAGAAACCCTTGTCTAGAAAAAACAAAAACAAAACAACAACAAAAGCAATGGGAATGGTTCCTGAACAATGGCTGCTGAGATTTCCCTCTTGTCTCCACGCACTCACATACATATGCACACATACAGACATGGACAAACCCACACTGCACAAAAGCAAATATGGTACCGTGTTGATGCTGCATTAAAACGTTACATGCTTTGAACATGTACAGTGGGTTGATGCATAGCTTTCCATAAGATATTGCTATCCCAACCTCTAAACCTGTGAATGTTTGTAAATACTCTTCCAAGTGAGAAATCAACACACACACACACACACACACACACACACACGTACACACATACACACACACACACACGTACACACACACACACACACACACACACACACGAATGTATAAGGATGGAATCAGAGGTTGCTGCTGCTTTCCTGACCCCCCAAAGCTCTGAGCCTGAGCATCTGCATGCTTTATAGAGAATAGGAAGGTGTAGTAAGGAATTCTGGGAAAGAGGAGTGTGTAAGGCACTGTATAGACTACACTAGAACGCTGCGTACAACAGGAGTGTGTGCAGCTAGAAGGGACAGGCGTTTCCACATGGGCATGTGTGTGTGGAAGGTAGTGACAGTCGATCCCAAAGTCTGTACCCTAGCCTTCTGTTCTTTTTTTTTTTTTAAGATTGTTTAAGGATTTGCTTATTTTTTTTTTTATTTATATATATGAGTACTTTGCCTACGTGTGTGTGTATAATGCCCACAGTGACCAGAAGAGGGCATCAAATCTGATGCCCTGGAGCTGAAGTTACAGATGATTGTAACCTGCCGTTTGGGGCGCTAGGAACTGAACCTGGTTCTTCTGCAAGAGCAGCAAGTGCTGTCCACTGCTGATCCATCTCTCCAGCCCCAGTGGTCTGACCTTCTCTTTTCACAGTTTCGTTCCACAGCAGCTGCTAGCTCAAGGCTCCAAGAGTAGACTCCCATGGAAAGGACCTCAGCTTTGTCCAAAGGAGTTGCAGATCCAGCCGAGACTCTAGGATTGTCTCTGGGCTAAACAGAAAGATTGATTAGACGTTTTCACTGGCTGAATTCCTCTGAAGTGCAAGTTTGAAGACACATCTGACTTTGCTCTCAGGCATGTTCACAGCTGTTGGCTTCAGATGAAGAAGTCATGAGCAACCCAATCCCGGTTTGGAAGACAGTTTGCCTGTGATTTGTCACACGGAGAAAGCCCCAAGGGACAAGAAAGAAGTGTCTGAACTGGCAGGCTGGCACACATTCAGCTAGGGAATAGGAACACACACAATCTAAGCAATTGAAAAGTCCTGCCTGGATTCCCTTTCTTTGCCCAGTGGGAAGGCAAGCGATCAAGCAGCCTCTCTGGGAAGCACCTTGAGGATACAGGGAAGAAGAAAGCTTCCTTTGGGGTTTCCAAAACACTCCCCTTTCATGCTTGTTTTTACTTAGTCACTGCCTCCCTCCTGGCCTCAAGCACAGGAGCCTAAATCCTGCCTGCCCCAGGTAACTGGAACCCTGAATGTACACAAAGCACCACTATGCCTGTGTGATATTATCAGGCAGGCCTGGCCTGCTCCACAAGGTAAGACATCGGCTGAGCCAGGGTGGCCAGACCCAGCACTGAAACAGGACCCCCAGGCTGCTGACTGGGGACAGAGTGGCCTTTGTGAGGGACACATCCTATTTAGGCTAGTTCCTTATTAACATTGCAGTCAACGGGGCATTTGCTTTCCCGACTTCCAGCTCCAAAGCTCTGTGCAGGCCTCTGGAGGATGGGACTCCGGACTGGAGTTGACATTGGATGTAGAGGATGATGGGGGCTTATCCAAGCCTTAGGGGCTTATCCAGTCTTAGGGGCCCATCAGAACACTGGGTGTGCCATGATCCACCAAGAGTAGTAATCATCATGGCCAAACCACAAAACTTGATGGGAAGATTGTTTCCTGTGTCCTAAAAGGAACTGATGTGTCCTTTTACAGGAGGCATTGTAAAATTTGGAAACAGATAACATTAGCCTATTTGTTTGAACTCGACCACAAACCAGTTGTGTGTTTGGGGCAAGTTTCTGGCCTTCCTGAGGCTCAGTGTCCACACCTGTACAGATGACAGAACCTCTCTGGAGGAGTTTCTGTGATGGTTGTAGATGAGAAACTCATGAGTACATGATATGCTCACACTGCAGCAGCTTGGGGCTGGAGAGATGGCCAAGCATTTCAAAACACTAGCTGATCTCCAGAGGACCCAGTTCAATCTCCAGTATCCACACAATGGCTCACAACAGTCCATAAGTCCAATTCCAGGGGATCCGACACCCTTTCCTGCCCTATGCAAGTACTATGAACATGTGGTACACAGACACATATGTAGGAAAAACACCCATACACATATTTTTTAAAGTAGCTTTTGTATTAAATTGACTCCATTAACACCTGGAGCTTTCAAATAGGTCTCAGCAGTCCTAACACATGGAAGAAGACATTTAAGGATTTAAATAGATTGCTGACCTTAGCTCAAGTCAAGAGAAAATAAGCAAACTAGTTAACAACGGTATTAAAGGTGTGTCTGTGTGTGTGTGTGTGTGTGTGTGTGTCTGTGTGTGTTTGAAACAAAGTCTCATGTAGCTCAGGCTGACTTCAAACTTGCTACATAGCCAAGGGTGACTGAAATACTGATCCTCCTAAGTACTGATTAGAGTTCTGTGGCATCTTAGAGCTGAAAGCCACAATTAATGCCAAATAGCTTTTAGTTCTCCAGAGCCATGTTTAGAGCTCAGTTATTCCCAGGAGCAACGCCACTGTGCAAGAAGAAAAGAATTGGGTCTGGGTGGTTTCCAGTCGCCTATGCTCAGCTGTCCTTGGCTATACACATCTTAGGTCAAACCTAGTGGGCCCCTCCTGAAGAAGCAGTCATGAGAAGGACTACTTTGCTTGGGAGAAAAACTGGGCAAGACAGCCAGGCAATACAAAGGTCATCTTGGACACAGAGGCAGCCGGTGTCATTCTTGCCAGCTGTAATTTGAGCATGTCACGTCTCCTCTCTAAACTTCTGAGTCCTCATCTGTAAAATAATAAGGACAAAAATACCTATCCCATGATTAGTTGAGTAGGCAAAGGGCCCAGTCCATAGATTCAATAAATATTTGTTGAGTTCACGACTTCTACATCAGCGTTTTAGGCCAGTAAGGAGATAATTGAGGGCAAGGGACATTTTGTGACATCTCCTGATCATGCTAAGTGGGCAGGAGGTGAAGTGTTCTCACTAACCAAACTTCAATGCATTTGGCTGCTAAAAGCTCAAGTGAGTAGCAAAAGTGTCGCTATTCTGGATTGGAGGGAGCATTGCCATTAGGCTGCTGAATTCAGGTCAGTGTGTGATGCTTCCCCCAGACTGCACCACTTAATTCTCACAGCAGCCCTATCAGCTCTCAAATCCCTGTTGGAGACAAGAACACTGAGCTGCAGGGGTATTAAGTTATCAGTCAGCACACACCATGTGCTCTATTGATGCATTCAAAAGCCTGCATCCCTTTAAAGAGCCTAATAGCCCAAGAAACTGGTTATATTTGATCCCCATTTTAGAAACACAGTATAGGGTGATAAATAAATAAATAACCTTCCCTGGATTGCCCATCTGATGGGAAAGACCAAGACTGAAAGCCAGACTTCTCTGTTAGCCCATCTGATGAGAGGCCTCCTATCTCACACGATGGCACTCACTAACGCACACATTCTCAATATCTGGCATGCATCAGACTTTTGTGCTAGAGTATTCTGGGGACTTGGAATCCCAGACCCTCTCCACATCCTACCAAGTCAAAGTCTTGGGGTCTGGGCTCAAGCTGGTGTGTTTTGAAAGGTAAGGCACTATACACATGGCAAAGGTGGAGGATCATTTCTCTCATGTGGCATTTTCAAGCTAAGGACACATATAGTATAAGGACAGCAGTTCCCACTCTCGTGGCAGGACCAGACTGTCTTGGTCAAGGTTAGTGTTCACCTGATGAGAGCCAGAATTAACTGACCTCTGGGAAGATCATCTGGGCATCCTATCCAGCCTGCTGACCCTTTGGTCTTAACTACTCCATTTGTTGAATAAATTGCATAAGAAGAAATACTGAGTAGGGATGTCATTCATAATTAGTTTTGTATAATCTTTTGCATCTCACTGTATGCTATAAACATTGTTGTATCATCAAAATCCTTTTTTTTTGTTTGGTTTTTTTTTGTTTTTTTTGAGTCAGGGTTTCTCCGTGTAGTTTTGGTGCCTGGATCTCGCTCTGTAGACCAGGCTGGCCTCAAACTCACAGAGATCTGCTTGCCTCTACCTCCCAAGTGCTGGGATTAAAGGCATGCACCACTGCCACCTGGCCATCAAAATCCTATAACAAGATTATTTTATTCTACTTTATCACCTATTTTTATTTTTTCATATTTTACATATGCTCTATAATTGTTTTCATTTGTAGTAAAATATTTTTCTAAGTATTAAAGCCATAATGACTTTAACTCTTCTTTCCCTTGTAGACTACTAGTGTATTTCTAACTTTTCCATGAGTAGTACTGATGGGAACAGCTGGCTACCCAGACAATTTCTATTCCTTTCCCCCATTCACCCCTCCCCAGTCTCTCCTTTCTGCTACCAGCACGTATTTGATATCTATCAATGGGCTCTATTCTAGACAGTAACAAATATATGAAAAAGACCTATTTTTTTTATAAACTTCTTTATTGACTCTTCGGGACTTTCACATCATGCACCCCAATTCTGTTCACCTCCCAGTCCCCCAATATCCTCCCCTCATCCCTGTCATGTGCCCCACAAAAGGAAATAAATCAAAGTAAGCAAGCAAGCAAGCAAGCAAGCAAGCAAAAGCATCTTTAAAGAAGTCTGTTGTCTAGAAAAACAGCCGAAGAAAACAGGTACACTTTAGAAGTGTGGAGCTGTACAGCATGGGGAATGTACAAAAGATGTTTCCTGAATCAAAGATGGTTGGGCAAGACCGGTGATCACCCTCCACTCTTACTTGTAAGTGACAGTGTACAAAGAAAGAAGTCATGGAGCTGGCAGCTGGGTAGCCTGTGCTCAGAGAAGGCAAGCCTAAATGTGTTTTTGGTTTGGTTCATTTCAAAAGAAACTTTCTTTTGAGACAGGATTTCACTCTGTGGGCCAGGCAGACTTTGAACTCGTTATGTAGCCCAGGGTGGCCTTAAACTCAAAATTGTCCTCCAACTTCAGGCTCCCCTATGTTGGAGTTATGGATGCAAGCCACTATATCGGTCTAAGGAACCATTAGGTCATCTGTCCTACAAGTTACAGCAGAGTCTCCCCCACTGACGAACAGGCAACTACTCTGCTCCCTGCTTTTTGTGTGTGAAGCTTCTGGGTCCCCAACACTCATGGACAGAGGACAAGCTCACTTTCTCCACAAAGATGTAGCACCTTTTAAGTGTCTGGATCCCTCTTCTACAGGGTCCACTTCTAATTCTCTATACTTTTTCCCATGGTCATGCTAGATAGCACATCGCTGGCACCAGTGCACAGCTGCCTGGGATGTTTAAGAGAGAAAATTTCATCCTTGCTTAAAGCACAGCCATACTTGGAGTGCCCCAGCCAAACCTTCCCCGGCACTGGCATCCAAGTTGTGGTGGTTTGAATAAGAATGGCCTCCATATGCTCATATATTGGAATGGTTAGTCAAAAAGGATGGGAATGGTGAAGAGGATTAGGAGGTGTGGCCTTGTTGGAGCAAGTGTGTTCACTGGAGGTGGGCTGTGAGAGTTCAGAAGCCTAAGTCAAATTGCAATTGCTCTCTTCTCCTGCTGCCCGTGGATCCAGATGTAGAACTCTCAGCTACTTCTCCAGCACTGTGACTGCTTACATGCCACCATGTTCTCCATCATGATGAAAACAGATTAAACTTCTGAAACTATAAGCCAGACCCAATGAAATGCTTTCTTGTGTAGAAGTTGCCACGGCCATGGTGTCTCTTCACAGCACTAGAACACTGACAAAAACACAATTGCAACCCTGCTTTGGCACAGTACTCCTGGACAGGGCAGACCCAGGTTGTCTGGGGTCATCTAATTAAATTCAGGAAAGGTGAAGAGCTAAAAGGAAAAAGTTATGATTAATTTTTAGCACAAAAATTTTTGAAAATTTTATACGTGGATACTGTATATATCATTTCTACTTCCCCCTCTACCCACTGCAACTCCTCTCCTGCCCCTCCTCCCTCTCAAATTCATGACCTCTTCTTTATTGTTATGTATATATAGGTGTATATAGTTATAAATAAAGTTAAAAATTATTTAGAGTGAAAAATATAAAAATATTGCTAGTATAATAAATAACACAAAATCCAGAAAAATATGTTCATGGAATAACAGCTAATGGGCTCTTACATTTTCCCTAGATATTTATCTATATACTGTTTTACGTATGCAAGTACTGAAGCAATATTTTCTAAGAGGAGCATAGAATGGAAAGATAACCCAAGCTTTCTCATAGCTGAGCAGCTTCAAATTTGTTTGCTACTCTTGATAAGAAGGACGCACAAACAGGTAAAACCCAGATTTGCTTCAGTCTCAAACCGTCAATACAATTTTGCACCCGAAACCCCAGGAATCAGAAACTGATAAATTCTCTCTCATGTAGTTCCCATTCCACCCAGGACTCCCTCCACATCCATATTCTGCATGACTATTCTGTGGGTATCTAGTCACAATTCCCTTATTGAGTACATTTCTAATATTAAAGAAACTGTACTTTGATTAGTCACAGACAAGAGTCAAGTCTTCTACTTATAATTTGATATTTGCAACACTCTCCAAAGAAAATCTTGGCTTCATATATTCCAAATCATTTTACCTTCTGGCTTCTGACTAGAAGGTTTGAATTCCGTACTCCTTGTCTTGCTTAGCTAGCTTCTATGGGGCACAGCTTACCTGGCACTTCCTCTACAAGGCTGTCTCTCATAGCCTCCTCTATGTAAAGTGGGCCCCAGCACACAGTCAGGTGTCTCCGCAGGACCCTGCCCTTTCTCTGCGCTCCACACTCAGGGTTATAACTGCCCTCTCAGTTGTCTGTCTCCCCCAATCCCTGTGCACTATTAAAAGCCACAGCATTGAGCACAGGGACTGGAAGACACTAGAGTTCAGTAACTATTTCTCAAAGAGTGCATGCATGAGATTGGGAGAAGGAGCAGACACTCCCATCCATTGTAGAATGCAGAAGAGGTTGCCAGAAGCATTCAAACCCTGTGGGACTCATCTCTGGGGCTGTGGTCTGGATCGAGAACAACGCACACTTTCTCCTATCTGATGAGAAAGGGTGAACCGCTTACTCCCTGCAGGCGTTCTTCAAAGAATGTGGACACCATTTGTTGAGGGCATTGACCCTAGACCTCAAAGGGCTCGTAGAGGTTGTAGCCCTGAGTGAATGAAACTTGTGCAGGTCAGCTTGCTTCCCCCGATAACACAGGTCTCTTGCTTGCTGGGTGACAGGCCATAGAAAAATCTGCAGGTGTCTGTAAGAGGTGTAGTGTTCACTCTGTAGCCAGCCCTGCGGCTACTCTGAGCAGGAAGAAGAACTGTGCCCACTGTGGGAGCACAGGAACAGGAGTTGGGGGGGAAGAAATGGGTCATTAATCAAAAGACAATGGCCAGAGGTCAGCCTGCTCTAGTGTCTCTAAAATACAGGATGTAGCCAACGGATCAGCCCGGCCCTTAAGGGTGTCTAACCTGTTGGGTGATGTCCCACCAGGCTCTGCAGAGTGGGACTCCTCTTACATCTCCGGACTGCTTTCTTCCCATGGGGGAAGCCGCTTTACCCATTCCTAATTCTTCATTGTGGTACAAAGCCCCTCAACTGCGCATGCATTTCTCAGTTCAGTATACTCGTCCCTTTTAGAAGAGAACATTCCAAAAGCCTGAGCTTTGAGTGGTCATACACCTCTCAGTTCATGAGGTCGTTCACTAACTTCAGAATCTGTAGCTGAGTCAGGGCAATGGGAGAACCCTATAGAGGGTTTCAGGTTCCCAAAGCAATATCCTCACCTTCTCAATCTGGGTAAGTGCCACCACCTTTCTTAGGGTGTATTGGTATGTGTGGATGGTAAATGTTAGCTGTCCTGCTATCCTCTTTCTAAGGTTTTACTTTGATTTTTTTTATTTATGTATATGCGTGTCCATATCTGAATGTGTCAAGTGGGTGCCTGTGGAGGCCAGAAGAGGGTATTGGATCCCTTGGAGCTGGTGTTATAGGCAGTTGTGAGTCACCCAATATGGGTGCTTGGAACGGAATTAGGGTCCTCTGGAAGAGCAGCAAGTGCTCTTAATTCAGCTCTCTCCAGCTCCAGGCAGACACTTCTTTACTCCACCCACCCCTTTTTCTGACCTTTCTACTTTCCTCTTCATTATTTCTCTCTCATTTGATCTCTTCTACTTCTTTTTCTATTCTATCAACCCCAAGTCTGCTGGAGTGTCCGTATATAGGTTCATGGCATTGTTTAATGTAAAGCCATTTGGGTATAAGATAAACAAGACTAAGACTTTGAATCTCCACCTTCAAATCTCTCTCCTATTTTCAATAGCTGTGTGACCTGCAGTGAGTCTCTGGTCTCCTTCTATCCCTGTGGAAAATGGGAAATAAGTCATACGAACTCAGCAAGGAGCTGTGAAAACTAAATATTGTTCCACCGATGTGCTTGGAGATCACCAAACCTTTCCCCTTTCTCTTTTCCCGTCCCTCCAGACATGTGTGTGGCAAGAACACCCTATGAGAGTTATGAGCCCCGCTCAGGTCTGCAACCTGCAGGGTATCCATGTTTCTCATGGGCCAGTCTTTCCACATTTCCCTGGTTTTAAGCCAACACAGACAATGGTCTTTTCGGTGAAGTTACAATATGTCTACAACTTGGTCTGATCTTAAAACAAAAGATACCTTGCTGAACCATTGCTAATGTTAAACGGAAATCCGCAGCTTTGGAGTAGGACTTCTCCAAAGTCCTGATGTTTGTTTGGATACAGAAGAATCTCCAGTTGTATGTACAAAAGTGAAAATTCTCAGCCCTCGCCCCAGGATCCTGAGTGTGGGTCTCTTGGAACTCTCTGACTTATCTGTTGTACTCTGAAGTCTGAGTTCTCTGGTCTTGAGGTGTCTCAAGAGACCTAAACTTACCGTCGCAACACAAGGTTAAAAACAAACAAACACAGCCCAGCTATCAGCTCCACTGACCATCAATAATAGGAAAACAGCCTTTTCCCTTTGGCTGTTAAGACCCAATGACTTGTCTAAATACCCCTAAGAAGCCAATGGTAGAGAAGCCTGACATAGATGCTTCCAACTTCAACTCCCTCTCCAGATGCCTTCCACCCTCCCCTCCAAAGAATTCTCTCCACCTGACAAATGATCCATAAGCAAGATAAAGTGTGTATGGGAGAAATAGTAGGGGGAGGGCAGAAGCAGAGGCACGCTTCCTTCCTGCCTTCCTGGATTCATTGCACACTCTTATTTTCAAATCCACCCTTGAGGTCAGATGCCCGATATGTTCTCTTTAAATTCCTGAATATGTAACTTCAGGTGAATGTAATCATAATTAAATTCCATTACAGGGACGGAATGTGGATGGCTAATAGCATTATTTTGTTAATGCTAAGATTTCATCTATACGTCCTCCGAGGTATCTTGTGTGCCTCCTCACAGTTGGGAGCTGCTCTGGTGAGTTTCAGGTTTCCACCTGATAAAAGATTCTTGGACCGAGGCAAGCATTTAAAACATTAGCCATTATCTGACAGAAATGAAGTTAATAATGCCCCAAGAAGAGAATAGTTGAAAGAGCGGTGGTCTGAATGTCAACAGATTTGAGGTTCCAGCCCAAAGAATGAACCCTGGAACCTGGGGAGCTGCTTGTCCTCCATGGTCCTCCATTTCCCCATTGGAGAAAGGCCTCTTTAGACTGCCAAGTGGTACTGTGAGGCATGCTAGTGCCCATTTTTGAAGGAAGTCGTGGCACCTCATGGCTCCACAGAGTGTTTTATACATAACTCACCTCATAACGGCTCAGCAAAATTCTGGATAGGAGAACAGCTTAACTTCTCTCAGTAGTTTTTGCCAAATCCAGTTTATTTTTTTCCATTCAAGGAATGCTGCTTGAGAATTCTCATTATGCCAGGCAGCATTTCATCAACTGGAGATTCACTGGGGAGAATACATACGACAGTCACTGCCTGATGGATCGTGGAAGAGCATTGGGCTCCAAGCGAGCCAGGCATGACCTGTAGTCTCTAGGACTACCTTTAGACCTGATTGCAAAACACTGAAGTGTGCCCAAAGGCCAGTCTGTCCCTAAAATCACTTGGTTCCTTATGAATGATCCATGTCAGACAGCTTCCTGGTAATGAAGGGAAGTAGAATTTGTCTTTGGCACTCTAGCTGCTTATATAGTCAGAGTATGCCTGCACTGTTAGAATCTAGTATAATTTAGTCTGCCCACCCTATGTTTTCCCAGTTTTATACACGGTGCAATAAGGATATACAATAAAGTAGAAATCACCCCCTTTCCTGAGCAATTAAGAGTCTTGAACAATAACCCGACAAAGAAAATAATTACAGGTCAGTGAGTGCAACGCAGTGGGTACAGGAAAGACAGTGGACTGAATGGGACCTGTCATCTAGTTCCTGCACTGCCTTTAGCTGACGACCTTGTGCTGTTTCTCCCTAGCTGGACCTTGACTTCATTACACTTAAAATGCAGACGTTGGACTAGATAACCATTCACAGTTGATTCTATTCCAGGGACGTGTTATAAATTGTGTGAGAGATTTATTCATTCCTCTAACAAATATCTCAAGCTCCCAGTGGTACCTGGTTCTGGAGCTAAGATAAATAACCCAAGAACCCTTCTCTGTAATACTTGGGCTAACATTTACTGAGCATTTATTATGCACCAAAAGCAATAGTGAATGCGTTTCATATATGTTACACAGCCCTTGGAGAGAAATGCTATTATTAGCCATGTTGTTGGGGGCAGAATTCTAAGCTAAACACACATTAATCTCACTTGCACTTAATTCTCTTTTGTAGGAAGATGGTGGAATCTTTAAATTTGGTAAACCGTCACTTCTGTGATTATTTCCTGTCATATGGCAAAGACGATTTTGCAGATGTAATCAAGGTTTCTAATTGGTTGATCTTAAGAAAGTGAGGAGGGCTACAGAAACGTGTTAGTGGGTAAAAGTGCTAACTGCATAAGCACGTAGACCTGAATTTGAAACACTAGCACCCACATAAGAAGGTAGGCATGGCCACACTTTTGTTGGAACCACAGCAGTGTGGGGGAGTCATGGACAGGAGGACCACTAAGGCTTGCTGGCCAGTCAGTCTAGCCAAAGCCCAGGTTCAGTGACAGACCCTGTCTCAAGTAAAAGAGTGATAGAACAGGATATCTGGTAATCTCCTCTGCCCTCTGTAAGCACCTGCACACACATGTGCAATATAATACACACATACATCACACATTGATCGGCCAGTTTAGCCAAAGGGTCAAACTCCAGGTTCAACGAGAGACCTTGTCTCAAAAAATAAGGTGCAGAGTAATAGAGGAAGACACCCAAGGCTGACAACTGGCTGCTTGATACACAAACACACAAATGAGCATATATAAACACACACATTCATACAACACACACACTCATACAACACATGCATTCATACAACACACACATACGTTCATATAAAACACATACACACACACACACACACACACACACACACACACACACACACACACAGGTGGGAGTTGTCCTGGATGAAGCTGACATAATCAGATGACACCTTGTTGGGATTTGGACTCTTCCTGGGAGGGAGATTTGCACTGCTGGCCTAGACAACAGCAGGGGTCCACCCAGTAAGGATGTCAAGCAGCATCTGAGAGCTGAGAGCAACTCTTGGGCAGTCAGCAAGAAGGCACAGACTAGCTCTACAGCCTCAAGGAGCTGGGCTCTACCACTACTATGAGTGAGGTTGGGAGCAGGGTATTCCATAACCCCATAACCGAGCCTCCTGAAGGGCACACAGATGAGACCTGAGGAGAGAATCTATTCACACTGTGTTCAGACCTCTGACCTGCAAATGTGAGTCAATAAACGGGTGCTGCAGTTTGGGGTGATTGCTGCATGGTGTCTTAGTGTGCTGCCTGCTGCAATAACAGAATACCCAAGGTTGGAAAATTTATAAAGGAAATAAATTTATTTAGCTCTTGGTTCTAGAGTCTGAAAGTCCAAAGATGGATAGTCATATTACATCATAGTATGATGGAAAGTGCAGGGACAGATGCAGATGCAGGAATGCAGAAGAAATAAAACAAAGCATCTTATCCTAGACTAACTTAGTCTCAAGATGAGTAACAGAGTCTGCCGTGGGATGTCTTTCTGTATGCTGTGATTATGTGTTGTTCTGATTGGTTGATAAATAAAATGCTGATTGACCAATAGCCAGGCAGGAAGTATAGGTGGGATAAGCAGATGAGGAGAATTCTGGGAAGAGGAAGGAAGGCAGAGTCAGGAGTTGCTAGCCAGACACAGGCAGAGCAAGATGTGAAGGCAAAACTGAGAAAAGGTATCAAGCCACATGGCTAAACATAGATAAGAATTATGGGTTAATTTAAGTGTAAGAGCTAGTCAGTAATAAGCCTGAGCTAAAGGCCAAGCAGTTATAAAATAATATAAGCCTTTGTGTGTTTACATGGGTCTGAGCAGCTGCAGAACTGGCCGGGACACAGAAAAAACTTCTGACTACAAGAGTCCCCTAAGAAAAGCATTAATCCTTCTTGAGAGTCTAAGCATTTCTTAAAGGCTTCATACACCACTGCCACAGTGAGCAACTGATTTCAACATGGAGTTTGTAGGAGGCAAGTCACACTCTAACCAAGCAAATGACAAGTGAAAATTAATACACTCTCTTTATAGATTAAAACACAAAAACAGGCATGTGAGTGATTAGCCAGGGATAGGATCCATGGCATCCTGTTCCTGAGGCTGGACTCCCACACCATGCTCTTGTCTACAGAGAGGAAGTAAGCCAGTAACCAAACACCCACAGTAGTTTGCTGAGTAAAAAACTAGACTTACTAGTTTAAAATATAATAGCAAATGACCATATAGAGGCAGAAATCAGTGGTATCTCAGGAAGAGAGTCCATTGTTAAACGTTCAGAAATTTTAAAGTCTGTCTGGAAGCTTCAATTTTGACATGGTGGGAATAATTATCTCCTGGGAATTAGCAGATGTTGAACAGAGATCAGGCTTTTGTGTTTTAGATTGGAAAGTATGTTGGTTGACACATCATTGGGATTAAGGATTCTTCAGATAGGACCTGGGAAGATAACTTAGAGGGTGCTATGCCTGGAGGAAGCATGAAGAACTGAGTTTAGATTCCCAGCACTCATAAAAGCCAGGCGTGGTGGTGCCTGTCTTCAACCCTAGGGCAGAAGAGAACAGAAACAGGCCAGCTCATAGGCCAACATCATGGCCAATTGGTGAGCTCCAAGTTCAGTGAAAACTCTGTCTCAAAAAAGAAGAAATAAAGAAAGGAAGGAAGGAGAGAGGGGGTGGAAGGAATGCAAGAAAGAAGATAGAAAGAAGGAAAGAAAGGAGAGAGAGAAGGAGGAGGAGGAGAAGGAGGAGGAGGAGGAGGAGGAGGAGGAGGAGGAGGAGGAGGAGAAGAAGAAGAAGAAGAAGAAGAAGAAGAAGAAGAAGAAGAAGAAGAAGAAGAAGAAGAAGAAGAAGAAGAAGAAGAAGAAGAAGAAGAAACTACATAGAGAGCAAAGCAATACAGGAAGACATATAGCATCAACCTCTGGCATATATACATGCACACTCTCACACACACACACTAAAGTGCACATCTCTCTCTCTCTCTCTCTCTCTCTCTCTCTCACACACACACACACACACACACACACATACACACACACACACACACACACACACACACACACACACACACACACCTTAGATACAGAATAAGTGGAGACAGTAAAGAACAAATGTTGCTAGAAATCTGAGGAAAGGAAGGATGGCTGTATGATGGGCTAGTGTGGAGCAGCATCCTGAAACTGAAAGCCTGCAGCTGATTCGTGAGGTATAAGAGAACACATGGAAGGGAGTTTAGAATGGGAACAGCCCATTTGTGTAGTGGCCCAGGGCTGGGAAGGAATGTCATGCATGTGAGCACCTGAGCAAGAGGGTCATGCTGGGAGCATCATTCTTCATCAGGAGATACTGGCACTGCACTGTGGCAAGTGTGCTCCGTGTGGGAGGTGTCTGGATGAATCCCAGCAACATACCAGATGGGGTAAGAGGCTAGGACGCTCACAACTGTCCATCAAGTGAGACCCAGAGGCCCAGAGCACAGGATACTGGAATGGGGAGGTGGGAACTGGGGTTTCATCAAAGGAGCAGAGTGCTAATATGAACTCAGCTGGAAACCAAGCTCCTATCAGCTGGTACAGGAATGAGTGTAGTAGCTTCTTCACGTAACAGATGCATTGAATGGACAATGGAGGCAAGAGCTGTCTTAAGGAGTTTGATTTAGCATTGTTTCTATGGCCATTAGTGGGGAAAAGCCACGCAGCTATTAGCATTTGCTTTCCCAGAGCCAGCCCTACTCTGCAGTGTCTAAACAGCTGAAGATGAAAAACACGTATTTCAGCCTTTTATTCTTGGAACAATAAAAGTATTCACTCGTATGCTTTCCCAACACTGTCTGTTGGACATGCCCTTTTATGTTTCTTAGAGTCCTCTTGGTCTATCTGCTGTTTTGAACTTCCCAGAAGAATGAGTGACTGTTATTTGTCCCAGATTATCACCCTTAATCTACCACCATTGCCTTCTTTATGGATACTCACTACCTACACATCCTAGAGAGCAAAGGGTTTGATGTTCCACAGGGGCAGCCTCTGGCTAGTGACTCACAGAGTTTGTTAGTAAATGCCTTCGCCTTTGCTTCTTCCACCAATGGTCTTGACATGTATCTCATAGGGTGTCTGGGACTTTTCAAAGGGATCTAGAAATTGTGCGTTACAATAATCCTAGCACTTGGGAGACTGAAGCAGAAGAATTAGGAGTTTGAGGTCAGCCTGGGCTACAAAGTGAAACCTTCTCAAGAAGAGGACTGAGGTGATGGTTCAGTAGAAAGAGCACTTGCTGCCAAGCATGTGAACCTAAGTTCAAATCTCCAGCACCCATGTAAAGGCTGGGCACGGCCATACATGTTTATAACCCCTAATTTAAATGGCAAGCTTCATGTTCAATGAGGCACTCCGTCACAAGGAAATGAGGTGAGGAGCAACAGATGAAGAAAAAAATACAGCATCTCCCTCTTGTCTCCACATTCATGTGCAGACACATGCATCTGAGCACGCACACATATGCATGCATACACACATGCATACACACACTTATGCGTGGGTGTGTACATGCACATACACACAAAGAAGGAAAACAAGAGGAGGAATAATCATCCACTTATTGATGGCCATCTCACTCATCACACACTTTTTTCTGCCTCTGCCTCATTCTTGCTCCCTGTTACCCTAATTCTGGGTATAATTTCTACTTTGGGGATAACCCACAGTGAGACATTTCCTAAATGGACACAATAATCTTATGGATATAAAGAAAAACAAAGACCTTAATGGGGAACCACCCCATCAGAAATAGAGATGACCAAAAATAAGAGAATCTTCCAAAACTTCCCAAATAAGCAGTTCAGTGTGCAGGTGGCTCAAGCCTCTGAGCTTCCAGTTCCCCCAGGCCAGACGTGCTAAAAGATATTTGGATAACACAGGACACACTTACCATCACTTGAAGAAGTCAACTTTCAAAGCTTTATGCACTAGATTAGGGTGGATTTAGCTAGTGTTTTAGCAGCATCCGAAGTTTGTTTGGGTGTATAGAAAATGACGTTGTATAAAGCTGAAGCATCAATGATTGGAAAGGGCAGAACAGTTATCCTGTTAGTGATGATGACAGGAAATCTCTCATCTGGGCTGACATTTCCAGTTTATCTCGGGTTGCTGTGGGTAACCCATTCTCCTCATGGCTTCAAAAGTATGCACGTTTAAAAGTTAGCATCTAATTTTCCTCCTCTCTGGTTCTCTAATATCAAGTTGTCAGCCCTGAAATTGTATACATACAAGCAATGCTAAACATAACGTGCAGATCGTATTCATGTATTTTGATATTTATATAAATATGTAATGATAACAATGAAAGAAAATGAGACCATGATTTTGAGAGGGAAAGGAGGGAGCGGGGTACACAGCAGGTGTTAGAGAGAAGAAAGGGAAGGGGGAGGAATGCTGTAATTATATTTTAATTCAAAATACTAAAAAGTTATTAGAAAAAACCCTTAATATCAAATTTCCTTGAAGTGTGTTTTCATGTTCCCTGCCTTATTCTGATGTTATATGCATTATCAGTTTTAATATCCACAATGCTGAGATTAATCTAGTTCTATTTTTTTACCTATTTTACATATATAAAATAATTCAAGGCATAAAGCAAATTCCTGAAAGCTGCACAGCCAAGTACCATTATAGAAAATTAAGAGTTAGATCCAGGTGGGTGGACGCCAATGCCTGCCTGTGTAACCTACGCACACATTGCCTCACTGATGTTCCAACATGTTCAGGTAAAAAGCAAAAGGCTGAGCCTGGAGTCTGGTGAAGGACCAACGAGCATAAATAGATTGACACGACACTTAACAAATGACTGAAACTGATCAAGAAAATCCACATCATTTTCTGCATAACCGCTGCCTACGTACAGTACAGTCTTTCTTCTGCTGAGCTCATAGGAATAACTTCGATGTAGATTGGTTTCCTACTGACGGAATTGTCGAGACTGTAAATTTGGTCAGAAAAAGTGCTAACTGGTAAGTTCATTTACCAACATTCCTAGCCGTCCTTTTGACCTTGTAAACAACGCTTTGTCTTGGATGGAATACAGATATGAATTGATTGCTATGGTCTTCACATCTTCAACCCCAGAACTGAAAACTGCCAGTGACTTATAGAAGCAAATGCAAGACCACACCAAAGAAACCCTCTGTCTCGGGCCCCTAGCATTCAAGGATGGAACAGAAAGGACTTTCAATTTGAAATTGTCACACTAACACAGAAGCATCTGCCATCAGCAATGCCCTGCAAGAAGAGCTGGGGTGGAGAGAACACTGCAAGTTGAGTGACTATGAGAACCCAGACACATGAGGGCTTGAGCTCTTGAAAGGGCAGACTCGATCAAAAAGCCAACTAAGAAGCAATGAAAACAACTCTCACGCGAGTTAAACTCGATAACAGTGTGTAAGGGAAAAGTTCATAACGATCATTTCAAGATGTTCGTCAGGAAGTGAGCCCCCACGCACAGTTTGCAAATCACTCAAGCACACGTGCACAAGGAAACAGGTATGGCTATTCATGGCAGTGTTGTTTCTAAATAGCTCCAAATTAGAAACAAATCAAATGTCCATCAGCAGAATGGACAAAGATATCATGCACGAGTTTCACAGTGTCATGCTTTTCAACCACAGAATGAATAAAGTGCAGCTATATCTGACTGGGAATGAGTTTTGTGGAAAATCTATTAGTGAAAAGCCTTAGGAGAAAACACAGGTGTAGACTTGCAGTATAGTACCACACTGCCTATGCAGAATTATTGTAAAGTAAATTGCAAATGTTATAAAACAGCCCTGTTGAATTTTTGCCTATTGGCTTTGACTAATTTGGGTTATGGGGGGTACGTAAATGGAGAAAATGTTGTGAACCAATTTGCAGATTCCTAAGGTATTAAGGTTCCCCAAAGAAACTCTCTAATAGTGCTCTCCAACACTGGAGGCTTCTGTATAGCAAATGTCATGAGAGGAAATCTCTTTTCCTCTCTTATGTCCTCTGCATCCACAGTACTGGCTCTTGGTATCTACAGAGGATCTTCAGTTTAGGTTGAGGTTCTGTCCTGAGAAATCCATCCCATTATAAGTCAACAACTCATCGACTCTACCTAACCTATTGAACCTCATACCTGAGCAACAGAGTAGACTGTAGGGTGGGCTGTTGTGATCCTGCAGCTGAGAGAGAGATACTTTACATCCCCGTGCGGCATCGCCAGGTGAGATAAAGTAGAGATACCAGAGAAAAGTTCAAAATCCAATGTAGGGTCTCTCCTGAACGTGAATTATTTTTCTATCATTTGAAATAACAAATAAATCAAACCAGTTAAAGTTGAGGTCTTTTCATTTAAACAAAGATGGGCAAGACTAGAGGAATGAAGGGAGGGGAGAGGATGGAAGGGCTGAATTAGGGAAGGGAGTGTGAAGGAGAACAGCAGGAGGGTCAGACTGTGCATGTTTAGAGCCCTCCCAACCCCACACTATAATGGGGCAGGTAGTCCTGAGACTGGACCAAGGCTTGGAGCTTTAAAACTTCTAGCAAGTAACTGTGCCGAGAGTCTTTCTTCTGGTTTAAACAGGGAGCAGACCCTATGGTGTCCCGGTAGAGATCAAGAGCAGCCATGCTGGGGCTGGGTACCTCTGAGGCTTTATGTAAATGCTCATTGTTGCTCTAATGTTGGAACCTGAGGTCTGAGACCTCCCTGTAAACAGGGTTCAGGATCACTGGTCTCTAGAGGGCCCTGGGTCTGCAACCCCCTCCTTCTGCAGCGACAGCCCAAACCCCCTTGAATGGCAGTCTTCCTTCTGCATTCAGAGATAAGGATCCAGAAAGAGTGTTGACAATAAGCTTCACCTGCCTTATGAGATCAGCTTGGGTCCCGAGCTGCTGAATGGGTGTGAATGAAGACTCTGAAGGGGTGAAGATTGCCTGCTCACCTCTGGGGGCACAGCCGGGTCAGGACCAGCTAGGGTCAGAAATTGAGAGGGCTCTGGGGGCTAGGGGGTCACCTGGAATTCAAATTCATTCTTCACCTCTGGAGAAAGGCCTCGCCTGTGTCACTCACTGACTCCCATCCCCCCTTCACCACCATCCTCAGGCTAAAGGGCTGGAGGTTTAGGAATGTCATGTATCCGGAGCCCAGCTGCAGTCTCAGGTAAGTTGGGTTTAGGATGCAGGGACAGAAGAACCACCTCATAGCGCAAGTGTTTCCATCCATCAGGCAGAAGAACCAAGGCAGCCTTCCCTGTGGTACTCGCATGGGAAACCCTCACATGTTCCCAAGGGATCAGCCTAACACCAGGTCCTGGACAGAAACGGCTACTGCTGCAGCCCTGTCCCATCTGTCCACTGTCACCACCCCCTCCATATCAGCTTCTACTCAAGGGGTGAGGATTAGGACACCACTACGAAGCTCCCAGGGTGGACAGGACTCAGGGTCACAACACTGATGACAACGGTTGTAAGGAAGATCTCCAATAGCACAGGAAGTGGGGACACTGGAAGGACAGGGTCACCACTGCCCACAGTGAAAGGACAAAGAGAGGAAGAGACGGAGATACCAGTGGCAGTTCTTCCTGGGAAGAACTGTGTCTTCTTGGGTAGATGCCCTGCATGGGTGCTTTCTGAGATGGTGTCTTTCCATTCTTACGATCTAGGTGTAGGTACTCATGTTGTCTCCATTCTGCTGGGAGAGAGAGAGAGACAGAGACAGAGAGACAGAGACAGAGGCAAAGAGACAGAGAAATTCCAGAAATTCACAGGGCCACACAGGCAAGGTCTCTCCCAACTTTTTGTCTCTTCAGTCCATTGAAAACAACAGGCTCCAGTTATGGCTGGCTTTCTTACCTGGGACCTCAGAATGTCAGGTCTTAAGCAGAGCCAGAATCTAATACTGATAGATACAGGAAGTGCTCAGGACTAGCTGGGAGTTGAGCATGCAAAGATGAGCAGGAATGATGTGACTCCACCCTCCTGCAGCCTATGATGTACTCCAGAGGAAGCCCTGAAAGCTTCCCAGAAAGACAGCCGCTTGGACGCAGGGAAGGGCCAGGACACTTGCAGGAAGAGGACCTAGTCTAGGGCCAGAAGAACCTGTTGATCGTGCAGGGACAGAAGAATGTGAGCATGGACCAGTCTAATCAGAGGTCAGGTGGGAGAGGAAGAAGGACAAACAGGCTGCAGACGACAGAGACCTGGCTCTGTAATTCACTCGCACTGCAAAGAAAAGGAAGGAAATGGTAAAATACAAGGTCTAAATAATTGTATTGAATTTTATTGAGAGAGAGAGGGAGAGAGCCATAGCCACAGTAGGTGCGTATGAGGAGGTCAGAGGACAACGGTTAGGGAGTCAGTTTTCTCCCTCACAAAACTTGGGTAGCCAGGCTTGTGTGGCAAGAGCATGCACCTGCTAAGCTGTCTCTCCAGTCCAGGCCTAGCCATAGAAAGCTGGTAGTGATATTACCAAGTTTTCTCACAAAAGGCATTTCTGGCTTCAAGGTACATGTCTTAGTTAACATTTCCATTGCTGTGACCGAACACCATGACCAACACAGCTTATAAAAAAACATTCAGCTGGGCTTAGTTTCAGCATGTCGGAGTCCATGATGGTGGAACAGAATCATGGCGACAGAAAGGCCTGAGAGCTCATCTGCAAGGAGGAGGCAGAGACAGAGACAAATGGTGGGAGGCTTTGAAATCTCACAGCCCATCCCTGTGACACATCTCCTCCAACAAGGCCACACTTTCTAATCCTTCCCAAATAGTTCCACCGATGAGGACCAAGTAAGTATTCAAACATATGAGCCGATGGCCATTCTCATTCAAACCAACCTTGAGGTACACAGTGGAAGACACAGCACTGTTACTATGGATACGGGGTAGAGCTTCAGAGAAGGGTCCTGGAAGGCTGGTGGAGCCTCCTGCTGGTGTACCATGACCTCACCAGTGCCTAGAAGCACACCATCTATATTGCTCACTTTTCTCAACTCAAGGGAAGAAGAGTTTAATTCGTCTCACCATGTAAGGAAGGATGCAATTCATCATGACTGGGAAAGGCATGATGGAAAAGACCATGATGTGGTGGTATTGTGTTCCTCAAAATATTGTGCGCCCTAATAAACTTATCTGGGCTCAGAGACAGAATAGCCACAATATTAAGCATAGAAGTTAGGCGGTGGTAGCACTCGCCTTTAATCCTAGCATTCCAGAGACAGAAATCCCTTGATCTCTGTGAGTTCAAGGCCACATTGGAAACAGCCAGGCATGGTGACACACACCTTTAATCCCAAGAAGCGAGCCTTTAATCCCAGGGAGTGGTGGTAGAAAGCAGAAAGATATATAAGGCGTGAGGACCAGAAACTAGAAGCATTTAGTTTTTAGGTTTTGAGCAGCACAGTTCAGCTGAGAACCATTCAGATATGAGGACACAGAGGCTTCCAGTCTGA
Organism: Peromyscus maniculatus bairdii; assembly: GCF_049852395.1. NCBI lineage: Eukaryota > Metazoa > Chordata > Mammalia > Rodentia > Cricetidae > Peromyscus > Peromyscus maniculatus. The sequence continues at coordinate 76,793,307 of NC_134862.1, read as the reverse complement.
GGAAACAAGATCAGCTGAGAAGTTGGCCAGGTGAGTTAGCTTTGGCTTGTTCCATCTCTCTGACCTTTCAGTGTTCACCCCAACACCTGGCTCAGGTTTGATTTTATTAATAAGAACTTTTAAGATTCATGCTACACCGTGATGCAGATGTTCACATGGCCTACATAGTGAAGAAACAGAGAAAAGATGGACCAAGCATTTGACTAGAGATTCATGATGCAGGGACCCACTTTAGGCCTTGTGCTAATCTGTGAGTCCCTCAGATGTATTCACAGTGACATCCAGGCAGATAACAAAGAATGATGGATATCTTCAAATGCTTTAGAAGTGGAAATGTTGGGAGTTGAACTCACTATTTTTCTTTTTTGTGGAACACCTTTTAGAAAATCTGTGTGTGTGAGAGAGAGAGAGAGAGAGGCGGGGGGGGGGGGGGGGGGGGAGAGAGAGAGAGAGAGAGAAAGAGAGAGAGAGAGAGAAGAGAGAGAGAGAGAGAGAGAGAGAGAGAGAGAGAGAATCTGCACATGCCATGGAGCACACCTGGAAGTTAGAGGACAACCTTGGGTGTTAGTCCTTGCCTTCCACCTTGTTTGAGATCAGGTCTCTTGCTCTCAGCTGCATACTCCAGACTGTCGGAGGCCATTTCCCCATCAACCACTGGGATTACAGATCACAACTGTTTCAACCGCTTTATGTGTGTCCTAGGGATCTGAGTTCAGATCTCCACACTTGGAATGATGGATTCTCCACCCACTTAACCATTCCTTCGAGGCACCTATTATACTTTTATTAATTGAAAAAAGAGACCAACAAACTGTGCTTATACAGACTTACATTTCTGGCAAACATTTTCTCAAGCTTGAGTAAGATGAATCCAATTCTTTGAGGGGTGGGGATGTCACTTTTTGTTACCAGCAATAACATTTGGGTGTTCAAGAGAAAGTTATAATTTTGGGAAATTGTGGACTTGACAGTTTTCTTCTATTCAGAACTTTCTGATGGCATGAGCAGTAATATTAACACGTAGGATTCTTTCAAATAAAGTGTAATGAGACATGGCAGCTTTGGTATGATCTGTCCAACTCAAGCACAAGATTTTTCACAAGACCAATGAATGATGTTATCAAATCAAATACAGGGCTCAGTTGGTAAAATGTTTGCTTTGTTGGCATCAGAACCTCAGTTCAGTCTCCAGAGACTACACAAAAATCCTAGGTATGTTGTGGCATCCCAGTCCTAGTGAGATGGGCACAGCAGGATCCCTGGGATTTATGGTCCACATGCCTGATGGGTGAGCTCCCGCCAATGTGAGACCCTGTCTCAAAGAAGAGAGAAGTCATTCCAGAGGATGATGCTTTATGTCATCCTCAGGTCTCAACAGTTTTAGATTTAGGGAAAGCCGAAAGGTAAGTAAGGGAGACCCATGTAACCTGCATCCTATTTACCACATTATTGAAATACTAATATGGAGCATTTGTTAGAGAAAATGAAATGGTATTGATATATTCCTAAAGGAATTTCACATGTTATTCGGGGTTACATGGTTTTCATCCAATTTCCTTTCTAGGATGATCCTCTAGGAAGCTGCCCCACATGAAGTTGTCACATTTCCTTTGACTCAGGCTCCTCTCAGTCCAGCACTTTCTCAGACTTTAATGATTTTCCTATTCTGGCAATATTTTCAGTTTTGAGGAGTATTGGTCAAGTGGGTGTTGTCTTGTTTTGTTTTTCGAGACAGAGTCTCGTGTGATCCAGGCTGGCCTCCGGTTTGCTGGGTAGCCAAGGTTGAACCGGAACCTCTGATTCTCCTGCCTCCATCTCCCAGGTGCAGAGGCAACAGGCATGGACAACCACACCTGGCTTAGGCAGTGCTTGGGGGTGAACCCAGGGCTTTGTGCATGCTAGGCAAGCACTCTGCAGGTCAAGCAGTATCTCCAGAATGATTACTGGAAAATTATAAATGACACTGGGATGCCATCTCATTCTTCCTGCTCAACAAAATTCTAGACCATAACCTATCAGTTTATCATCTAACTATCTGGTTAACAGAGAGCCTACTTCAAGTCATTTCTCTGTCATACCCTGTCTGTTCATTTAGCTAAAAGCCCCTCCACAGACCACAAGCTACACATCTCTGCAAAGCCTGGTATTGAAATAAGGTCACTCCAAGTCAGCCTTTCCCCTCTTCTGATAACATCACGAGGAACACCCCACCTGAAAGCAGTTGCCAGCAGCAAATCTCGGGCTGGCCATCTGGCAAGGGTTGAGGACAAAAGGAGGTTGTTGACGGAATGTTTCCATACTCACAGGAAGGTCAATACCGATCCACCCCCTTCCCTCTCCCTCCTCATTCTTCTGAACCAGAGCAAACCTCCCTTCTCCCTGCGAAGTCCTTCCCCACAAAGCCCTCCTCTCAGAATCCACCCAGCTCCCAGAGAAGATCACACCAGCAACTAACGGCAGCACAAGGCTGACACCCCACATGCCTGGTACAAACACCCCACTCCCAAGCGTGTGTTTGTACTTATCAAAAGTGATCTTCCCAGGCAAGAAAAGAACAGGAAATGCCAAGAGGTGTCTAGTGGTTCCTAAGGTACCACTGTTTCCCATTTAAAAATGCCTTTAACCCTGTCCTGTCTCGGCCCCTTGCTATTGCTAGCCACCAAATGACTCGTGAACGTAGAACTATTTCTCCTCACCCCCATTGCCCTAGTTCATAGGGCAATGCTTTGCATAGAGAGCTGTGATCACCGCTACATTTCAGAAAGCTATCCATTTTGTGCTTCTGTTCTTAGACCAACATGGTGGGAAGCATCCTTATGGAAGCTGAGAGGTTCAGGGTGGGATACTATGATTAAGCAGCAGGACTGTTGACCACTCCAAGACGTCCTAATTCAAGGCTTTTGCTCCTGCTTCTTGGTTTTTCTAGCTTGGTGAAACAGGAGGGGGAAGGGCTGGGGCCATTTCTGCCTTTGTCAGTTTATTCATTGGTCACTGCATGAATAAAATGTAGAAATCTGGCCCGCAACACTGTTTCACATCTGACAGTCGGGGCTCATGTGACAGTTGGCTGATGGGTGAGAGGCATGACCCACCAGGCTTTGTTCTCATTGGGTCTCTGTTAAACTGGGAGCTCTACTTCGTTTTATATTTATTTGGCTTATCCAGATAGATAATTGTCCATATTTGATTCCATGAATATCTAGCAGCACTCCCTCCTAGCCTTTGAGTGTTTTTAAATGTGTATGTATATGTCCACGACATAGACATGCAGGTACAAGCATGTGTGTGTGGTACCTGTGGAGGCTGGAGGTCAAAGTTAGATGTCTTCCTCAGTTACTCTCCACATTTTTTTCTCCAGTCGTTGTTCCCAGACAGTTTTTTTCCTTTCTTTTTAATTGAAATTTTTTTCTCCTGTAATATATTTTGATCATGCGTTCCCTTTCTCCCAGATCACCCCCACCTCCCTACCCACCCATCTTTATGTTCTCTCTCTCTCTCTCTCTCTCTCTCTCTCTCTCTCTCTCTCTCTCTCTCTCTCTCTGTCTGTCTCTCTCCTCTCAATAAATTGGTGGCTGATAAGATGGCAGGTAAAGTGCATCACATGGAAACCCAATGACCTGAGTTCAATCCCTAGACTCCATATAAAAAGTGGAAGGAAAGAAATGGAAGGTATAACCCACTCCACAAAATCGTCCTCTGATGGCTGCACATGCGCTATGGCATGTATGCACACTCAATAACATACATACAACACACACACACACACACACACACACACACACACACTAAAAAAAATTAAGTTGATAAATAGCCAGTTTGAGCAAAGAGAATAATTTGTGAGGAATTCAACTCTACCTGCACTCCAAAAATACCTTAGTTCCCTTTAACTATCATAGAGGCCCTCAGCTAGGGCTTGTCTAAGGCAGACTGGAACAAAGCAGATGCTTTTAGTCTCTCTAAATCTCCTGTCTCTCTCCGCATCCTTCCCTCCTTCTTCTCCTCCTCAAATTATAGTAAATGGTTGGACAAAGCATTCTTCACATAATAGGATTTTAAAAGAACATCGTTATTCTGTTACTTCTGCTCCTACCAGGTCCCCAACCATTCTGAGGCTCTGTCCAAATTATAACTCAGAACTGGGGTTAAGGGTAAATAACAAGGAAGTCATGAGAATGAGGGTTCTGTCCAACCCTGAGTGTGTGTGCATGTGTGTGTGTGTGTGCGTGTGTGTGTGTGTGTGTGTGTGTGTGTGTGAGTGTGTGTGTGTGTGTGAGTGTGTGTGTGTGTGTGTGTGTGTGCGTGTGTGCGCGTGCTCCCTTAGTTTGTGAACTTCCACTGGTAGCTAGAACAAGCTGGGCCCTGCAGGAAAACTGTACAGAACTGCTTCTTTGTTCTCCTCCGGGAGGCTGGATGAAGCTCATTGGTGGTGCTGGTACCAAGAGATATGTATGGATGCTCAGGAAAGTTTGTTAAGATGAGGGAGGCAAGGAGACAAACCACCAGATCCTCCGATTCATTCATTAAGGGACACGGGTCATTTCTAAACTCTGTTACGGTCATTTGTACATACTAGGAGAAGATTATCACATGCACTCCCTTTTAGTGGCTGTGTGGCACACATGTCTCCCATTCTCTAGGAACACAGTATTGGGAACACTCATTCTTCGTGTCAGCGGCAGAAAGGGAACAAAATGGGGGGCCCGGGCGGTGGTGGCGCACGCCTTTAATCCCAGCACTCGGGAGGCAGAGCCAGGTGGATCTCTGTGAGTTCAAGGCCAGCCTGGGCTACCAAGTGAGTTCCAGGAAAGGAGCAAAGCTACACAGAGAAACCCTGTCTCCAAAAAAAAGGGGGGAGGTAGGGGACAAAAAGGGCTGGGGAGGTGGCTCCGATGACAAGTACTTGCCACATATGCTCCTGGATCCCCAACACCCACATAAAAAGCCAAGCATGTTCACCAGTAATCCAAGTGCTTGGTAGGCAGAGATAGGCAGAATCCTGAAGCTCCTTGACTGGTCACTTAGCCTAGCTGGAGGACTGAGTCCCAGGTTCTGTCTCAAAACCTAGGTTGGAGAGACTGTACAGACAACTCTGTGAAGAACACCTGATGCTCTTCTTAAGGACCTGGGTTTGGTTCCTAGCACCCATATCAGGTGGCCTACAACTGTCATTACCTCCCTTTCCAAGGGCCCTGACACTCTTTTCTGGTCTACAGGGGCACATAAGGCACAGGGCATGCATTTATACATGGAGGCACTCACACATATACATAAAAATCTTTTTAAAATGAGGTGGAGAGCAACTGAAAACCACCTGTTATTGTCATTTGATCTCTACACACACATGCTTGTGTACCCATGCATGTACACACACCACACACACACACACACACACACACACACACAAATAACACGCACACAAATAACACACACACACACACACACACACACACACACACACACACAATTAGGTTTGCTTATAAATCAGGGCTGCAGTGACCATGTGGCTTCTAGACTTCCTTGGGACCCAGGTCCCTTCCTCCCTCATCATACATGGCCTCCACTCAAAGCTAACTTCATAGTCTCCTTGGCCCCTGCAGCTCTGGCTACCTGCATCCCACCTGAGAAGAAGGAGGTGACAGCGAGGAGGAGACAGGCCCATGCCAGTCATCTTTTAAGGAAGGTGGTTTCGAGATGTCAGGCGACACATCATCTCATTAGTTGGAAATGGAGCCTGAGAAATGTGAGCTTTGGGTCAAGTCACCTTGGGACAGCTAGACATGTAGAGTGCTGCTTCCGAGGACAATGGATTATGTGGGATGACTAGTGCTCTTTGGCACACCTCCAGGATGGGATCTTTAGTCTGTATTAGAGAATGGCTAGCAGTGTGTCTGTTACCCCAGCATTTCTACCCAACCTGACTCAGCGCCTCAGTTTCCCCATAGCCCACCTACCACTCCAAGCATAGTGCCCCCATACATGAGCATGCGTGGGATGTACAGACCTTTATATTGTCTTACCCATACAAGGACATTTGCTTTAGATTCCCCCCTTCCCCTCTCTGTATTCATATTCTATCCACATTTGAGTTCAGGCTCCACCTATTTGGAAATGCCCCCCCCCCCCCCCCCGTCTCTTCTTTTGTGCCAATAGCCATTCTGTCTCCTAAGCTCCCACTAACTCTCACTAACTGCGTGTGCATGTGTTTCAGGTAGAATGTAAGCACCCTGGATGTGGGAAATGTATCCTGACTTTGCATGTAGGCCCAGCTGTGGTCCTAAGAATTCTTCTGTGCCCACTCCCCTTGGACGTCAGGGTTGGCGGTGTAAATATACTACCCAAAGCCAGAAGAAACAAACCAGGAACTCAGTTCTGACCACGACTAGCTTTGGAACCTCGGTCAAGGCAACTAACTTCAGAGCTTTGAGTTTCTTATCTATAAAAGGAAGAAATGTTTGTCTAACCTAGTTCAGAGCTGTAGTAACACCACACACACACACACACACACACACACACACACACACCACATACATACACACATGCGTGCACACATACAGGCACACATAATGTAGGTGTGTGGTTTGTGTCAGGAATTTTTAAGCAGAAGAAAAATAAATGAACAATTTTAGTTAACTTGAGCAAGAAGAGGTCTGTGGGGTTAGCAGACCAATCTCTCCCAGGGTCTGTGTCTGCTGGCTAGTCTTAGAAGCAGAGCAGCTTTGGGTGTCTGGGTAGCAGGGACTATCTGACCATCCTGCTCTGGTCATCTCCAGAAAAGAACCAGCTCCCACTGAGGGTCCATCTTAGCACCGCTGGAGGAGGTCTGGAGAGAGTGGCAGGCTGGGCACTGGTCATGTGACACCTTTCCTTTGAGGACTGCACACCAGGTCACCTTGACTTGCGATCCTTCAAGACTACACACAAGTGAGGAAGGTCAAGTCCCCAAAGGACATCAGAGTGATGTTATCAGAAGTGGGCTGCACAGGGCAACAATGTCCACGTCCAGACTTAATAAACATGTGCTGATTGACAGTGGCCCCTTTCCTTTGATTCCAAGGACATTTTGCACATAATACAAGCTACTTTTTTGGACCTGACCCGAGAACCCCTGGGATTCTTTCTACCTCCAGGACTTAACCATGCAGGAGGCAAATCTTTTCTGCTCTCTTCATACTGTGCAAGCTCAATTGATTAGGCTTTGACCAACAGCTATTTCCTGCAGAAGCTGCCATTTCTAATCAGGCAGGCACTTTGCCTCTTTTGACTCACTCCTTTGTTTTGTTTGTTTATTTGTTTGTTTGTTTTTTTTAACCCATCTCAGAACACAGCACATTCCCTGTCCTTACAAACACTTCCTGACTGAATAAAAGGAATGAATGAATGAGTGTGTTGGTAAGGGGTGTTAAAAGGTGTAGATAAAGTGGCAATCTGTGTAACTATCTGGATAGGTCCTTTCCACCACAAATAAAGGGCAGGAGGCACCTTTCTCTTCCTAAGCACTTGGGTGGCACCTAGAGACCAGTTGCTGTATCACCCACGAGGGTTGTGTCACCCCACAATCTTTCAGGATCCTACCCTGGAGGGATTGGGAGTGTGTGTGGGGAACGTCCATCAGGCAGTGGCTTTAGTGACTGTAGCTGCTGGCAGGGAACAGAGGTCATTTTCACCCTGACCGAGTATATTTGTCCTTCTCTGGGACAGCCACTCCTTAGTGAAAAATGAAGAACAGAAAGCAAAACCTTTCGCAGAGCACGGAAGAAAAGAGCTGTTCATACAGCTTGGATGCTTCCCAAGTGATTGGCTCACATGTGCCCCGTGGAGACTAAATACTGGAGCTCCCCAATGTGTACAGCGTGACAGAGTCCACAGACCTCATATTTATTTGTTGCTTTTGTTTTTCACAGACAGACAAGGGTCAATGGCCACATTTTACTGGTGAAGAGATGAAGGCTGAGAGCCCAGCTTGGAGTCAAGTCCAGGGTGCTTCCCATGCAACACAAATTTGTCCATATGTGCAAAAAGACTGTATTTTTAAGAATAAAAACCTAAAGGCCTTCTCTTGAGCCCTAACGATGATTCTCCCCTTCCTGTCATTGGAATAATGCTGTACTATTGTAAGCAAGAATCAGGGAAACAATGTGTGCATTTGGCTTTGACTCAATTGTGACTCTTGGTAGGACTATTTTATTGAAGGTAAACCATATCAGTTTTTCATCTTTGTATTGAGAGGGAGAGAGAGAGAGAGAGAGGGAGGGAGGGAGGGAGGGAGGGAGGGAGGGAGGGAGGGAGGGAGGGAGAGAGAGAGAGAGAGAGAGAGAGAGAGAGAGAGAGAGAGAGAGAGAGAGAGAGGAGAGAGAGATTTTACATGCAGTTCAGTTGGGCATTGTTTTGTCTTTGAGTTTGGAGCTGACAGGCTACTTCCACTTCTGTCCCATCTTGACTGGCATTAAGTGAACTCATTTCTCCGGGGCAGGCTGTTGGTTCTCCACTCTGACGCCAGCCTCACTTCTCCCACACGCTACCCCCATGCAGGTCCCTGGAGATGGCAGGAGAAATCTCCTAAGCTCTGATAACTCCTTCTATGTGTTTTTTGTTGTTGTTGTTGTTGTTTGTTGGTTTGTGTTTTGTTTTGTTTTTGTAGGTGGGATGTTAACACGTTGTTGTTTTTTTACATTGGAATTTTTTCTACATGCCTTACACACACCATGAACCACTCCCTACACATCTGCCTCAGATTAAATGTTAACTCCACTGAGATTTAGCAAAGAAGCATATAGGGTGAGGCAAAGAAGATTCTCTTCAGCTCAGGTGAGTCAGTCTCTTCTCCATTTTCTCTGAACATGGCCTGAGATTTCTATAAGCCATTCAGCAATGATCAAGTCCTGAGATCAGTCAACCCACTCGTTTCCATGTCAGCCAAAGGGCTTTGTATGCTCTACTCAGCACCCTCTTCACTCTGAAGATAGTGACAAGTACTATCTCTGTCACTCTATCAGCTCAGCAGAGGGAAGTACCTTGTTCAAGGGCCACACATCACCTAATGAGTTGGGATTTAGATCTGAACAGGTTCCCTCAGAGTTGGAAGAGGAGAAGAACAAAGGACTGAGAAAGCCAGTCTCCAGGGAAAGCTTGGGAGTCGTGAGCAAAGCCTTCTTGGTGCACTAAAGAGAGGTATCTTTTCACCCAAACTCTCTTCTGTGTTAGTGAAAACTTAAATGTAAAATTGCTGAGAACTCTAGGAGAATCAATCAGGGAAATACACTGGCTGCTACTCTGCTCTCCCATTCTGGTAGGCATTTGTCTCCAGCTGCTGTGAAATAATCCTTCTGTACACTGGGAATATGTATTACTTTCATTGGTTAATAAAAAGCTGACTGGCTGGTGGCTAGGCAGAATTTTGGGGGCAGAGAGAACACCGGGGAGAATAATAGCGGAACCTAAGGAATCACGAGGAGACACCATGAGATGCAGAGCCGAGCAGGATGGGAAGTGCATAGATGAGGTAAACAAGCCTTGGGGCAGTACATAGATGAATTGAAATGGGTTAATTTAAGTTATAAGAGCTAGTTAAAGACAAGTCTAAGCTATCGACTGAGCATTTGTAATTAATATTAAGTCTCTGTGTGGTTATTTGGGGAGCAGCTGATGGCATAGAGAAATCCACCTACATCCAGAAGCGCTGCTTCTTCAGCACACCTCCATGCTAACCCAAGCGGATGTCCAACAGTGCACAATGCAATCTCTACCGTGGGGGAGCTGGAGGGTGATGATGGACCATTTCCAGAACCTCTTTATGTGGTGGGGGGAGGTTGGTATGACTTGGACCTTGTCCGTCTTAGCAAGAGGCTGCAGAACCCTCCCCTTTAGGTTTGACTGAAGTCACTCTTCTCATTTCTCCCAGGTTTCACCACAGCACATCCCCGCGGCTTCGCTGAAGAAACTCCCACGTCTCCCTGGTCCCCTGCCCACCCTTCTCGCCAGAATAAACAACAGCTCATTTGTAAGAGGTTTTTAATTTCATCTCGGTATGTCATTAAAGAGTAGAATTAAGGATCTCTGTTTTCATTCACATAACATCTGCTACATTCTCCAACCAATCAGCAACACAGACACCTTTGGTGCCGCCTGCACCGGCCTCATTCTCGCTCAGCAGACTGGTTCGGGGCTCCTGGTGGTTTGTATCAATTATAAAGAAGAGCACAGACATCACACAACACAGATTCTACCACTAAGGGACATGCTTCCTCTGGCCTTGCGGAGAGTGGATACATGGGTGTGTTCAAGGCTCTGATGATGTCCCCAGGCATGAGGCCATGCCTGTCACAGCCCCTCCCAGTGGAGCCCTTCTGTCTTCCCCATGACTCCGTGTTTCCCCAGGAGGATCCTAACACAGAAGATCCCATCCTAGCACCATAACTGGAGATCCGGGTCTGGCACTGTCCCTGTGTACAATGGCTACTGGGTCTTCCTGTGCTCAAGGGCAGCAAAGTGAGTTGAAAGGAAGAGCCCTGGGGACGTGCCTGGTCCTCTCCGCTTCTGTGAGCTCCGTGGGGCTGTTTATAAACACTCTCTGTAGACTAGGAGCCCTCAAGAAAGAAACAAACAGAGATCACAGGGAATTCAGACTTTCCGGGTGCATACAGTTATTTTTTTAAATGATCTTTTAAAAAGTAAGAACAAACAAAACAAAACAAACAAAAAACAGATGTGCAAGTCAACACTTGCTCTAGAATTCCATCTACCAAATTTCTTCCACCTTCTCCGATGGAGCTCTGTCTCCACCCTTTTGAGCTGTGACTCTGCCATGTGGGCTATGCAGAGGGTTAGGATTTGGGGTACAAGGACTTCCTGCTCTGTGGTCCCAGGTGTCCTCTATCATCAGGTGCATGATCTGGCTATATTTTAAGCCATATCATATTTAAGTCTCATGTCCTGGGTGGAGCCTCAGTGCCCCCGGGGAGGTAGGTGTGGCAATCAACCTCATTCACACTCATAGAGAGGGAGGTAGGTATGGCAATCAACCTCATCCACACTCATTGAGGATGAGTCGTTAGGGGTAGAAACAACCTCACTGATGCTGCCCAACAACCACGTGCTAAGAAGCCTAAAATCACGTTCAGAGATTGCTCTGTTCCACCCAGGCCCAGTGACTCAACACCAGAGTGAGCAAGAGCCCACGACAGAATGCTGCCAGCCATATGGAGTTGTTCTCTAGACCTCAATGATGCTCTGAAAACAGAACAAACTCAAGCACTCAAAGCTATGGGGCCAGGTGGAGCAGGCCTCTCTGCCCTGCCGATGAGTCTCTCCAAACTAAAAATAAAGTTTATAAAAGTAAATTATCTCATTTTATAACTTAAGTGCATCAAGTATTTCCTTAAATACAGTTCACACTGAAAATAAAGTTACTTTTTGCTGTACAGTTGGTGTCTGTTATAATTAGGGATAAACTTTGATGATAAAGTATGAAAGGTTACACACTCATACACACACACATCTATCTGTCTGTCTATTGGTGTATGGATGAATAGACATACGGCACCTCTTGACAAGCACTTCTCCACAATGGTGGGAAGCTGTTAGGAGTCCCTAGGTATCTAGCTTGCTTGAGAATGTCTATATTAAAAGTCCCTGTCCTTAATGATAAACACATCTTCATATCTAACACTAAGATTCTTATTAGAAACATTAAACTATGCGATCCATAATGTATCCAGTCTTTGGAAATGCTGAGCTACACCATATCATTATACAACAGCATCCCCAACAAACTTCCCTCCCCAGCCCACCTCTTCTCTGGCCTCCCCATCCTAAAGTCAGCAACCCCTCACACAGTATGGTTGTTCCATATGGGAGCCCAGCCACAACATTTTAGAAGACTCAAGAGGTGAAATAGGAATTCTGCATGGAGTACAGATGGTCAATGGGGTTTCCCACTCTGGACTGCAGAGGTCCTGCTTCTGATGTTGCTAGGAAGCAGTCACCCAGGTTACTGAGAGAAGTGTCATCACTATCCAGGTCATGGAAAAGAGGTTCAGCACCTGAAATGAAGATGGAACATGGGCATGAGGGTCTGGAAGAAGTAACACCCTTATGTGTTAGGAAATTCAGTTTAATTCAACAAGTGTTGCCAGAACACATTCTGGGGATGAGAACCTACTAAGTGTTGAGGTATGGGGTGGGGACAATGACACACAAAAGTATTAGGGGCATAATGATAGGATCTGGAGATTCATAGATAGCTTATGTCCAAAGCTGGATAAGTATAAAGCCACTTGAGCTAAGCGATGCACATTGAGGGTGTCTACACAGTGAACATGGGATATGCAGGACTCATCACCAAAGACTGGAGGGACACAGACAGGGATCCTGCATGTTCTCAGCCTCACAACGGGCTCTTCAAGGATGGATAGTAAGAAACAAACACGGATTCTTCAAGTGAAGCTCTGAACTTTCTGGTAACATTGGTCCTTTGCAGCAGCAGAAGTGTACCAAGGCCCCAGTGTCTCTGAAGCTTTGTGCCTCACAGCCGAGGAAGATTAGGCTCCTGGTCTCAAGTGATTTGTACCCTTGGGAGAGGGGCCAGGATGTCTCACTGTGTCACAGCAGAGGTAACGCTGCAATCTGAAATCCACAACCTGGGAGGCCTGGCAGGGCGCATCTGCACTTCGAGTCAATGGGAGGAGCAGAACTACCATTGAGCTTTGATTATTCATTTTACTAAAAGTTATAAGGCATAAGGATTTGCAAAGTGAGCAAACAAACAAAACCTCATCTGCCCTGCTCTCCCATGTGACAGAGCAAGGACGGTTGCTAAACTACCATTGAGCTTTGATTATTCATTTTACTAAAAGTTATAAGGCATAAGGATTTGCAAAGTGAGCAAACAAACAAAAACCTCATCTGCCCTGCTCTCCCATGTGACAGAGCAAGGACGGTTCAGATGCAACATATGTCTTCTAAAGAGGAAAAAAGATAGACGCCCCTGGGACACACACATACAGACCTAGAATGTACATGTTCCTGAGGTTGGCCAGTAAGGGTCTCCAAAGGCCACACCTAAGTAAGTGTTTGCTGAATCTGTGACATAGCAAAGTAAAGGAGATTTAACAGCAAAACTGTGTTGTGTGTGTATGTATGTGATGTATATGCTAATGTGTGTTGGGCGCATGTTTGAGTGTGTGCATGTAGAAGCCAGAAGTTAATGTCAGATATCTTGGATCCCTCCACTCATTCACTCCATCCCACTAGAGTCCCCCAGGCCATATCCCTTCAGCACTGGCTTGAGTGACAAGTTGGACAAGGAGAGGTTCAACAAAGGAGCCTCAAAAATGATGACACATGGAAATACAGCCAAAGAACATGCGTGGGAATCTTCTATAGTGATCAGATGGTGCCAGCAATATTTTGTGGGGCACTTATTCATATTTGGTGGTTCAGCAAGTATCTGGGAACTGTGTGGATGTGTTTAGGGAAAATGAGAAGCCCACCCAAGCAAACGGAGAGGGGGGACTCATGGGGACCGAGTCCCTCTTACCGTAGGGGTGCATGTGATCTCCAGGCATCTGGGGGGGAGTGAGACCCTGTCGGAATGGGTCAGCATTGTAGACACTCTGTTCGATGGCCAGGAGCTGCTGTGGGGTGGGTAGAGCTGTGTAGGGGTTCATGATCCCTTCCATTCCAGCGCTCCCACCACCATTTGTCTGAGCTGTAGAACAAAAAAGAAGACAGATCGCGTTCGACTCGCATCCCAGCAACCCACAAAATCCTGCCCTACCAGATGTCCAGTGTGTATGGTTCTCATGCCACAGCAGCCTGCTGCCCCCAGAGCAGTGACCCAAGAGAACCCATCAGAAAATAACATGTTATTCTTTTTATTTATTTATTTATTTATTTATTTATCTGTTGTTTGACAGTTTCATTCACAAATACAATGTATTCTGAGAGGGTGGAGGCTAAGAAGAACCTGTCTTATTTTTTTATTCACTTATTTATTTATTCTTTGACAATTTCAGTCACTTATATAATATGTTCTGAGAGGGTGGGGATGCATCCTTTATGACCCAGTTTTGGAAGTCACACTGTCATTCACTCCTGCTCCATGCTAGAGGTGACTACCCAAGGTCATAGACAGCAGTTTGTAAGAATCATGGAAGACGATCTTGGAGGCTCTATGAACTCCCAGCAATATTTCCCACCAGTACTGCTTTCCTTAAATCTGCCCTAGCAGCTGCCTTGGGACATCTTTTTAGCAGAGTCCTAAGTGCTGTCTGTGTGTTTTCATGATGCACTGGTGCAGTGTTCTCCCAAGTGTGTCGGTCTACATGGAATCAATTGGCTTGCCTCTTGCCAAGCCACCTTCATATCTGTGACCCTCTGCAGGCTTTGGAGACCCTCTGTGACAAAGATAGCAGGCACGATTACCCTTCTCTGTGGATGGATAAATGCTATGGCACAGCCCGTGGAAAAATGGGGTGGTCCCAGATCCAATAACTTTGTAGTGGGGTAGGGCTGAGAACAGAATTCAAGACTCCTACTCAAGTTGATGCTCACCCATCCCCAGCCACTGTTGCATCAGCTTTTCTGTGTAGTATATTTATCTTGTACAAACACTGGGGAAAGGAATGATGAAATCTGCCCGCAAATGGATGGAAACAGAAAAGATTACACTGATTGAGGCAACCCAGGCCCAGAAAGACAAATATCAAATGTTTTCTCTCATATGTGATGTAGACTTTGAATATTTAGATCTGTGTGTTTAACTCAGAGCACCTGGAGAAGTCAAGAAACTAGAATACTACCAAGAGGGGAGGGAAGAATACTTAAGGGAGGAGGGCAAGTTAGAAGACAGGTGATAGGAAAGCAGAAAGAGCAGATACTGAGATGGAAAAGGTTAAGCTGGATGGGGGTCAGGGATACGGAGGATGAGAGGGCACAAAGGGTTAATCAAAGTGAAGTCTTTGTGATAAAACCATGTGGAAATCTACTGAGATATCCTTTACGGTTGTTGTTCCTAGAAACCATTGTTTAACAAACAAGAATCCCACTGGCAGGTGTGGGAAATGTTCTTAGGAGCCGTGGGTGAGGGAGGCTCCCCAAACGGTAGAGGCTCTTGCTATTCCTCTTGGTTGTCCTCAGAAGTAGATGACAGATCCTATTGCAGAAGACATCATATACCCAAGAAATAAAGAAATGAAGCTGGAAATAAGTTGGAAGCTTCCTCCCTGCTGTATGGCTTTCATAGTGCTAGGAGGTGCTATGCAGTCTGCTGGGGAGGAACATTCACCACTGGTCTTACCCACTTGTAAACCCTACAAACTATGATGCCAACCTGCCAAGCAAGATGTGCCCACTGGTGCAACAGAGGCGTGACTATTGTGGGGCAGCCAATAGTCTCTCAGACTGGATTCGGGGCATGCCAATGAAGAAAACACATACCTGATATTGTGAACCTATTACAACATAAACAGTCTGAGGAGGTCACAGGCCCTACTGGGAAACTTACTACTGTTCTTTAGCTAAGTTGATATGGCATCAAGCTGCATGCTAAGTCTTTGTACTCACAGGCAAATGATCCCCTCAGCCATAACCAGAAAAGCTTGTCTCTGTAGTGAACGGCAGTGAAGGAAAGAGACCCATGGCTGCTCAAGATGTTGAGAACAAGTGACCATTTTAGTGCTGGACCCTAAAAAGAACATCTATACCACCACCGAGACCCCTGGGAATCATGAGCCCAAATAAACATTCATTCCTTTTAAGTTGATTATCTCAAGAATTTCTCATGGTGGTGGAAAGCTACCAGAAGGGCTAAGTCAGCAGTATCTTTTAGTGATGGATTTGCTTCGAATGAGGAGGACTGGATGAGAAGAGAAACTGGACATACCTTTGACTTTGCACATGGTCCTGATACTTTGTAGAGTCCAGACCAGGTAAGGGGCATTGCCACACTGTCAATCACCTGCTCTGGATGTGCAGCACAGGCGTCCTCAACATTCTTACAAGTTACCTACAGCCCAGTTTTCACCTAAATCCATCATCTCTCAAACCGGTGTGTAGATGCATGTCACTGATTGGGGATATGTCACTCAGAGAGCTTCAGTTGAAAGCCCCATATAGGAGAGACCTGGACTACAGTGAGGACTGGCTGGGAAGAGCCACCAGCTTACCAGAACTCAGCCTCTGGGTGTTCTGCTGATCCTGCTGCTGTTGCTGCTGCCGCCGGGCCAGCTTCTTCATCTGATGAAGAGAGGACCACAGGATTAGAAGTCAGAGGCCTGGGGTAGGGGTTCCACATGGTAAGGGAGAACAGGAAGGGTGTGACCTTTACCCTTTTGTGAGAGGACTGTTCCTAAAGGAGGAGTGACACCCCAGCTTTTACTCTGTCCAGGAGGCACACGTCAGGCACAGCACCGTGACGCAGATGCATAGTGTCAAGGGAGGGCTTGCCTACTTAGAAGCAGCAGGAACACAGCTGGCAGACAAGCCAAGTGCAACTTGTCTTCCCAGAAATAGGGACTTCCTCCCAGGAAGGACCACATGCTGTTTTCTCTGGAACTACTTCATGTGAGGCAGTAAATATGTGGATGTGTGTTTCACAGTCTCAAATAGTTGTGGAGCCTGGGCTGCCCAATGGGTGGGACTTGGGATAAACCCAGACACTCATTTGCCTCCTTCCCATCTGCTGGCTCTGTGTTTGAGGCACCATGGGAGAGCCGTTCTCTAGGGTAGAAGCTTCTCCACCAAAGCAACAGTTTCACCCAATTGTTTTTCATCCACGGTTTCTCAACTTGTGCTCTGGGAAACATTAGCATTCGGTGAGATCTTAATATTTGCAGTGTGTGTGTGTGTGTGTGTGTGTGTGTGTGTGTGTGTGTGTGTGTAATACTAGATTATAAAATGAATTCTATTGCTGTAAAATTCTCCAGAGCTTTCAGTGTGCTCCTGCTTTGTGAATCCACAGCCCATCAGCCCTCACTCACACTTACTGCACCATGAAGTCTTCTCTTAGTGGAATCGCAGCACACCAACAGCCCTGTTCTGAGGAATACTGTTGCAGAATTGTGACTAAATAAGGCGAGTAAATTCTCACCCTCTAAAGACTAGGAAGAGAGCTCAGTCTACAAAGTGCTGCTGTGTGAGCACAATGACCTGAGGTCCATTTTCAAGAACTTGACCAGAAAGTCAGGGGTATTGGTGTGCACTTTATAACCCCGGTGCTGAGCAATGGAGACAAAAAGAGTGACTGCAGGTATCTGGCCCTCGAGACTAGACTAATTGAGGAAGTCCAGGTCCCAGTGAGAGACTCTGTTCGGAAGCATAAAACCAAGGTCCCAAGAACCTCTGGCCTCCATGCATATGTACACACCCACATGAGTGTACATACATGCATATGCACATGCACACACAAGGAAGGAAGAAGGGAAGGAAGGAAGGGAAAGAAAGAAAGAAAGAAAGAAAGAAAGAAAGAAAGAAAGAAAGAAAGAAAGAAAGAAAGAAAGAAAGAAAGAAAGAAAGAAAGAAAGAAGTCAAGATTATGAGAAACAGGCCAGGACATGTGTATTTTTAGAGTCAGGAAGAAAATAAGTAACCCAGGACTCGATCGTTACCTAAGACAGTAAGGTCCTTTGGTTGGAGTTAGCAAGACAGGAATTCATGCCACCTGCTGTGACAAAAGCCATTTCACTAACACAAATGCTTCCTTTCTCCTTTCTGCAAGGCTGCTATGGCTGAAATAATGGCCATAATTGGCAGAAGTTTTTTAGTCAAGAGAGTGACTCTGCCCAGGAAGTTAGCTTAGAGAGGCAGACTGCAGGTCCAGGGCCCACCTGCTGGTGCTGTTAGAAGGAACCAGCAAGACAAGGACAGGTGAAGGTGAGAAGCAGATTACCTTGGCTCTCTGGTTCTGGAACCACACCTGAACCACACGGACGCTCAGCCCTGTCTCCGCAGCCAGAGTCTCCCTCACCTGGAAGAAATTGAACACCTGTGTAAAACGCGCACTGACCTCCCAGAGTAGGAGGCAGAACATTTCCCGGGTAGTACAGGGTGAGACATACGTCACATTCTCAAGTAGAGACTAGTTCATGATTGATGTTCAAATATAACCAAACACAAGCTTATACTTCCTTTCTGGTAGAGAAGGCATCATTCACAAGGTAAGGAAAGAAAGGAAATACCAGTGTATTTAGATGCACATTCCCAGGAGGCACTTTGGGATTTTTATACCCTGAAGTTAGGGCTCTATGTGGTCTACTGGAGGAGCTGACTGCTCTTCAGCTGTAGGCTTTCACATGCTTTAAACTACTTAAGGAGAACTGAAGTGAAAATCTCTTTGCAGAGGCAAATGTTTCTTTCTCATCCTCTTATCATTGACTCAAAATTTTAACTCTGTCTCCTTATTTCCAAGTAACTTCGTGTGTTTTGTGAATATTCATGTTCACTATTTTCCTTAGTGAGCCCCTCCCAGAGGGAATATAAAACGTAAGAGGGCCATCAGAAATGTAGCAGAGCCAGGTGGACTGCTCTGATGCTGGTAAATACACTGGGCTCGTGTTGGAGATCAGGACAGTTGGGATCCAGATAACAGACATGTGTTTGGTTATCTAGGCCATCCAGGCACCACGGTGAGGGGCTGCTGTGATGGTGAGAGAGACTCAGAGATGCTGCCCCTTCCTGACACAGTCCAGAGAAGATGCGGTGAAGAGGTGTGAATAGGTCCAGGAGTAGACAGAATAGAGGCTGGAGGAAACACTTCGCCTCGACCGTGCGCTTGGGACGAAGCTCGGGAGTGGGATGAGAGTCGGTTGCTGAGGTATGTGCACCTACCAAGTCACTATAAGGAGTGGACACAGAGGTCCTTGCACCTGCTGAAACCCTAGCCATGCCTCAGGGGTCCCGATAAGAGGCCACTCGACCTATGAAACCTGGCAAGTGCCCAGATGCAATGGCTTTCCCCCTTCCCATAGCTCCTGGCGGCCTCCCTGTTATGATGTCCCAGCTTTCTCCCTGGTGTGACAAGTGTGTATGTCATATCCCCCTCACTGTAAATGGTCCTTATGTAAGCCTATTTGGGGGTCTCTTACTTCCCACATGTACCTCCCTCCGAGTGTAGGGAGTTGCAAAGATGGATGGAAAGAGTCTACGGGTAAATCTTTTCCAAGTTCCAATTCGTGACAGCATATTACTGCTCAACAAATCCTAATACGCCCTCTCTGTAGATAGGCTAGGCATGTTCCCGCACTGTTCTCACACTGAGCTAAGCCCTCTGCCTTGTTTGAGTCTATGGAGTCCAAGTGGATGTAATACAAACGATCTAGAAAGGAGACGTCTGTATCTTCCTGTTCCATGATAGCCTCTTGTTCACTCCCATCCTCAGGAGAACAATGGATCCCAAGAATATTGCTCCTTCAGGATGAACCCACAAATGACAGACAGGCAGAGCAGACCTAAACCCAAGTCCAGCCAGGCCACAGCCAATGCCTGGCTCAGGAGTAGGAAACGAATGTTTGCCACTATGGGATCACTAAGTCTTCACTTTGTTTCTTCATAGTAAAGTTTCACTAATACAGGGAATTGTGCCTAAAACAGTAATACTAAATAGTATTTGCCACATTACTTAAAAAACATTTTCTTTTTATGATGTAAAAATATAGTAGCTGTGGTTAATAAGTAGTGAATGCTTGATAAACGGGCACAGATATTTTTGGCAGAGACACGTAGCTAGCCCCAATATCCACCTTTCACTCTTTCCCATAAGCAGTTGAGTTAAATGTTAGCAAGGCATGGGTCATTTGGTAGACTCATTCCCCAACTTCCTGTAGAGGAAGCGTGACTGTGACACTAAATTCTGAGCAGCATATATAACTAGAAGTAGTGGGCACAAACCCGGGTATGTCCTCAAAATGGCGAGTGCTTGCCCTCTACATCTACTGTCTCCGCCATGGTGGCTGGGAAAATGCAGAGAGCTGGAGCAGCTGTTGGGACCCAGTGATGGGAAACAGAACTGCCCTCCCAGGCTTATCTTGCTCTCCTCTGAATATGACAGAAAAGGAAAATACGATTTCATCAAGTCAATGAGCAATTTTATGTAAATGTTCACAGGAATCCTATTTGTAACAGCCCCAGAGAAAAATACAACCCAGATCTTCATCAATAGGAAAGTAAAAAGCCAAAGCATATTTATTCAGTTGAAGATATCATTGGAAGGAAGGAATTACTATTCAGGGAATCCCCAAGTCACTACGCCAAGGAGACTAAGTCAAGACTCACCCATAAAATGAATATCTTGAAAGATACTGTATTTTATATTCTTTGTTAAGGCATCTTGTTGATATCACAACTAGCACTTATTATCACAATCATTTAATTACTACTTATTGTTCCTTGTGGCTCTTCATGAAGTAAGAGGTAGTAGAGTCCTTGGGCGTTGGCATGCACACAGGAAGTTGGGGGAAAATCCAGTACTTCCTAGGCCATAGTTTAGCTCTCCTTGGAGCCTCCTGCAGGACTCATGACCACCATTATAGACTCTGCGCCACATTCACCACTACTCAGACTGCCCCCCCTGATATCCTAGGGGAGTCCAGCTGCACACAGATGAAGGGGCCTTGCTCCCTTCTCCCCCTCTTATACCTTTCTGCAGGGCTTGGAGGATACTTCAAATGAGGCCTTGAATGCTCTCCTCTGCTGGGTTGTCAAGATGGTTCTGGGACGTTTGGGTCTCTTATGGTCCTTGCCGTCCTCTGAAGCGCCTTTCCCTGCTCCATGGGCTGACTTGCAGAGACTCTCTTCATCATCACTTTTGCCTGAAAAGAAGCAGAGAACAGTGTCCCCAGGCCCCAGATGTACCTCATGGAGCTGTGTGTTGCTCCATAATAAGCGCTGGGATGCCAGAACCCCATGATGGCGTTAGGTATGAGTGCAATAACCTGTGTGGTGTTGACCTAAGAGCTTCCAGAAGGAGGCTAAGAAAACATTTCTAAGACTCAGAGGCAAGAGCAGAAAGTCTGCAGTCAAAAATATTCTTGAGGCTTTAGCATAGCATGATGTCCTGGCTGGACATTTATCAGCTGTGCGGCCTTAAGGAAGCTAATCAACTCTGACTCCATTTTTCATGTGAAGAATCATGACGTAAAAGAGTCTGCTTCTGAGGAATTCATGTGGAGATGAAATGGGCCTCTATATTAGTAAGGCATTCAAAATGCTGTCCAGAATATAACCAATACCCAGTAACTGTTGGTTACTACTGTGATTTCCTTGATGTCGTCTAGTTTTGAAAACTAGACCTCAAGGACTCAGGCAAAACTTCCCAGAACTATGTCAAAAATTTTAGCTACTGTAAGGAAGTAGAAAATATTACTGTTTAAAGGGTCATCAAAAATCAGCATCATGCTATCTGTAGGCACAGATGACTGGAAATGACCAGGTAACACTAACAATTCATCAAAACTTCTGGTCTATAAAACAGGCAGCTCCCTAAGAATGGTATGTGAATCACTTCAACTCAACCAGCAGAATAAGAAATACAGGGATATTTTCTCTTTATTTTTATTCTTTGAGAATTTCAGAAAATGTAAAAATGAAATATAATCATATCCACTTCCATTTCCTCCTCTCTAACTGCCCCCAGTTCTTTTCACACAAGCCTACCTCCCAACTTCATGTTTTCTTATACTTTTAACTCACTAAGTCCGTATAGTGCTTTCCATGTGTGCGTGGATGTGGGATCATCTACTGGAGCATGGCCATACCTCCAAAGAAGGAGGCACCCTTCCCCAGTAGCCTTCAGCTACCCATAGGTCCTCATTTAGTGATGGAGCCTTGTAAGTTCCCTCCTCATACATGCTAGAATCTCGGCTGGCTCGAGCTTGGGCCAGTACAGGTCCCAACTCCTGCACAGATGCTATGCATTCATGAGTGCCATAGCTATGTCGTGTTCAGAAGACAGCATTTCACTGTCCTATCCATTGGCTCTCACGTTCTTTCTGCCTCCTCTTCCATCTGTTCCCTGAGCCTTGGCTGGCCTGTAGGAGGGTAGTACATTAAGATGAGACCTGGGCACTCGCAGAATATACAATTGACAATGACTCGTGTTGCCCAAAGTAGAAAGAAGTCTTTCATACAGATAGTTCTCAGAGGTTCAGAAGGTGTGTCTAGGGTCGAAGAAATGCCAGGGTGAGTCGTTTCTTTTTCACTTTGTGCATTAGGAGCCACTGGGAATTGTAGATCCAAGCTATCCTAAAGAGACTCTCCATTATCTCTGGGTCTTAGGAAGCTTCCCACCCTCCTTGCATCGAAACCCTACCTCATGGGCTTGTCCTGCTGCAGGCCCTCTGGCTACTACTACAAAAAAAAAAGCCCACAAAACAGCCCCAGTAGTTGCATGCCACACATACTGTTTCTTTATTCCTGCCCCTTCCATAAAGGATGCACATTTGTACATGATTGTTTAGTTAGGATATGAGCTGAGTTCTAAATTGGGACTCTACCAGAGCCAAAGACTTATTTTATATGAAAGAGTAATGTTTTTCTCTTTCTATAGACATTCAAAACATGTAACTTGAATGGGAAGGGCCAGTCCATTGTGAATCCCCTGAACTGAAAGGAAGCTGAGGTAGGCAGGCGCTCCGGCTCCTTATTAGCCCTTTGCTAGTCATATCATGTCCCCGGTTCCCCAGATGGTTTCCTCCACTACATACTGATGACAGTAACATCCACCCTGGGGGTGTCCCAGAAGCACGGATGCTATGTACAAAGAAGCTCACATGACCCCATCACACAGGTAATGCTTAACACATGCTGTAGAAAGGTTATATTCTCTTTATGCCTTGCTCTCCACCAAAAGTACAAATAAAAGACCCTGAGAGATTAAGGAGCATTAGCACCAGAGTCCTCACGAGGAGAGTGATGCCCCCGTCTCTCCTTCAGCTGTGAAGCTGCCCTCTCTCAGGAGGTCTGCTGCACTTAATCTTAGTCATAGCTGTGCAAAGGGTTTTCAAGGCAATCCTAGGAGGTTCACAGAATAGCAAGAAGAAAATAAACATTGAAAGCAAACGCCCTGGTAAAATAAGATGATCCCCGAGAGAGGCTAAAGGTAGAAAAAGAAAGTCATATCCATATATATTCACCCTCACAAGGCCTTAATGCAGGTCGGAGACTCCCTCAACCCCTGATGAGGGTAAAGAGGAATTTCTGGTATGACTAATCCTTAAGAGACACTTTGAAGGAAATAGAAATGACTGGCATCCCAGGCCAAGTGACATGCAGCTCCTCCGGAAGGCAGACAGCTAGGAAGGAGCGTGTCGACTGGCACTGTAAATGAGAACCAAGGCAGCCTCAGTAGAGAACATGCTTTAAAATGAAGTCAGGAGGTCTTCAGAAGCCCGTCTTCTGCCAGTGTTGTCAATAAAATGGTGTTTGTAATTGTCTTGCAGAAGTAAGTCTGATTCTTTTATAGTCATTTCTTATGAAGTTTAATGCAAATGGATGCTGGAACTTTAGGCCATATAACTAATGAAAAGGTGAAATCTAAAATAATAATAATGGCCCATATATGCTTGGCCCTCTCCACGAAACCAGTGTGGCATGTTGTCTACATGATCCCATTCTCCCTCCACAGGAGTCTCCAAACTTCCTCTGTGAAATTTCTGAGAGTAAATCCTTCAGTCTGCCAGCTCTCTTGTCTCAGTTCACACTCCACTCTCTATCCCCAGCCCCCAGGCCCCAGCACCACACCGTAGCCAAAGGGCAGCCATAGGCCACAAGGATGGGCATAGATGTTTCCAGTAGACCTACATTCCCATGACAGACACCAGGCCAAATATAGTCTGTGTGGTTCAGCTTAGTGACCTTTCCGCATCTCCATTTAAACATATGAATCCTGTGTCCATGCTCCATTCTTCTGGGCCCTGACTCTGATGCAAGAAGAACTGTTTATCTGGTGCACTGTGAAGTGGATAGCTAGCAGGATCTGATCTATTCTCTGCTGTGGTCAATAATATGCATACTTTTTAACTGGGATGTTGCTACCTGAACAGTCACCAGTGTGGACTTCCAGTTGTCCTGGTGGGTCTAGGTGCGTTAGATCCTGAAGAGGGAGAGTGGCAGAGAATGTGGAATCTCGGGAGCTGCCCATCCCTGTCCTTCAACCACTTCTTGGTAAAGTATGTGAATACAAGGAGCCCCGGATGTTCTGTGACTCCCTTGGAGACGCCCTGAGCTACTCTGGAACCTTCTCTGAGGCTCCTCCCTCCTCTCTTTCTGCAGGGCAGTCTTGCCAGAGCCCACAAACTTCTCCATGAGACTATGCAGTGTGGAGTATTCCTCCCGGAGTACAGCCAGCTGAAGCAGAAGATGGTGGAAAACCATCTTCCAACAGCGAAGAGAGCAGGCTTCTTCCACTGCGGGAGCCTCCCACCCCCAGATGGAGGCTGGAGCTCTCCCTCATCATTTAAGGTGACACCCCTCCACAGAGATGAAAGAACAGCGCTCTCAGCTCCCCAACAACAAATGTCAGCATCCCCAGAGGCCATTTAGACACAAGCACAGCATAAATCTGACTCTTAGTGGGGGAAGCCCGGAGATTAAGTCTCTCGGTACAGCCTACCAGAGAAAAATGAATTGGCTTGGCACAAAGTTTGAACATGTTTCTCAGAGCCCTTTCCCCCCACCCCCACCCCTTTTTTAAAGTTTGGACTGGTTTGGGGGGGCTGTTCCCCCCCCCACCCCGTCTTTCTGCCCACTCATTTATGACATAAGCAAGCGCAGATGAAAGAACCAGCCATGCTTTATGGCCAGGAGACGAAGCAGCACTACCTGTGCGGCCTTGCAGATTCATTTCAGGTTGTTGGAAAAATCCCAACAGCCCATAAACACGGTAGAAGATAACTGACCTTGGTCCAGGAGGTGAGAGTGAGGGGGGGCGCAAAAGATCTTCGTGCTAGAAGAGAGGGGGAGACGAGAGAAGGCCCCGGTGCTTCCCCAGTGATGAGCCTCATAAATGTCTCCCAGGCTGGGGGAGTAGAGGTAGGCTCTGGGATTTGTTGTGGGTAGAGGGAGTGGGGGAAGAAGTCAGGGAGGGATTTATGATGACGGGATATATAGGGAGCTATTTCAGCCACTGCCTTGCACTGTTTGGGATTGGAATTTCATTCTTTCCGAGAACAGCAGTGGTCGTCTCGGGATATAACGAATTCAAAAATAGCAAAGTCCAAGAGGCGAGAGTTGCAGGTCTTCAGACACACAGAGTCCATGCGGTTACGGTTCTCAAATTGCCTGACGCACAGTTCTTCGTGGAGAGCCCAACTCACACCAGGGAAAAGGTCTGACGAAAGCTCTGACTGGAAACTGGGGTGATGATGGCTCGGTGGGCAAATTGCTTACCTTGGAAGTACTAGGAGCTGAGTTCAAGCCCTCAGAATCCACGTTTAAGGCACTGTGACTCACACTAGTAATCCCAGTGCTGAGGAGGCAGAGATGGGTGCTGTCCTCAGGCCCACTGGCCAGCCAGCCTACCCTGCTTGGCGAACTCAAGGCCAGGGAGAGAGCCTGTCTTGACAACAATATGGATAGCAGCTGAGAAACTATTCAAGGTTGTTCTCTATCTTTCACATGTACCAGTACTCACGCGCGCGCACACACACACACACACACACACACACACACACACACACACACGCACACACAGTGAGCAGGGAGGAGAGAGAGAGAGAGATACCAACTTAACTGAGAACTCATTCATTAAATGATGTTCTCAAAAGTCAGTCAGTTGGCCTTGTGTGTGACACGAGGTCAAACTGAGACACAAAGGCAGGTGAGGAGGATTCAGCTTGTGCTCAGAGGAGAAAAAGGCTGAGCACCCACCCAGGGAGGCTCAGAGGGCAAAGGTTCTCTAGAAGGCTGCATGGGTGCAGAGAATGAATGAGACAAAAGGTCAGCAGAGGTTTCCAGGTGGGAGAGAAGGTAGGAAATCAAGGGAGCAAATAGTTAATAGTAGGGAGACTAGACTTTCACCAGGAAGAGCGGCTCCTCACACAGACTCCCTCTGTGCACCTCCAGCATCATCAAGTGCACCAGGAGGGCAGACAAGAGAGCCCGAATGATCCCTCGATCTTCAGGAATGGGACACTGAGTTATGAAAATTAACAAACAGGAGGGATAAGCATATAAAAATGTAAGTGGTTAAGATCCTCATCCACGGCCAAAGCTGGAAATAAAAAAATGCATTTAGGAAAAAGGAGAAGTGAATGGATGAAGAAACTCTGCAGGGAAGGAAGGGGGAGGATTTGGAATGCAGAAGAGAGGAAGCAGGTGTTCCCGAAGAGTTCAGCGTGCTTGGAACTAGAGGGAAAATTGGAGAACCAGAGCAGCGGTGTGTAGGAGGCCTGTTAGCCTTAGACAGAGGCTGCACATCTCACCCCAGGCAGGGCGATATAGAGTGGAGAGGTTGTCTGGGGTTTACTCGCAAAGAGATGGTGTGATCAGCATTGATGAGGAATGGGTGTTGCAGGTGGGGGTTCCACAGCCACAGCAAATGGGGAAATGTTAGGGTCCAGGGTGCCGTGGGCCAGGGAAGGCACAGACATTAGCCTCTGAACTGCTGTGTAAAGGGCAGCATCAAGCCACACATGTATTTCGTAATAAGAACATGTCCACTCTTCAAGCACTAGTTCCATGCCCAGCCTCCTGTCCAGAACATATGCTTTCTTGTCGCTCAAACAGCATGATACTTTCTTCCCAGCTGCTAGAGAAACAGCCTCTGGGAACCTGCCACCATACATGCACAGGGCCTCGGCGGCAGACCCGTGCCCAGACACACACGTGGAAAGAGGGAAGAAATGAAGTTCTCAGCCTGCAGATCAAGCACAAGAAAGGACAGTCACCGGTGCATGCTCAGGCCCGAGTGCCGCGGAAGTCCTAGTGCTTTGTCTCCACACACCTGCAGCTTGGCGCTTTGGTTCAGAAACCCGCAAGAAGGGGTGCAAAGGGGCCCAGACCACAAAGGAGATGGAAGTTTCACTCCTAAGTTTGCCACTCAGCTGGAAACCCTTGGATGAAAACCCCTCTGATCCCAAGAGTCAATTTCTTCCCCCACACGGTAGTTTTAAAGTACCTAGTACCTGGGATGCATCCTTTTTTCAACAGAATGGCTTCACTGTTTCTGCTACAGCCCTATGAGGCAGGACATGTGTCAGTACCCTTTCTCCGGGTTACTAAACTGAAACTCAGGAGGGGTCAGGGGGTGATCTCTTGCTCGAGGCACACAGCTGGACTCTCTTTCTTCTGTCTACACCCACCCCGCTCAGCCTTCCTGTCAGGCCTCCCTGGGCTACTGTGAGGACCCAAGGATACCTCCTGCTTGCAAAATGTCAGGTGCTGGAAAACTCTGTGTGGCTGTTATTACTGAGTGAGGAAAGAAAAGACCTGAAGGGAAGGCTCCCCCTGGAGAGTGGACGTCTACCCAGGCTCCTCCTAGAAGCCATTCTTCTCAGTCCCAAAGGGACAGAGCTCAGTTAAATCCCCATCACACTCGGCTCCACATGCAGTTGCACCCTCCCCTTTCTCCCCACACCACCTTTCAGCCAAGCCCAAGGAAGTCTTCCAATCAGCTCCAGGAGCCCTCGGAACAGAGCAGACAAAAGCCAAGCTAGGCTCCCGAGTGAGGCTGCAGGTAGGGTATTCCAAGAAAGACACCTTTGTTCGGAGATGTCCCCCGCAGATGGAGGATCTGTGCCAGGCTAGTGGGAGGGGCCAGGTGGGTCAGAGCCAGGGCATCCTGCTCAGACTTCCAGGCTGGCCCCAAAGGGGAGCTGCGTCTGTGTTTCTAAGTTCTGGCTGCTAGGCACAGCTGGATGCCTCTCCTGCCTTCCTGTGGCAGGCTGGTGCTCATGAAGAGGGACCTTGTGCTTGGGAGGCACGAAGAGAAACAGGATGGTATTGGCCTTGAACGGTGAAATTACTGCTGAATTGCACATTTGAAGAGTTGTTAGGCTAACACTTATCCTGCTTCTTTCCTGCACACACACACACACACACACACACACACACACACACACACACACACACACTTTTCCCTCTCTAAACTTCTCTCTTCCTTCTCATCTATGCCAAAGCACAGCCACATGAATTATGCGTCACCTAGACTGCTGCTGAACAGGGGTGTAAATGCTAATTGTGCCAGCAGCACTGGGGTCCCACACCCCAGAAACGCGGTGTCCGGAGTTTCCCGAGCTTCAACGGCAAAGCACTCAGATCAAACACAGATACGTGGATGAAACAAAGCCTGTAACTTGTTCTGTCTTCCTCTGGCCAGCCTCCAAGGGGGAGGCTGTGAAGCTCATAACAAGTTAATTCAGTTGTTCGAGGCTCACAGCTCAGTCTAGATAAAAGCTCATTAGTCCAGTTGCCCAGTGGTCACCAGGCGCAGGGTGTGATGTGCATGACATCCTATTAGCTTATATTAATAAGATGAGTGCACTTGCTCTAATTTAGAAAGTGACTTCAGTGGACCGAAGACCATCTCTCTTTGGAGCAGTCCAATTTTAGAGCGCTAATTAGTGGTCTTCAGGAGGATAAGCTGCCTGAGTAAAATTAAATTGTTTGCAGGCAAGGCTAGAAAACAAAGGGTTAATGATCCCGTCAAGTTAATAAAAGGAAAAAAGAAATGAAAGTTAATAAGAAAAGAAAGAAAGAAAGAAAGAAAGAAAGAAAGAAAGAAAGAAAGAGAAAGAAAGAAAGAAAGAAAGAAAGAAAGAAAGAAAGAAAGAAAGAAAGAAAGAAAGAAAGAAAGAAAGAAAGAAAGAGAAAGAAAGAAAAAGAAAGAAAGAAGGAAAAAGAAAAAAGAACTACACTTTTCTAGCTGGTTAGGGAGTTCAGGGGAGTTGGCTAATAAGCTACAATTTAGAGAGTTGGGAATATGGAACCTTTTGACATAGTAATACTGCATTGTTATCTATGGAGTTCATTTTCAATAACTGTAATAGAAAATTACAAAGAAAATATCTCTCTCTCTCTCTCTCTCTCTCTCTCTCTCTCTCTCTCTCTCTCTCTCTCTCTCTCTCCACACACACACCTCATCATGCTCATAATGAAAGTAAGTTTCATATTTTGTGCTGGGCCACATTCACAGTTATCCTGGGGCCAAGAGACCCCCTGGGAAGCATGTTAGACAGACAGACAGACCTCTTTAGTTAAATGCCCTGTGGACTTTTAACACAGGATCTGCTTATGTGATCACAGGTGATCACACCACTTGAGCCCTTGGCCAACACACCCTGGCTCTGGGCAGACCCTCTCCTGCTTTGGAAAGGTGAGCAGAGGCCCTCAGACTCCAGGTCATTCCATAAACCACTGGCAGGCCATCTTCAAAGAGCACGGATTTCCTAGCTACTTCCATCACTGAGGTTCCTCGAGGATGACACTTAGGCCACATCACCTTCAAGGTCAACCTTTTCTTCACATTGATATCTATGCCATTGATGCTCTACCATCATATCAATACCCACCTGGCTATGTTGCCACAAGGAGGATAGGAGAAAGTCACTGAAACCTAGAGAATTACTTTTGCAGGGATACAGAGAAGGAAGGACATGGACAAAGGTGAACGGGAATAAATAGAGAGAGATGGCAACCCTGGAGAACAGGTGTGATGATGTGATTTCTGGTCCATCTGGTGTGAAATATATCACACATTCTCCAGGGTCAGCTTACAAGAAGAAGAAGAGACCTTGGTCCTGGCTGGCTGGGCTATCCTTAGCAACTGAGGGCTTTCAACAGACAATATTCTTTACAGATTAAAAGGCAAGGTGGGGTGAAAATAACAGACACTTTTTTTTTTTTTTTTTTTTTTTTTTTTTTTTTTGCAGGACAGCTTTCCCTCCATTAAGAATATACTGAGCATAATTGTTTGCAAACAAACTCCATTGCCAGCCTCTGGAGAGGATCTATGGTTGTACCCCTGAGTGAAATTGGGTATTTGATTTGAGGGCAACTATTGCTAACATCATCATCACAACACTTTACGTCATTAATTAACCTTGAATTTCTACTGTTAACACATTTCTTCCTGGTTTCATTATTATCTGTATAGCACAGAGTTTGCTGTTGAAACCCAGGCTAGAGGAAAAAAAACTGTTTCTCCAATCCTGAAATCCCTACAACAACAGTCTAAATAAAGTCTAGAATAGTGTCATCCAAGTTGAGCATGCTTCAAAAGCACCTGGAGGGCTGGGCAAAACAGACTGTTGGGCTGGTCCCTGGGACTTTGATTCAGTGGGTCTGGGACTAGCCTGTGGCTTTCTAGTTCTAACTGAACTGGGGTGCCGCCATGCTAGCTCAGGAACCACACTTAGAGAGTCACTGACCTAGAACAAAACTTTGTAAACTGTGGGTCACAGATGGAGGGGTCATGAGAAGCTTGACAACAATAAGGTGTTTCTGAATGGACAACAACCAAAAAACTAAAGATCAACCTTACAATGAACGAATCAGGCACATTTCTGACAGTGTGTCCCTTTGTTTTCCCCCATGACAGCTTTGGTTCTGAACACACAATGCGAACACTTTGCACTGCACATGCCAACGAATGCTACCTGGAACACATCGTCCAGACTCAAGACTGTCAAACTCTGTGACCTGCAGCATCTTTCCTGTATGTAAAACATTTTCGGCTCTTTTTCAAAATGATGGTTTGATTGTGGAAAACAAGGACCTGTAGTATTTCCCAACCGTCATTTCTCAGTATGAATCAAATTAGTCCATCTTTGAATTGTGTTATTAGAAAGCTTGCTTTAAAAAAAAAAAAAGAAAAAACCTCTGCTTGGCTGATGACTTGAGTTTCAGGGGAAAAAAAACATTAATTGAATTTTGACATAGAGTTAGGACAAAATTTCTAACAATTTCTGATATCGCCCTTGAAGCATCCTGACATTTTGTAGTATGTATTTATACAAAACAGCATTCTCAGCATTGACAATTATAAAATCAAAATATATGCTAACTCTGAAACACACTGAAGAAGCTCTGTGTCCTGAAGTATCAAACACTCATCCTTACTCTAATTCTTTACATACATAAATAAGTGTGCCATCTCATTACTATGCAAATTTGCTTTTGTCTTTAATAAGTGGTAAGATTATATCTATGCCAAAGGTTGCTTAAAATCAACTTCTTTGTAATTTATTATTAGTAAATGTTTGAGTATCTGTTCTGTAAATTTATATACTTGAAGGTCATGTAAAATTTCTCAGGAAAAAGACATCCTGAGGGTAAAAAAAGTTTAAAAGCCTGGGTCTAGAATGTCATCTCGTTCCCTTCTCCTGATGCACTGTTGCATGCACACAGAGGTCTGGTTGGGGTTTCTGAGGAGGCATGAGCAATCATGAAGCCTTCTCGCTCTCATGCCGCTGAGACCTGTGTCCATTTTTTAACTGTTTCGGCCAAATCTTCAGTGATGCTTGTCAGTTTTGATAAATGGGGGAAATGAAACAGTGTTTTAAAATCCTTTTTTCCCCCCTTTAAATCATAATAATAGGACAAGAGGAAAGGGTGAGAGTAACATGGGATTGCAATATAAGATTGTCATGGACAGGACTGGCCTTGGCATCCATCGCCTTGAATGACAGTACCACACACAGGATGAATCCCTCTCCTGTTCGTCAGTGGGATGGCTACTAGGCACCAGAGCCACGGATGTACCCGAGCAAGTAGGAGACCGTGGGGCTGTGAGAGGCTTCTGCGTGACAGTCATCTCTCCTTGACCCTCAAGCTCCAGCAACTCTCTCCCACCTCTCTTCATTATCACCTTCTTCTAGGACTGAGGCAAAGTGCTGATCAGCCCTTCTGTTTGCGGGGCCCGGGTGACTCCTGAGTGTGCGTCTCTCACACTCCACGGATGTCACCAAATGTGTCTGCTTCCTTTAGTGTCCTAGATCACATCCTGAAAGGAGCCTTCCCTTGGGGTCAGCTGTTTCAGCTCTTCTGATGCTGGTGAGAGCTGGCACATGAGAAACAGCCTGGCATTGTGAGTACAGCTGAGCTTCGGGGAGATGTTGGTAGCTGTGACTGTCTCGTAGCAGGTGCAGTCTAGCTCTGCTGCTGGATTCTAAGTTACTATCACTTCTCTGCCCTATACCTGAGAAGTGCACTAGCTTCCCTCTAGCTGAATTTAATTTTTCCACTGAAGGGGTTCTTAGATTTATGTAAACATTATATTCATGGATAAATAAATAGGTTCCAATGTTCAAAGGCTCATCATATTAAACCATCATTCATGTATTCCCCTAAAATATCTATTTTTCAGAGTGATTAGTATACACTCATAAACAAGACAGAGTCCCTGCCTCCAAGGACTTACTGGGTAGTGGAAGAGATGAAAGAGTAAACATTTCCAAAACAGGACATGAAGAGTTTTTAACAAAATGTAAGAGTCTAGAGAATATCCTAGAGGGGAGTCCACTGTGGTCATAGCAATCAGGGAAGCAATATTCTGCAAGACTGCCTATAAAAAGCGTAGGATAGGTTTAACAAAAAATAGACACAGAATAAAGGAGAAGAGAACAAAACTCTGTTATTGCAAATGAGTGATGGGCAGTGTAGGCGGGGATCAAGGATGATCAGGAAGGACCACGTGTTTCTGTGTTCCAGAATGCAGAGTCAAAAGAAGGAGCCGCTAGGAGCAAGTAAAAAAGCCTTGGAGTCAGAGATCTGAGTATGGTGCTGGGTTTTTTTTTGGGGGGGGGGGACTTATTTAATTTCTCCAAATTGTAGTTTCTTGAATAGTAGACATCCAAGAAATTCAAACCATCAATAATATTGCCAGCCACAACTACATATTCACGAAGTGCTATCATTCATTTATACCCTCTACAAGGGGACCTTGCTAAAAAGCTAAACTAAGTCAGGAATGGTGGTACATTCTGCATTCCCAGCACTCAGGAGGCTGAAGCAGGAGGCTTGTGAGTTTCAGGACAGTCTGAAATGAAACCTTGTCTCAAAAATGATTGTGGATACATGTGCGTAAGAGAAAGCGAGAGATTTTAATTTTAAAGTAGGAAAGAAATGAAAAAAAAAAACACTTTAGTCGCATGTAGGAAGGCAGTCACACAAACAAATAATCAAAATGCCCTTTGAAGAGATTCTTTGGCCCATATCTACACCAAACACTGACCACAAATTATGTTATAGCCACTATTGCAGGTTCTGAAAGTACAGTTGTGAATAGAACAGATGGACCCCCTTATTCAAGTAGAACCTACCCTTCTTTGAGGAAGGCATAACCAATAAACAAATCACAAACTCAGTCATTTTAGAATCAAAGTCAAATTTAAACAGTGATAAATAGATATTGAAAGCAGGATGAATGTGATGGAGACATCAGTGGTGTTGGGTGGTATTTTTGAGCATGGCCAGAATGCTCAGGAGTTAAGACCCTCCAGATAAAATGACACTTGATGGTGACAAAGCAAGCCAAGCAGTAAGTACATGGCAGAATGTTGCTGACTCAAAGTGATCAGCTATCATAGCGAATCTCTGTAGACAAAGAGGAAGAGAAGACAAAGATTTAAAAAAAAAAAAAGAGGAAGAGTCTGGTGTGGTGGCACATGCCTTTAATCTCCACACTCTCGAGGCAGAGGCAGGTGGGTCTCTATAATTTTGGGACCAGCCTGGTCTATAAAGTGAATTCCAGAGCAGCCAGGACTCTGTTACACAGAGAAGCCCTGTCTCAAAACCAGAAAGGGGAGGAGACGGAGCATGTGCTCACAGGTAGTAGATGATTCAGGCTGAACACAGGACATGGAAAAGAGCTTGGATTGAATCCAAGTAGGATGAGAAGCTGTATCTAAAAACCATGTGATGGCTATTCTCGGTTGTCAACTTGACTACACCAGAAATTAATAAAAATCCAAGCACCTGGGTACACTTGTGAGGGATTTTTTTTTCTTAAATAATCATTTGAAGTGCAAAGACCCACTTTTAATCTGGATCTTTTGAGGTGGGACGATCCACCTTTAATCTGGGCCACACCTTCTGCTGAAAGCCTAGATAAAAGACATGGAAGAAGGGCACTCTCAACCTTTGTCTGCTTGCTCTCAGTGGCAAGTCCATTCCTTCCCTGGAATTAGAGCCCACTTCTTGGGATTCTGGCATATACAGAAAATCAGCTGAGACATCAAGCCTTATGTACTGAACATTACTGGATTCTTGGATCTTCTGTTAATATATAGCCACTGTTGGACTGGCTGGACCACAGCTATACGCAATTCTAATAAATCACCTATAGATAGATAGATAGATAGATAGATAGATACAGATATAGATAGACATACAGATAGAAAGATGATAGATATATAGATGATTGATAGATATATGGATAGAGAGATAAATGGTAGATAGATTAGATAGATAGATAGATAGATAGATAGATAGATAGATAGATAGAATAAATAGATAGGATAGATAGATAGATGATAGATATAGATACAGATATGGACATAGATTCATTCTGCAAGTCAAGTTCCTCAAGAGAATCACAACTAATACACACTGAAAGAGACAAAGTAGATGGTACCACTTTTTCCTCATCATCCCAAATTCAGAGCTTTCCTCTATACCTTGTCCCCTCTTTCTTCATCTTGGAAGCCCGGACACCTGCTCTCTACTCAATGCAAAAGAAGGCTCCAACTTTGTATAACTAATATGCTGGCTTCAAATTTTTTCTTTCTACCACCCCAGATGCCTCTAAATCTTTTCCTCTTTTTTTTTTTTTTTTTTACAGGTTTTCTGTCACTCAGATATATTCCTTGCCCACTCTTTGCTCTGTCACCCGAAGGACAACCTTTACAGGCTGCTGCATGTGCCAATGGGAAACATTTACAAGGAAGTCAGAAGACAGGGGGAAACCAAGGTCTTTCCTTGACCTCTCTATTCCTCAGGTGCTGTCTCTGGCAGCTGTTGGCACTTTCCCACAGTGCCAGCTCACACCTGACAGCTTCGCCTTCCACCAGATGCCCCAGCACTTATATCACCTCCTCAGTGTGGTGACTTAGGGGACCCAGCAGCACGCTCTGTTGCTAATTTGGAGACCGCCCCGCCATCCTGATCTGCCTTCATGTCCATCATCACACTGGCTGTGTTATTGGTGCTCTGAATTAAACTCTTCTGGTGTTCCAAATGTTGACAGCTGTGTGTCCTTTCTAGGTTGAGCCCTGACTGATTCAGTCCTTGAGAGTGATGAGGGAGGTCAGCAAGTAGTGACTGTCTCATCTGATGGGTAAGTGCCCAGAGATACTCCATCTCATTGGCCACACTCAAATCCACCCACACTCAAGACATCTTCCTGTGTTAGCTTCCTTGAAGCTCTATTTATAAGGCTTATATGAGAGGAGCAAGTATGCACTGGAACATAAAAGACATTTGCTCCAGGACTCAGACGTTTAGATCCAGAATTTCTTGGAAATTAGTACTGGAAGTCTACGGTCAGCACCATGGCCAGATCCAAGAGGCCAAAGGCAGAAAACTGGAGGCCCCTAAGAATCTAGAAGAAATCCTATTCCAGACACTGGGAAAAAAGTGGACCACATAACACTTTTGCTTATAAAACCTCTCTTCAATTTGCCCATTGTGAATTGGGCTGTGATGTACACACCAAGCAGGCAAGAACACAAGCTCTGTCACATCCTGCATCACCATTAGGAACAGTTAACATGGATATAATCTCTAACATCTGTCCTGGAAATGAACTGTCACATTGCATCAAATATGAGATACATTTGATTGTAAGATACATTGTTATTGTATGGACCACCAAGAAGGGAAAGTGTGGCCAGTGAAACTTAGATACACTTGGGAGAGGGTCATTTTTCTTTAGCCTTGTAGCCACTGATACATTGTCTACACTCTAGTAAACAACCACACATCTCTGCTCATGCAAGCGACTCTAAACCCAGCAGGTCATCTTTAAAAGGCATTAAAGTAGGAGGGGACTTGTTAGGAAGGAGGGATACAGAGGGTGCGGAAGAAAAGTGGTAAGGGGACAAGAATATGATGAAAACACTTTATATACATCTATGAAGTTGCCGAATAATAAATTTTAAAATATTTTTAAATCCCAGGTAAAATATTTTCTGACCACACCAACTGTGTGCTATCCTGACTTGATGTGTCTTAAAATGGAACCAGTAGGCTAGGAAGATGATTCATTTCATAAAATGCTTGCTACAGGAACAGGAGGAACTGAGCATCCATGGAAAAAGATAGTTGTGGCAATGTGTGCCTGTAATCCAGTGCTAGGAATGAAGAGACAGATAGATCCCTGGGACTTGATGGTATATAGCTGAATCATGGAGTTCCATGTTCAGAGAGAGACCCTGTCTCAAAAAAAAAAAAAAAAAAAAAAAGACATCATAAAATTTGCTGGCAAATGGAGGCAACTACAAAAGACCATCCTGAGTGAGGCAACCCCGACCCAGAAAGACAAACATGGTATATATACTCACTTGTAAGTGGATATTAGTTGTAAAATAAAAGATAACCATGCTATAATCCATATACCCAGAGAAACTAAGTAACAAGGAGGCCTAAGGCGGGGGTGGGGGAGGGCACATGAATCTCACTGTAAAGGGGAAATAGAATAGGCATCATCACTGGGCAGGGCAGAGGGGAGGGACTAGATATGGGTGGGAACAGGAGGGAACAGGTGGGAGAGGATGTGGGGAGAGAGCACTGGGAAAGACAACTGGAATCTGGGAGCATCTCTGGGACAAGCTAGAAACCTAATGTAATGGAAACTCCCAGCAATCAATGAGGGTGACCCTAGCTAAGACTCCTAGCAATGGGGGATATGGAGCCTGACCAGTCATCTCCTGTAATGAGGCAAGACTTACAGTAGAAGGATTGGGACACCAACCCAGCCACAAAACCTTCTACCTACAATTTGTCCTGCCTACAAGATGTGCTGGGGTAGGGGTGGTGCAGAAACTGTGGGAGTGACCAGCCAATGACTGACACACCACACCATGAGATAGCTCACTCCTGAGGATCAGGACCCAGAGGCAGGATATCCCAGAGACCTAGAGATAGAACCAAACATGACTGGCAAAAAAAAAAGTCAATGAAGTGATTCCTACTGATGCTATGCTAAACTCATAGACTGGTGCCTAGCCCAGGTGTCATCAGAGAGACTTCATCCAGCATCTGATGGAAACAGATGTGGACTCACGGCTAAACATCAGGCAGAGCTCAGTAGATCCTATGGAAGAGGGAGAGAGGGTTGTAGGAGCCAGTGGGCACCACAAGAAAACCCACAGAACCAACTCACCTGGGCTCATAGGGGCTCACAGAGACTGAACCACCAACCAGGGAGCCTGCATGGGACTGACCTAGGCCCTCTGCATATATGTGACAGTGGATGGGGGAAGGGGAATAAGGGAAGGTGGGGGGAAGGACTGGGAGGAGAGGAGGGAGGTGAAACTTTGGACAGAGTTTAAAGACAAACAAAGATAAAGTAGATAAGATATTGAAGACAACACCCAGTGTTGTCCTCTGGCCCACATATAGACACAAGCACGTGCATGTGGATACATAACCGCACAAACATACGCACATAGGAACCAAAGATGGTGCCTTTAATGTGAAGAAAGATATCAGTCCTGGTTTAGTCCAGTGGTTCTCAACCTTCCTAATGCTTTGACCCTTTAATACAGTTCCTCATGTTGGGGGGGACCCCCAACCATAAAATTGTTTTGTTGCTATTTCATAAAATTTTGCTACTGTTATGAATCATAATGTAAATATCTGATATACAGGATATGTGCCCCCAAAGGGATTGTGGCGCACAGGTTAAGAACTGTTGGTGATTTAGGCGTTCACGGCCTCTTAAACCAAATATCTTATTTAAAGGACTGTCTAGCCATTCTAGGAAACCCCAAAGCTCAGGGTCTTAGAGGGACACCCACTAACTAGAGTGGTGGGGTCAGCAGTCATAACTCCTTCACTGATCCCAAACACAACTTGAACCACATTTGTAAGACATCAAAGGGAGGAGCACAGAGCCCTGAAGTGGGGAGAGACAGTTGGTTTTCCCTGTGTCTCCACCCATCACTACAATGTGCTCTTGGGCAAGGAACTGATCTCCAGTCTCCTCAACTATGAAATGCATGACTTAAACATTTCTTCATTCAGTTTGATCTCATTCAGTTTGATCTTCTGTGATCACATTTCCATGTTTGTAAATGAAAGTGGGAAATACTAACGAATTTGCTCTTTATGATCATGAAGTTGACCATGGTTTCTCAACAAGGAATATCTTCTATCCCATTGAACACTTGCTGTGGGATGTTCTGTATGTGCTGTGGGTGTCCATTCTTGGGTTCCTTGTGGCTTTACCCAGCAGGTCCACATAGAGGATGATTAGGACCACAGGCCTGAGTACAGGTATCTGAGATGGTCTGCACTTGGCTGTGCTGTGGGATGGTCTGTATGTCAAATTGCTCTGATTGGTCAATAAATAAAATACTGATTGGCCAGTGGCTAGGCAGGAAGTATAGGTGGAACTAACAGAGAAGAGAAATAAAAGAACAGGAAGGCAGAAGGAGACTGCCTGGAGCCGCCGCCAGGACAAGGAAGATGTAAAGTACTGGTAAGCCACAAGCTGTAGCTAGAGTTTTCCTGCCTTGCCCACAGTCAGGACAAATCTCTGTCACCCGCCAGTCCCACAGCCGCTCAGACCCAACCAAGCAAACACAGAAACTTATATTACTTACAAACTGTATGGCCGTGGCAGGCCTCCTGTTAACTGTTCCTATATCTTAAAGTAACGCATTTCTACAAATCTATACCTTGCCACGCGGCTCGTGGCTTACCAGCATCTTCACATGCTGCTTGTCCTGGCAGTGGCTGGCAGCGGCTGGCAGCATCTCCTTCTGCCTTCCTGTTCTTTTATTTCTCCTCCCTGTTAGTCCCGCCTATACTTCCTGCCTAGCCACGACCAACCAGGTTTTATTTATTGACCAATCAGAGCAACTTGACATACAGACCATCCCCCAGTTCAGCCAAGTGCAGACCATCTCAGACACCTGCACTCAGGCCCATGGTCCTAATCATCCTCTATGCAAACCTGCTGGGTAACGCCACAAGGAACCCAAGAAGGGCTCCCACAG
Organism: Peromyscus maniculatus bairdii; assembly: GCF_049852395.1. Classification (NCBI taxonomy): domain Eukaryota; kingdom Metazoa; phylum Chordata; class Mammalia; order Rodentia; family Cricetidae; genus Peromyscus; species Peromyscus maniculatus. The sequence goes on along the minus strand of NC_134862.1, from coordinate 76,754,158 downwards.
GACATACATTAACATCCCACAGCAACGAGCCACATGGCAAGGTATAGATTTGTAGAAATGGATTAATTTAAGATATAAGAACAGTTAGCAAGAAGCCTGCCATGACCATACAGTTTGTAAGCAAAATAAGTCTCTGTGTTTATTTGGTTGAGTCTGAGCGGCTGTGGAACTGGCAGGTGACAAAGATTTGTCCTGACTGTGGGCAAAGCAGAAAAACTCTAGCTACAAACACTTGCAAATCAAATCTATGAGGGCTCTTTCTCTTGTTGTGAGTGAATGGTAACCACACACACACACACACAACTGTCATACCACAAATTCCAAATTGCTTCTGGTGTTCAGAAATATTGACACCATCATCGACCAAATGTTGAGTCCTAAAATTCATACATTAAAATCTTAAGCCCCAAAGTGATGGTATTCTAGTTTGCTTTCTGTTGCCTTGGTAAATACCATGCCACAAAGCAGCTTAAGGTAGGGAGGGCCTATTACATCTTATGAGTGACAGTATATCATGAAAGATAGCCAAGGAGGGAGTTCAAACAGGCACCCGGAGGCAGGAACTACAGCAGAAATCACGGCGGAATACCGCCCATTGGTTCAGTCTCAAGCTCATGTTCAGCTACCTTTCTTACCCATTATGCCCAGGGAAGGCACTGACCACAGTAGGCTGGGCCCTCCTACATCAGTTGGCAACCAAGAAAATGCCCCCACAGACATGCCTCCAGGCCAACATGATGAACAATTCCTCAACTGAGGTTCTTTCTTCCTAAGTGTGTCATGTTGACAACCATAATCAACCATCACAGTATTGGATATAAGAGAGTTTTGATTAAGATTAAGAGTAAGAGAGTCTTGAGGATGGAGGCCACGTAAGTAGGATTAGTGCCCCTATAAAAGAGACCCTAAGGAATTCAGTCTTTTTTCCAGGTCATGAGAATACAATTAGAGGTTGACAATTTGCAACCCTAAAGGCTTTGACCAGAATTCAATTTTTCTGGCACCCCAACTTTGGACTTGGAGCTTCTACAGCTATTAGGTATAAATTTCTGTTGTTTATAAACCATGTGGCCTCTTATATCTTGTTACAGCAACCTTAGCAGACTAAAATGAGAATCTTCTACAAGGTATTTATGACAGTGGTCGAAATCCACAATGCATATGTTCAGTCTCCAAAAATGATTCACCTTCTAATTTCCTATGACACAATGTGAGTAACTATAGGAGCTGTCACTTGGGCGATGTATGTTTCCACAGACCCCTCAATTTGCTTCTTGCAATCTAAGTCTAAGTATTCTCCCATGACCTTCTCATATTTCACCTTTGGATACATTCAGAGTCAAGAAAAATAACGTAGGTGTGAGGAAGTAGGCTCTGTGAAAACAGTCCAAAGGAGCCATGCATGGGAAGGCTGGAATGCACCCTGGGCTGCAGCAGCAGACAGTGCCAGGCAAGGTTGTGGAAAAGCTCAGGACATTTTGCCACTTTGTACATCTGCAGTTCTGCAAAAAATCACTGGAAGTTCCTAAACTCTGGCTCACAAATCCAGGGCTCAGCAAAGAGAGTCATTTTTTTTCTTTCATCCTTACAAAAGCAGGAAGAAAATACCAGGGCATAGTTCTAGCCTGCTTCTTCAGGGGCAAGCCAACTCTTGGTGGCTTGCCCTTACAAATTCAATGTAGAGCAGGCCCCTAGCCTCCTGGAGAGCCACAGGACTCTATCACAGGAGAGTAGTGAATACTTCCTATGCCCTTTCCCTAACAGAAGCTTTCTGCAATCATTGCCTGCTCTGCTTTTAGGGAGGCACACACTTCTGCAAAAAAAAGCAAGGGGGGGGGTGTCTCCAAGGTGTAGCTGGTTGTTTCAAAAGAACATAAAGATAATTCAAAATCAACTGATGTCCTGAGTACATAGATCTAAGCCAATGCTTGTGCAAAGTGCTATAGACCACGTAACATTGCCTTTGGTGTGTTCCACTTTGCAAAGACGGTGTGTCAGGCCACCTTTGTCTTTCCTTCAAATACCCCTAAATCCCTCTGGTCACACCCCAGCTGTTAAATTAGGCAGCACCAGGTGTGGTTCCTTGTGTCTTTGTCACACAGTCTAATGTGCCGCTTCCCAATCAACCACAAGAAGAGGGCACTTTGATGAGTCAGGAAGACGTCCTTGGAGTGCTAGCACCCGTGGGTTTCACCCCTCTCTTTGCTAGTGCCTGGACAGGATATTTAAAGACCATAATAAGTCCCTAATACATATGTATAGTAATGCATCCCTTTAATTGAGTCTTTACTTGGTGCCAGGCACCACAGTATGTACCATTGCATGCAAACCTCAGAACACTGCACTTCACAGGTAGGGAAGGGAAAGATCAGATGCTTAATCAAGGTCACCAAACTTCAGGCAGAAGAACTGGAAATCAAACAAGGTACCCATACTTGCAAAAGCCTTTATTTAAAACAATGTGTTGTTAACTCATTCACTGGCTACTCCTACCCTCACCAGTTTCTTGATTCTCTATATCATTTAAAAACTTACACGTGTAATTTTTTAAAAATTATTTTATGTACCCTAGATGGCTTAGGGGCAGGACATAGAAGAAGGACTCAAATGTTGCCTGAATGGCATGCAGGTAATGGTAATATACTTGTGTAGTGTGTGTGTGTGTGTGTGTGTGTGTGTGTGTGTTACAGGCTCAGAGACAAAAGATTATTTCAGAAGCTGTTTTGTGTAAGTCATATCTGATGCCTATGTTGTTTCATGTCTGTTTATTCACTGTATGTTTGGGATACCACAAAAACATGGACAAACAATGAGTCAGTCGTATTCTGAGCTGTACACCACGGTGTTTGGTGGTGAAGGGAGCCCCCAAATGTCTCGAGATTGTTACAGAATAACTAAAAGGAGTTGAGAACCACTGTCCCAATACTTGCAGGTATGATGAGTGTTTGAATCCACATCTTCCCCAGCTGAGTAGAATAATCTATAGCTGCCCCAGGGAATTCAGACAGATGAGTCTTTGTAAACAATGTCACTAAGAAGAACAGGTGACCACTCTCATAACTGGGCTACTTTCTGTGACTGGCATCTGGTGGGCTCTCCAGTATAAAACTTAGACTTCCCAGGGCAGCAGATTACAGCCCCACCCCCAGAATGCCAAAGATAGTAGGTCAAGGTGAGACCTATGAGTCTGACATCAAGCAAGCTCCCAGGAGAATCTGACTTTTTAGTCCTAAAATATATTTTGAGAATCGCCATCCTATTGGTATTTGTCAGTGTGTGTGTGTGTGTGTGTGTGTGTGTGTGTGTGAGCCTGTGTGTGTCTTGCAGCCCTGCAAACTCAGACAATAAGATCAGTGGAACACTTGTAGAAAAACTATCAGGTTTTAAAATCTCAGCTTTTCTATGATTCCTAAGTTTGTGTCATAAACACATGTGTACACACACACACACACACACACACACACACACACACACACACACAAAGTCATACAGGCTTCAAGCCCATAGATACATGTGCTCAATTGCCCACCAAACCAGATGTTCGCCGTTCACCAAGTCCCTCAACACACCCGTCCTGAATCAATTACCTAGATGGCTCTTTACTTTCTGGACATTTTTTTCTCTGATGTGACTTCATCTGTGCACTTTAGAAACATTAATGTCAACCTCGATGTGAGCATCCCTCCCTTTATTTAATGGTAATTTAAATTCAAGAATTTAGATGGCACTTGTTTGACCTGCCGCACTCAGAATGATGCCCAGCACAGACTGGAGATTCCCTGTGTGAACTGGAACGAACATGACCCAGTATGAAAACTAACAAGTCACTGGAAACCTCAAATCTGCAGTTTGGTTCCCATTGTCTCCTCTCATGGCAGTAGCTGACCCCCCCCCCCCCCGCATGGAGCATCACCCCACTCTCTCCTCCCTGCTTCTCTCTTAAAAGAACTGAGCAAGTAACTTCACTCTGTCACAGACTTGCCTCAGTCTTTTCACAACCGCCGGGATGTATTCAATCCCTTCTGCACTGTGGCTAAGGTCGAGAGTAGAATATATTCAAATACGATACATCAACACTCCTGTTTAAGTATGCATCTCCCCACTTACCAATACTAGCAGCTCAGTCCCCCAAAGAAATCCCATGGTCTAGCCTTCCTTCAGTGCCTAGGTCCAACCCAGCTTCTGCAGCTTGGAACAGGCAAGGCAACACTAACCTCTCCGGCATCAAACTCACTTGCCCTTCACCACACAGAAATCACCTGCTCTGTTGAGCCCAAGCCACAATGCTTTATCATTGCGAGGCACTTTCCGAACACTTCCCTGTTTTGTTAGTGTTTGTTTGTTTGGAACAGGGTCTCCTGTAGCCCAGGCTGGCCTTGAACTTGTCATATGTGAATGTGCCAAGAATGATCTTGAACTCATGATTATCTGGCCTCCACTCCACCCCCACCCCAACCCTACTGCTGCCAAGGTTCTGATTACAGGAGTGTGCCCGCCATACCCAGAGTAGTTCCAGGAGTCATTTGCACCACACACACACACACACACACACACACACACACACACACACACACACTCACCAAGGGGAATGACTGCCCACACTAGTGTCATTGATTACACAATGCATTTCTACAGTAACTGGTACAGAGTTTTTATTGTAGTTATTTTCTTGTCTGCTAAGGAGCTCAGTGTCTGGAATGCAGGGGTGGTTTCCTGCCACTTACAATTGATGGTAGCTAACTCAGAGTCTAACAGATAGCTAGGCCCTGAGATGTTTGCTGAACCGGCCTCATTTAATTTAGTTAGCATCAATCACAGAGTAAGGAATAAACAAACAGTCGTGGACTTAGTGAGACTAATTCTCAGAAGTCTTTACCATAGCCAAGGCCAAACTCAAAACTAAAGTAATTACTTGGGTAGATAATTCGTGAAAGACGGAGAGCTATTTGCATTTGAATGATCTGGTGAGGATTTTCTGCTTATTGATGTTTCTGGGATTTTTCAGATAATGGCTTCAATTCTTTGATTCTTTCACGGTGTAGAGAGTAGGCCAGAAAGTTAATCTATCCATCACTCTCCCATCTGAAACCAAGCAGCTTCCAACCAGCTCTGCCCAACAGAAAGCATCCATAGAAACCAAGTTTCAGCGTGAATGTCATGAGGCAGAGAGGCCGAAGGGTCTGCAGGGTCTGCGATGCTCACACTCAGCGCTCTCTAGGAATGCCAGGAGGGGGCCACTGCTTGACTGATGTTTCAATAGCCTCACACCTGGCCCCCATCTATTCCTGCCTTTGGCATTCTCAAGGCTGGGGCACAAGGTCAGGAAGGGGCTTGGGGGAGACTATACAGAAAGTGGTATCTGCGGCACAGGACGCAGGAGACTGGGAGTAAAGAGGAAATCCGGGTTCAGACAGCATGTGTGTCTGTGTCTGTATTTTTAAGAGTAGGGGTGGAGATGACAACTTAGGAATGGGTAGCCCCGTCCGTCCGTCCATCTCCAAACGAAACACACACACACACACACACACACACACACACACACACACACACACACACACACACACACACACACACACACACACACACACACACACACACACACACACACACACACACACACACACACACACACACACACACACCACCTGCTTCCGAAAAGCCCCCTATAGCAGGCCGGCCTGAAGGCTCGGGCCCCGCCAGCCAGAGCCGGCGGATTTACCGTGGCATTACTTTTAATTAAGTCTGCGGCGCGGCGCGGGAGCGCGGGGTGCGCCCTAATCCCGGGCCCGCCTGACGTCACCTGGGAAGACGCGGCGGCGCGGGGCGGCGCGGACCCGACGACCTCACCGCGACCCGGCCCGCGCCTCCGCCCGCGCGGGGCTTTGCTGGCGGGAATTAAGGGAGGGAGAAATGTTAGTACACTTTTAATTGGAAAGCGAGTTCTTCTTTCAGAGCGGCTTGTTTACTCAGGATCGGGCATTAGAACTCGGGGGAGGCTCTAATTGAAGTGATGGCTTTGGAGATTATGGGGAACATATGGCCCTACCGCCGGGCTCTTTATCTGCATTTTCTCATAAAAACTGCCGTCCGGGTGTGTTTCTGCAGCCTGGCCTCTTCCATTTCTAAAGCGCCTTTGAAAAGAGGAGAATGCAATGCGTGCGCAGGGCTGCACTAGCCCGCAGCCCGCAGGCCTGGAAGCTTCCCCAAGCTAGGCCCGCACTGAAGCCGCCTCCAGCCAGGGTTCTGCCAGGGAAAATGAGCTGGGAAGAAAAGAAAGCCACTGGTGACTGCCTGGCAGGGGTGTAATTCAAACGGTTTTGAGCAACAGCGGGAGAGGGTTGCCATGGCAACGAGATTCCCACTCCAGGCCCGGGAGGGGGAGCCTCCATGTACTTGGTTGGGGCCAATCTGAATGCACACGGGAAATGGGACCGAACACGCGTGTCTCAGGACAGAATTACATTGCTTTCTCTTTGTCATTAACCAACCAACCAATCAATCAAATATCCAGTTGGTGGCTAGCTCTAGTATCAATCACTACGCTATTAGCTCTCCTCCCTCACTTCTGCTAACTCTTACTATACCCAAAGCTGTCGGATTAAACACGAGAAACAGTTATATGTATATTTTTTGATATTCTCTTGCCTAGGACATGCCTTTAAGACATGTTACATTTCCCAAAATGCAAATGTCACCTGGCTCCTTAGAATTTTGTTTGCTTTATCTTACAACCCCAACTACACCTGTTCACTCTAGGGGGCAATACTACTTACTTCCTTCTGTCTTAGCTGTAGACTCCCTGGCATAGGACCAAACCTCAACTGGGGAGAACAGCTGACGGAGACACCCCCAACTCTAGCTCCCTCAGCCCCACCACCTTCTGGAGCTGGGCTTCACAGCCTTCCTTTCCTAAACATTCTGCTCGCCCAGGGATTACAGAACCCCAGATCTCAGGTTGCATGCCAGACTAATTAAATCCTTAAGGCCCATGCCACAGGAATCAAGGAACAAAGAAATATGTGAAGGGGCTGCAGGATGGCTCTGCGGTTAAGAACGCATGCTCTTTTTGCAGAGGACCCGAGTTTGGTTCCTAGCACCCAGGTAAGGCAGCTCACAACCACCTCTAACTCCAGTTCTGGGATCTGACACTCCTCTGGGTTCTGCAGGCACACACACACACACACACACACACACACACACACACACACACACACCTTTAAAAACTCATAAGAAGTCTTAAACAGGGGACTACTTTGAGGTACAACACATAATCTGAGTGCCTTGGTTGTTAAAACAGCACATACAACAGGCCAATTATTTGCTCATAAGCCAAACATATGCTTCTATATGTTTCATACACCCAAACCAGGCCCTGCTCAACATAATACTCAGCAAACTCCCGGATGAACTAGAAGCTGGGTTGCTCTGGCCAGCTTTTCTACCCTCACAGATCTCCAAGAAGAAATACTTGGGCATCTTACCTTGAATACCACCTGGGTCCCCACCTAGTGCACACATGCTAAAATATTCAGATTTCTGGTCCTAGTCACCAAAACACCTAAACAAGCCTCTGGCCTCTCCAGTGTGCAGATTCGGTTTGGACCACTGAGACTCCAAATGGGTCTTAAATTACTTTCTTTTCCATTTGCTTTTGCCACATAAAATACCACAGTACTCAGAAGAAGCCATAAACTAGTTAGCTACCAATCCTTAGAAAACATTGGGGGTTTTCTCTAGCCACAGACACAAAGGCACAGGGAGATGCTAGGACTCTTCCACTGCTGGTGAAGTGTTCCGGTTTCTAGAGCACCTTCAGATCGCCTTGAGACCCCATGGCTGGCAATTCAAAAGGGGGTGGGTGCAGCTGGGTTGCCAGGATGAGAAAACCCACACTTTCTTGAACTTCCTCCATGACTTTCACTTATTATAGTGGGGAGGATGTGAGTCCCTGGGACATGCCGCACGGAGGATGAGCTGCTCTCCTGTACAGGGACTGTCATTCTGGATTCACAGGCCAGCTACAAAGTTCTGTAGGGAGGACCGGGTTGAGAGGCAGAGAGATAAAGGCACAACGGAGTTTCCGCCAAGGGAGAAACAAGTACTGAGAGTGGGAGTATTACAGGTCATCTGGTAGAAGCCTGTTAGATGTACTGATTTAACCCACTGTCGGGCCTGATTCATTTCATGAGAGCTGTGGCTGACACTGCTGATACTTCGCTGAAAGGCTTGAGGTGGGGGTGGGAAGAAGTTTTCCTGCTGCCATCAAATAAAACACAAGGACAGCACCAGAAGTGGGATGAATCCCTGTAAAAGCAAAACAAAACAAAAATCTCTAACGGCTCTTCACATGCACTTTTTAATTGCTTACATTTCCGCACATCAGGTTGATCTGGCACCTTTCCCAGCTTCCTACTGCACTAGGAGATGCCCATAAAATGTCCAAGGATGGTGATTAGTGCTAAGGAAGAACATACAGGTTAAAGCAGGATGTGAACTTGAGACTGGTTTTGAATGGGAGTGTAAACACAGCTAATATCAACTCCTTACCATCGCTCTAGTGACGTATGCAAGATACTTTGCTGGGGATCTCGCAGGTAAGAAGTCTTAGTGAGTCCTGAATCACCACCACAGCCAGCCAGCTGTCCGTAACATGTGAGAAGACAATGTGAGGGCTGCTTTCATCCACAGGTGTGTTTCTGATGAGCAGACAGCACAGCGTTGCTTAACAAGGCAGACTCGGCAACCAGACCACCTGGGTTTGAACTGTGGCCCTTGCAGTGAGTAGCTGTGGTGCTTTATTAACTTCTCCGTGCTCATCCTCCTCAATGCAGAATGGGAAGAACCCCAAAACTGACTTTACCACCAGCTCTATAGGAAGACTAGGTTCTCTAACTTCAATGAAGTACTTACAGTAGTCATTTCTGTAGAGGGAAGGTTTGGTAATTACCAACAACCCCAATCCATCATCATTATGTGAAAACACAATGGTATGTTTTACATGTGGCCATTTTTACTTATAGGGGTTGAGCATGGGAAATGACTAATTATAAACACTAATATAGATTATATAAGTTCTGAAGCAACTACACTAATTTTGCATTATTAAATGTGAACACAATTCCAAAACCAAGTTTCAGCCAGTGGAAAAGAGATAAGCGTTGTCTAAATCTGAAGGTTGCCTGTAACTTTTTAAGCACTGAAGATAAACTCTACCCAACTTCTAATTACAGAGAGGGCTGAAGTCCTCTGTTTCAGTATCAAGTGTCTGGACTTGGTAATTGGTAGAATTAAGTTCTTATTCTGGCTTATCCCCGACTCAAGTATCCAGTGTTTTTACTTCTCCTTCTATGTTATGGAGACAAAACAAATACACTAAAAGAGAAAAGATTCCGCACAGAAAAGAAGCCTTAGATAGAGAACAACAAATAATCCTTCTAGTAACTATATGGCTGATTCTAGCAAGAAACTGTTGGTTTTGAAAATAACCTAAAGGGCCCAGCAATTACAACTGCTTCTTGCCTACCAGTCAGAAATGCCAGGTTAATAAACCAGGCAGCGTCTGGGAAGACCTTGTGGAGTTTCTTAATGATACTAGCACCCACAAAAACAGTGCAAGATAAACACTGTACAGAAATCTTCAAGAAAGACAGCTTGTCTCTTGCTCTATTTTTAGCACATGGCATATGACTTAGAATACATTTATTAGCCTGAAATTTCAAGAATTTATATTAATTCCAAAACCTGGAGCTAGATCTGTAGGCAACCGCACTTTGAAGAAGTATGTCTCAAACATCAGGCAACAATCTATCTGAAATTTATAAAATTAACACCGTATGCTAAGATTAGCATTAAAACATTTACATCAACATGTAAGGTAAGCAGTGAATCATCTAAGTGTTGGAAGAGAAGTGTGTGTGTGTGTGTGTGTGTGTGTGTGTGTGTTCCTAATAAAAGGTAATTATTACTGTACTGAAGCACACTTAATTATTTTTTAAATATGCTGCTGTAAAGAATATAGAACACATGATTTAAATATGTTTTTCACCAATATAATGTGTATTGGAATACTTGCAGTAACTACCTTTGTTTTTAATGAGTAACCCCTTTGCTTATTAAAGAGAATGACAAGACTAATTTCGTAGCAATGTCCCTTCGTGCATCTCTCAGCCCCTTTATAGCACAAACTGTGCCCACTGTTCTGATGTGATGATGCTGACTTGGAGATGTCTCCTTGGCTGTACTGCTTGCAAATCAGTTTCCCCTTGGCTTTTGGTTTTCTGCAGCTCAGAAGCTGCATTTATTTAGTCGGGAGACTGACAAAGTGTCGAAGTCTGTAGAAAGTAAGTGCTGAGTGGAAGGTTAGGAACCACTGGCAGGAACAACACCTAAAAGGACAGCAGGTGTGAGAGCAGCAGCACCAGACCTGCTGAGGGGTGGAAGAAACAACCTGGGCCTCAGCTTAGTAGCATACGCTAACAGGCAACTGCCAGGTCACATGGCCTCCCAGAGAGGAGTCTAATCTACCTCCTAATGTGTGGAGATGCATCACTCCATCAGACCCAGAACCTCAGAGAGATACACCCCATGATAGCTTTATGCAGGAAAGGGGGTGCTTAGTAATAAGGTGACGTTTGGGCATGCAAATGAGCTCAAATCACAATGACCATGAATCTCTTGGCCTATTATAGAAAAAGAACCAAAACTGGTAAATGTCTGCCATTCTTACTTGGATTTTAATTAGCCCCAGAGGTCACTGAAGGACTACTTTCACTTGATGCTTCTGTATTGACTACCCGGGATGTGACACTAACCAGAATATTCTAAAACTAAAGACTACCTCTGAGATATAAACATCTGTAGTAGAAAATTACCCATCTCCAACTCATGCACCCCAGCCACCCCAAATGATAAGCCCCCCATATCACCCTGAGATGCCTTCTGCTAGCTCTCCAGAGGCATCTGAAATAGAAGGGCAAAACGAGATAAGAAGGTATCTGTGAAATGATGGATCTTTAGCAAAATGAGTCCAGAAGCCATAAGACACCCAGAAGTCCATGAGCACCTTGCCAAGAGATGTCATTTAGTAGACACCAACCAAGTTTCATGCCTTGATCTGCATTATCTATTTTCATTCTAAAAGCGGCCTCCACAGGGGGCATGGTAACCCCCTCTTTACTAAGTCTTGACAAGGGAGGGTGACTGGTCCAAGATTCCACTGCTTTTGAGTGTGGGGCTAGCTTCACTCTTGGACCTGCCTCACTGTAGATCCCAAAACAGACAAGACTTCCTCCTACTCCTGCTGTTCTTCCCTATCTTACATGGTAAAAATGAACGGACAAGGACAATTCCAAAGAACATTCCGGTATTTTCCAGAACTTGTAAGCTAACTACTGCTCATAAATCTGCGTTATCAGAGAACGAGATTAGCCCAGCATGGGTTGAAAGAAGTGCTGCTGTACTGTGGGACAATAATATCATCCCCAGTGTTGGAGATGAAAATGTAGAAAGAGCCTATGGGCCTGAGCTGTGGCTCTCTGGGTAAAGGTAGTTGCTGTACAAGCCTGTCGATCTGAATTTGATCCCCAGAACCCACATAAAGATAGAAGAGAATGGCCTCCATCAGATTGTCCTTTGATCTTTACACATGTGCTGTGGCATGCACACACACATACATACACACACACACATACACACACACACACACACACACACACACACACCAATAATGAATACGTAACTTTTTTAATTAAACAAACAATAAAAGAGAGCCTATGAGAGTTGATAAGTATGACTGAGAAATGGAGAGAGGGGGTTTTAGACAAGGGGAGTAGGGAGAGTTATCTGTCACCTTAGGCACAGCAGTATCCCGCATGCTAACACAAACCAGAAGGAAAAAGGACTTGCCAACTCTGGGTGTGAGGAAACTACTGTACAACTCCAGTGATATGTGGTTATTAGCCTCAGAGATTAATATGAACAAGAAAGTGTAATGTGTTCAGACAAGCAGTTCACATCATCACATGGTCTACCTGGCTGTGCTGTGCAGGTGGATGCAGAATACAGGGACAGGAGCTCCCCAGTGCAGGCTGGGAAGCTGCTACAGCATCCTATAAAACACGGGGAAAGCGGTCCTGGGATGGGCCTCAGGGCCCAGGCTTCCTCTGGGGAAATCCCTCTACACTAGAAGATCGGGTGCAATAGCCCCCACCACAGCCAGGGGGTGAATCCCAGGCATAATCCAAATAGTTTCTCTGTCTTCAGAAACACGGATGAACCCCAAAATAAGGCAAGCAAAAATATAGTTAGATTCCATGGCAAGAAACACAAAAGGAAATAAAATGCAAAAAGAAAATACTGCTGAAAGGAACAAAATACATATCCAGTTCAAACTAGACATGCTTCAGTAATCAAGAAACAAGCAAGAAAGCTGTTTTGCTTTGAAATAACCTATAACTAAGTGCGATGCAGCATGGTACCCTACCCTGGATTTTGGAGCTGGAAGTATATAGGAACATCTGTCTCACTTTCAACTATACTGTAAATTGAAATTTTTTAAATTCAAACTTAAGCTTTTAAAATTGCTGCACAAGATACTTGGGTAATCTTTCATTTGAAAAGAAAACAGGAGACTAAAAGAGAAAATTGAGAAATGCAGCCTGAACCAGCTAAGGGCCATTGTTGTCCACAGTCAGGTGTCAGGAGCCAGGAGGCAGGAGCCCCTGCCTCCATTCTCAGGTCAAATGACTACTAAAATTGTGAGTATGTCAACAGAATATGATACCCCAGTCAAACAATAACAATAACGATGTTTTAGGTGTACCATGTACCTTTCATGGTGGTACCTTTTAAAGACAGCATAGTATTTCCACAGATAGATCAAAACATCTTTCTATGGACTACTGGAAACACTGGGTGAAACTGAGATAGGCTGTGCTGTTTCCTAGACCTGTGAGAGGGTTTCTATCAACTCAAAAGGTTACCAAGTGTAGGGGGATGGTCTCTGTGTGGTTCCAAAAAGTAAAGCCAAGACCAAGGTTTGAGGTTGTACGTGGACTGAGACAGATGTTGAGGCACAACTTGAACAATGTGACAGTCTACATTTGAAGGCAAGGTCAAGAGTTCTGGTGACGTTGTGGAATATACCACAAAGGCTCTACATCCAGTTTCCCAGCAGACAGCTCCTTTTAGTCACCAGTGGTAAGGATAGCTTGTGCATGCTAATGAGATAAGTGGTAGCTAGAGGATCCTAGCTAGCTATAGGACTGAGTCTGATCACTGTAGATACCAACATTAAAAAGATGGCTGATCTCCTCAGTTACACCCTCACACTCAAGCAGGGCAGAGGAACTGAAGGTTGAGTTAGTTGCTCATGAGTGTCTAATGATAAAAGTGCGCCTGTGTAATACATCTGTATTAAAAACCCAAAAGACGGGGTCAAGGTAACTTTCTGAGAGTGAATATCTGGAGGTACATGGAAGCTGGTGCATTTAAGGGGGTTATAGGGGACCTGAGTCCCTTTGCATACACCTTGCCCTGCAGATCTCTCTATCTGCCATTGGAATCCTTTAAAATTCTTTTGTGAAAAATGGCAGATCGCCAGGTGGTGGTGGCACAAGGCTTCAATCCCAGCACTGGGGAGGCAGAGGCAGGTGGATCTCTGAGTTCAAGGCCAGCCTGATCTACAAAGTGAGTTCCAGGACAGCAGGACTAAACAGATAAATCCTGTCTTAAAAAGAGAGAGGGAGGGGGAGGAAAGAAGGAAGGAAGGAAGGAAGGAGGGAGGGAGGGAGGGAGGGAGGGAGGGAGGGAGGGAGGGAAGGAAGGAAGGAAGGAAGGAAAGAGAGGAGAGAGAGAGAGACAGAGAGAGAGAGAGAGACAGAGAGAGAGAGAGACAGACAGAGAGAGAGAGAGAGAGAGAGAGAGAGAGAGAGAGAGAGAGAGAGAGAAGATTATAAATGAAACTTTTTCCTGAATTCTATCACAAAATTTAACAAATTAATTGAGCTGCAGGAGGCTGTCCTGGGAACTCCAATTTACAGCCAGTTAGTCAGAAACACAGATGACAATCCACAGCTTGTGACTGGCATCTGAAGCTGGGAGGCAGCTGTATGAGATCTAGCCTTCAATCTTGGAAATATAATATTATCTCTAGACAGACAGTGTCAGGATTGAACTGAGTGAGATCTGGGGGAAAAGCTTCCACACATCTGGAGTCAGTGTTATATTTAATAAGGGGTGAGCAGGAAATGCACACTGATGAGTTTCCTTACATCTTCAGCTCCCTGTTGTCCAGGTGCTTAAGCAGAAGCTTCGGAACTTCTGGTGGGAATGTGAGCCACATAAACTCTAAGATGCCTGCCAATTGCAAGATCCTCTTGCTCCCTAGTGAAGGAAACGAGCTCAGGCCTGAAGACCTCACAGGATCCCTCCCCTAGAGACACCAGAGCTTCTGCACCACCCAGTAAGCCTAAAGAAAATGGTCTGCCTCTGGCTTTGAATCACATCCACCTGCTAGACAGGCTGCTTTAGGGCTATTGGCCAAGCAGGGACCAGGACAAAAAAGACTGGGCCACATCAGAAAAGAGCATTCAGCTGTGTGTGGTAGATCACACCAGTAATCCTAGCACTTGAGAAGCTGAGGAACAACAGTTGCTAGCTCAAAGTTAGCCTGGGCTACCAGTGAGACCCTGTCTCGAAAGATCAGAAAGTCATGGGAGAAGGTTCAGTCAGTAAAGTAATCGTCATGGAAGCACGAGTTCAATCCCCAGAACCCATGTAAAGACCAGGAGTGACCCTGAACAACTGTAATCCTTGTGATAAGGATTGCTAGCAAACCAGTCTAGCTGGACTGGCAAGCTCCAGGTTCAGTGAGAGACCTGTCTCAAAAAATAAGATAGAGAGAAATTATGAAAGATGCCCAACAATCAACCAATCAACCTCTGGGCTCTAATCACACACACACACACACACACACACACACACACACACACACACACACACACACACACACGCACACGCAGGAGAAAAGACTGCAAAAATCATCATGGATTCTTAGTGCTGGAAGGGGCAGCAGGAAGTCTCCCTGAACTACCCTCCTCCTCAGATACTGGCAACAGTAGCAGATCTGTTTCCTAAGTACTTGTTGAGTGAAGGATCTTGTGTCCTGTCATCTTAATAATTTTCTGTGTGTATATATGTGTATATGTGGGTGGGTATGTGAGCACAGGTGAAGGTCAGAGGTCAATCTCAAGTGTCTCAAGTGTCATTCCTCAAAGCCACCCATCTTGTTTTCTGAAGCATGGCCTCCCCATGGCCTCGAGCTCACTTATGTGTCTAGACTGCTTGCCCTTCAGCCCCAGGGATCCAGCTACCTCTGCCTCCCCAGGGTTGTGATTACAAGCTTGGGCCGTCACACCGCTTGTTTGCATGAGTTTGGGAATCAATCTCAGACCCTCAGGCTTGCACAAGTGGTTTACTGACTGAGCTGTCTCTGTAAATCACTTTAATGTTTTATCAACGACTTTGATGAAGACACAAAAGGTAAGTGGCACACATCAGGCAGGGCATGCCCATGTGGCAGCTAGAGTTCTCTACGGTGAAAAGTTTTGGCATTACAACATTGGCGGAAAAAAAAAAAACAAACAAACATCTAAGCTCCCAATTTGATTTTAGTTGTATGAGATGGGGCCTTTTTGATGGAATTACATGTAAGGCTATAGGTGACGATAAAGTCAGTGGGGTCCAAAAAAGATACACTCTATATTAATAAGGCATATAACATGCAGTTATGAGCTTTTCCCATTTATCAGAGGGCAAAGTTTTCAGGCTAATTTCAAATGATGTACTTTAGGAGATCCCTGACAGGAGAGAGAGAGAGAGAGAACAGCAAGCACACTGAGGAGAATAATTAACTTTAAAAGGACACCCGAGGAAACACCGCACTGAGAAAAGAAGACTAAGGAAGATATGCCAGTCATATCAAGGTTGTAGATTTAGTGTTGAGGGTGAAATGACAGGGCCGTGGCTTAACGTAGGGCACAGCTGTGTCCAGCAAGGCTGCAGACTGGCCTGCCTCGATGAGGAATGAGCCGATGGCTTGTCCCTGCATTGAGGACGACTGGGCAAATCTACAGATTGCTGACACTGATTGATCAAAGTCAGGCATTATCAGCTGCTGTCCACTTCACTCTTTCTCTCTTCCTCCTGTTTTTCTTGTTTTATTTTTGGAATGTGTGTGTGTGCAGGCATGCGTACCTCTGTGTGTGTGGTGCACGCACACACGCACGCTCGCTGTGTCTGTGTGTGGGTGGTATCCATGTAACTTTGCTCATTGGCACCATGGTTTCACTTTATTACCAGCCTGTAATGTTTGAGAGTGTATAGATACATGTGCACATGGGTCCAAGTGCACGTGGGTGCCCAGGGTTGATTCTAAGAATTATCCTTTATCACTCCTCTATCTTCTTCACTGACCAAGGTTTTTAATCAAACCTAGAGCTCAAAATATGCTTAGTAATGCTAGCCTGCTTGCTCTGGAGAAGCTGTCTCTATCTTCTGAGGCTATAATTACAGGTGGGTCACTGTACCCACCCAGCATTTACATGGGTGTTGAGATCCAAACTCTGTCCTTACACTTGTGTGGCAAACACTTCAACCCATGAGCCATCTGCTAAGTACAGTCCAGGCTGGGAATAAAATAAAAACATGGTCAAAACGAGCAAAGTCACATGACCACCACCCATGGCTTCTAACAGACTCTTGAGAGTCTGAAGACAAACTCTGCCCTGGAAAGCTGACCCACTGAAACGTGCTCTGTAAAATCTTTGCACCTCCTCTATGTACCCTACCTTTTACTTCCCCGGAAGCCATGATGGGGTGAAGGCTGGAGCGTGAGGAAGAGAAAGAACAAAAATATGCTAGTGGTGGGCTGGGGGGAAGGGGAGGGGGGCAGGAAGGGGGAGAACAAGGGAATCTGTGGCTGTTATGTAGAAATGAATAGTATTGTAAAATAAAATAATAATAATAATAATAATATGCTAGTTCCTTTATGACACAAATCATCGAACCTCAGGCAAACCCCAACACTTCTGTCGGGCAGATGACTGACAGCTGGTGCAATTGGCCATCTCCATGGATAATATTGTATTTCTACAAATTTTGGGAACCTAGTTAGCAAGGCTTTGAGCTGCATAAAGTGCAACTCTTCACTCTGTGGGCTTGAGCTTATAAACTGCCTGAGCCAATGGGATATTAGCAGATGTGGTGCCAGCAGATGATTGAAGTGTGCTTGTGCAGTGGGGCACGCCCCCGTGCTCTTTTGTGATTGGCAGGTGACTGGCAGCCACTGCTCCTCTAACCTGAACCCCAGAGTAAATCACAGAAGACCTGAACCTGACCTAACCCTGGAGCTAAACTCAATGGAAGTCAAAAGACTCCAACCTGAAGCAAAACCCTCCAGTTAACCCAGAGACGCCTTGGTTGTACGCCCTGGAAGTTAGGTACGGTTTGTTAGGCACCATTATCATTACAATAGCTCACTACTAAGAGCCCTATCTGAGCTTAAAAAAGAAAGTTGTTGAAATGCAGAGGACTGCCCGCCCTGCCAAGGAGCTAGGCTGCCTCCCACCCACCCCCTGCTCACCACAGTAGCACTCACCTGAGTCTGAGGCTGCTGGGCTCACCAGGCTCAGCAGCTCCCGCTCCTTCTCATAATCCCCTTTGCAGAGCAGCTGGCCCTCCTTCAGGACAAACTCATCACCCTTCTGCAGCTGCCGCTCACAGACGCAGCAGCAGAAGCAGCTCAGGTGGTACACGCTCTTCTGGGCGCGCATGACAAACTCATTGGGTGCAATGGCTTCGAAGCAGCCCCCACATTTGACGGCGAACAATCTGCAAGCGGGAGAGAAAGAAAAGCAGTGAGCGGAAGGCTGGGTCCAGACCTAGGTTTCCCCTCCCATTAAAAGCCAGAGGACCTGCAAGCTCTGGGACAGGAATGTTTGTACTAAAGCAGACTTCAGATTCGGGGTAATCCGCATCTTTCTGGTCCCCCTAGATCCATGACAACTCAGGCTGACTAATAGAAGTCCCAAAATGTAAAGATCTATTATTTTTTTCCACTTCTGTATGATCTGATGGGATCATAATTGCATTTGTAAATGCTTTGGCGCAGGCACTAAGATAATCAGCTAATGATGATTGTGGGATTCATTCATTATAGCATTCATTTACTATTTTCAAAAGAAAGAGTTGTATCCTTTTTTTTTTTTGAGTTGTATCCTTTTTTAAAAGTAGTAGCACAATTGCAGGGCAGAAGAAGTCTTTCCGAAACATTCCCTGTTCGTTCCTGAATTCTAGAGGATCTGATAGCTACAGGAAGATCAGATGACATGAGACAGAGAACAGCAAAGGAGGGGTCAGCATCAAGCAGGGCTGCTCCTCTCTCCACCAAGACAGACACGAGCCCACACAAAGTCTATTTAGGAAGCGGATGCCAATTTGTTCTGCTAATAAGTCCCACTTTGGCAGGAATGATGGAAACATAAACAACTGAAGAGTGTTTTCCTATAGACAAGCCAACTAACTACCACATTGGCCTAAGTGTGCCAATCCTATCGCTTGGCTTGTTCATATGTCAATCATTTATTCCCCTTTCCATTCACTCATGTTCGTTAAATCAGGAGCATCTATGGCATGCCTTGGGATACGGTATCCACTCTGCGTCTCAACAGAGAGGGGAGAAAGAGAAACCACACCCCAACTGTATCTACATCTGGAGTCAAGTGTAAAGTGTGTGTGTGGGGGGGTATTGCTGCAGACACCACAGTACACAAGACAAATCCTTCATTGTGTGGAGCTCATATGCTTGTGGAAGAACATACATAAGCCTAGGAAGATGGCTCACTGGATAAAGGTCCTTGTCTTGTTCTGCAAACCTGACAACCTGAATTCAAACCCCCCCGAACCCCACTTAAAAGATATAAGGAGAAAACTGACTTCCTGAAGTTGACCTCTACCAACCACAGGTGTGCCACAGTGGCACTAAAAATTTAAAAAGGACAATGCAGTGGTGCCCCCATGACTATGAAATATTCCAACACAAAGCTATAGGTCATACGAGGAATTACAATATTCAAATCACTTCCCAGTCATAAAATTGTACTCATTTGGTTATAAGGCAATACCCTCACATAGCATGTTTCTCTTGGAAGCTTCCTGAAGAAGGGAAGGGCCGGAAGGTGGAGTGAAGAGGAAGCTTTGGAAGAGTTCCCAATGAAGCACAACACAGAGATTGGCCCAGGAGAGAGGAGAGACATTTAAGCTTTGAGTGGAGGAAGCCAACACTCGAAAAAGAGAATGAGGTCACCTGCCATGAATCCCGGAACCACCCACAGACAGCCTTAGGACAGAACCCAATCTGCAGGATTGGAAGGAGTGTGCTCTATAGCCTGCAACACAAGCTGTGAATTACCATGCCCATCTCTTAGCCATCAGGAGTCCCTGGGGAGCAGCTTGACCTCAGCACTGGAGAAAAGTTGAGGACCAATCCAAATGGCTGGCGCTGCGCTTTCACCGCTAATAAACTCCACACCCAGAACTCCAGGAACCAGAAGCCCTTTCCCTCCCCCCTCCCTTCTTCCAGCTGCTCGCTGTGGTTTTCCTGACTCTTCCTGGAGTCCCTCCAATATTTTCTTTCACACCCTCTCCCCTTGCTAGATGCCACGTGGTGGGCAGAAAATCTACCTAGTTCATCCCTTGGCCTCCCAAGACCCTGGTCTCTGTTTGCCAACCTGAGCAAACCAATCAATGCTTGTCCAGGAGCCCGTCAAAGGCCTTTTGTCCCCAAGCCTTGCTTCTCTTCCCCATGCCCTGAAATGGATGGACTGTTGAACAGACTCAAGGCAAATGTTCCCAGGGAGTCAACAAACACTTCAGAGGCCGCAGCGGCGGGTGGTCGCATTTGTGCTTTTTGGATTCCTAATCTGTTCATCTCTTCCTCTTTTTCTTTCCCCTTACTTCCCCCCCCTATCCCATCTACCCCTCCCCGACACACACCACCCCCCCCCCCCCGTGCTAGAGAAGGGAGGGCCGGAATGAGCTGAACAAAGACAGTCGGCCATGTTGACTCATGAGCTTGGAGGTGGAAGTGGAAGAAGCTGGGTGGGCTCAAATCCTGAAGTGGTCATGTTCCCCTGGCGATTACAGGCCAGAAGAGGCAGGCTGGCCTGATTCCTTCCATTCTCCCTCCCTGGATCCGAACCAGGTCAACGGCACCTCACTTCCTCATCTCTTGTAACCTTTGGGAGCAATTCAAGAAGAGGAGCATGCCATCTACCACCTGGGTGCCAGATGTGTACACAGCTGTACGAGTACCACTGTGGGCCCAGCTGCTGACGGCACAGCCTCCCATAAGTTGTTTTCTCTAAGGCTCAGAGAAGCAGAGAAAAGGATTTGTTCAGAAGTCCAGGTCATAATTAAAACACAGCCTGTCTCTTCCGAGTGCTTGAGATGTGTCCCCCATGGTTACTTCCCCCTCTGAATGCTAATGAGACCGCACTCTGGCTTCAGAGTCTGGCAGGCTGCTGTGCCTGGGAAAGCTGGGCAATGTTTCCAGAACTGCCCGCTTACCTGTGTAGACACGACAATATCCAACTTTTCTCACCATCCTAAGTCACACCCCCTCTCCAATGCTTTTGGGCTCATCCCTTATCTCGTCCCTGTATCCCATTCTCACTTGTATAGTGGAAATGGAGCACCTTCCTTGTTAAAAAGCAATATGGTCCCAGGTAGTAAGTCCTTGGTGTTCCCCTTCATCTACAGCTGGCTCTCTGTGAGGAAAGGTAAGGAGGAATGCCGTAACTAATGAATCTACCTTTGTCCTTAGGAAGATACAGTGGGCAGGAGGCTTGTGCTGGCTAGGTTTGTGTCAACACGACAAACTATCTCAGAGAAGGGAAATCTTGATTGAGAAAATGCCTCCATAAGGTCGGTCTGTGGGCCAGCATGTAGAACATTTTCTCAATTAGTGATTGATAGGGGAGGGCCCAGCCCACGGCAGATGGTGTCTCCCTTGGGCTGCTTGTCCTGAGTTCTATAAGGAAGCAAGCCATGGGGAGCAAGCCAGTAAGAAGCATCCCTCACGGCCTCTGCATCAGTTCCTGCTTCCAGCTTCCTGCCCTGTTTGAGTTCCTGTCCTGACTTCCTTCAATGATAAATAGCAGTATGGAAGTGTAAGCCCAATAAACCCTTCCCTCCCCAACTTGCTTTTTTGTTATGGTGTTTCATCACAGCAATGGAAACCCTAACTAAGGCGAAGCTCTGAGTCAGTGGTGCTCAGCATTCCTAACACTGCAACCCTGTAATACTTCCTCATGTTGTGGTGACCCCCCAACCATAAAATTATCTTCATTGTTACTTCATAACTGTAATGTTGCTACTGTTGTAACTGTAAAGTAAATATCTTATAGGCAGGCTGTCTGAGATGTGACCCCTGTGAAAGGGACATTCGACCCCCCAAAGGGGCTGCGATCCAGAGGTTGAGAACCACTGCTCTCCATGAATGGCCACAACTGGATGTGGTTGGGACATGTACAGAGAAATAACAGAGAAGGGCACGAACAATTGAGTGAGTCTACTAATCACGGGATCTTTTATCTTTTTCCTTCCCCATTCCCCCGCTGGCTGTCTCCCCCCATCCCTGTGCTTTTCCAGGCAGGGAAGTACAGACTGTCTGTAACTTCATTCCATGCCCATGCCCTGCGTACATCTTCTTGTACAGCCAAAAGCTACACGAGGCACAACTGTGAGTCTGGCTGAAAGTCGATTCCACAGGCTCTACCTATGGAGTGGCTTACTTATCACTGACTCCTGCAGCCTCGGTTTGCACAGAGGATGAAAGCAAGCATGATACCCACATCCCTCAGAAAATTAAATTAAGAAAATTAAATAAGAATGCACGCATGGAGTACTTTATTACCTTTGATGCACAGGTGACTCCGAGCCATTTTTATTGGCCATGTGTCTGCCTTTTATGCATGTAGATATTTCCTTCTTGCCCCAAAGGTGAGTTTTCATGTTGATGGGCTTCCAGAGCCTCATCCTAAGACAATCCTTCTTCTAGTGCGAGCTCTTTCTTCCCCTGGCTCCTAGCTTTGACTTCATTTCTGCCCGTGGTGTGCCAGGGGGAGCATCTTCCTCATACCCTCCTATGGCCCTATCATTGACCAAGTTCATCCACATAGAGCTCAATTTCTTGTTGCTGACTTCATCTCTGTATCCTGTGCTTGGAGCTACAGCAGAAACCAAAGGGGAAAAGAGCATCTTAACCCAGGGAAAGAGGCAGGTAGACCTAAGCTCGGGGTTTTAACACTACCAACAGGCTCCAAGAAGCCACTCCGGTCCCTGGGCCTTGAGTTTCTTGTCTCCTTTCTTAATGGTAAGTTTTACCCTAAACACCACATAACGCCCAACACTTAGAGGTTAGGGGGAGTAGGCGAGTAAGTCCCGATCCTCCTCTTCTCACTGTACAGCTCTCAGCCAGAGAAGCCTGTGTCGAAATCCTAATCTCCAGACAGTGCTTGGCCATGGTAATCCTTCAAAGAGTATCTTTTTATACAGTATCATTTACACACATGCACACCATGGGAGCACACACACACACACACACACACACACACACACACACACACACACACACACGCTAAGGCAAAGCATATACCCTAGATAAGTACATTCTATTCTACATATATTTTGTGACCTATGTATTTAAAAATACTAAGACTGTATATATTATATAGCCTAAAGAAAATGTCTTCTGGAGGATAATATTTTACTCCTGAGCCATGTTTAAAATCCACTAAGCTAGATAGTCTCTTAATTCATTCCCACTTCTGTCTTGTGATGGGAGGTCTTGTAACTATGGAGACAAGAGCATCTCAAACACAGATATAAGGGCTTGACACTGAAGCCCTTCTATGAAACAAGTCTGAGGCAACCAACAAAGAATAAGAGAACTTCAGAGGCAACAGCGTGCCCTAGCACTACAAGAATTAGAGCAGCCAGGTGGTAGCCTGCTGAGACATTAGGTGGGCTTGGATAAAAGTGCCTGCTGTATGTATGGTCTTCGGGAAAAATCCCTCCACACTCCAAACAGGATGCTTCGTAGTTAGAACATACATCAGTCCCCCCAGAACGATAAGACTAAAACCAAAAGGAGCTGATGGAAGACTGAGAAAGAGAATGAATCTTTATCAGATACCCTACTCCCTGCATTTGAATAGATGTATGAATTACTTTATGAATTCATAGAGAGCATCATACTTCAGCCACACGACTCATGCTGTCTCAGCTCCACACAAGAGGGTCATGGGAATGTACAACACATAGGTCCATTCTCCACTCCCCAGTCCACATGCTCTCAGAGAGGTAACAGGATTCATCAGATAAACCCAAGACCAAGTTCCTGCTATACCTATTACTAGACTGTGACCTTGATCAAAATAAGGAGCCTTGCTTTATCCACCTACAAAATGGGAATGATAAAAGGACCCCCCCCCCCCACACACACACACACACGAATAAAGTAACAAAATCAAAACCACACGGTTCTTAGCACATGATAGCTCCTCAATAAAATGGTATTACAATGGTGATAATGATGTTTATGATGGTGATAATGATGTCAGTGGTGGATAAAAGGACTGAAAATGAAATATGAAACAAGAATTGTTTTTGTGAAAGAAGACGTCATGATGACGCAGCCTGGGGAAGGAACTGTTGGAGCAAGGAGTTCAGGACTGGCACTTGAACAATGTAAGGACTTTTTAAAAACCTGCCTGTGTGTGTGTGTGTGTGTGTGTGTGTGTGTGTGTGTGTGTGTGCGAGCGCGTGCGTGCACATTGGGGGTGACTGTGGGCTTACACACCAGGCATGGCAGTGTGAGAGAGTGAAAAAAACCTGCCGGGTCTGAGATCTTGCCTGCTGTGATAGGCTCAAAGAGAATGTCCATGCAGCCAATCACTCAGGATTTACCTGGGCTCACCTGAGATAGTTCATTTTAGATGTGAACCTGACTTAGTTAAGAGATGTGCAAGTAGCTAGTGAAACATTACTTCTGGGGGTCTCTGTGGGGATGGATCTGGAGAGAGTGGAATTTAACCAGTGGGTTGAATGAGAAACAGTCACACTCATCTCAGTGCCTAGGTACCACCCATGACTCTCAGATTTCAGACTTGGGGAAATGCATAACCCTCACTGCAGCCAGTTCTCAGGACTTCAGCTTTGGACTGTTACAATATGTAGGTTCTCTGGTTCTCTAGCTATAGATGGCATACCAGGGTGGCCCCTCGGACTCTATAATCACATAATCCAATTCTCCTAATAGATCTCCTCTTGTATATCTGTATCGTTTGTTCTTTCCCTCTGGAGGAGCTTGAGTAGCACATTCCCCTAACAGTTCCAGCATAGCTGATGAACCACCTTCTTGTTGTACACTTTAAAGTGAACCCAGGAGGGAATTGCCAGTCCGTTTTCTATTAGTACATCCGGCACTTTTGTCCACGAGTCCTTATGATGCCCTCCAGTGTCCCCCATCCCTGACCTTTCTTACACTAGGCATAGCAGATGCCTCGCATCCCCATTTTCACTCTCCATGCTGATGGCGCAGCTTCTCACATCCAGGAACAGCAGAGCATGGCAACTTGGTGGAAGCCCACAAGCTACTCCAGACCTGCGGGAACTGAGAAGACTATAAAGTGGGCTCCCTAGACAGCACGTCAGACAGCCCCTGACCAGAAGTATGTTTGGGAACAAGATCTTCATTAACCTTCATCTAGGGTCCTGAAGGCCTTAAAGGGAGAGTCACAAGGGATCTGGACCACAGACGAACAAAGAGAAGGATGGAGGACCAGATAACTACAAAACACATTAACTCCAGTTCAGCCTCCTGTAGTGTACAAATAACAAATCAAGTTTAGCCTTGGAAACTAGACTGACAGGTCAAACTGCCTTTCCATGATGCTACTGGCACTGAGTTGATCTGGTGTATGAATCCTCTGGTTAAGGAAGAAGACACCTCAGAATAGGCAAGAGGGTCTAGGGTGGTTCTTCAGTAAGAAAGGCATCAGCTCTGTTTCCACCCTCTCCACCAGGGGGCAGCATAGCAACATTCATTAAGTACCATGTTGACTTGGTAACTGAGGTCATCCAGTCAGAGACAGGGATTGGCCATAAGCCAAAAACTGTCTGCTGGAAAATCTGCTGCTGGGAGCCTGGGAGACCATGTGGCTACACTGGAGGAGAGACGGTGAAAGAAGAGCATTCAAAGTTTTGGGAACCAAAAGCATGGCTTGTGGCCTTAGAAGAAGTGACACGAGCCACCTTGTCAGCTGGCTCAAGGTCTCTGTCCTTGAGGCCGAGCCAACAGCACCACAATGAGCGACCGAGCACGTGGTCCTGAGACGGTGGGAAAGTCTGCAGAGACAATAGGGGTGGCAAGATCATCTACAGGAGACCGTCTTAAGACTCGGCAGTGGTGAAAAAATGGAAAACAATAAGTGGCTGGCAGAGCCAATCAGAGCTTCTGTCTCCTGGTGGCTCCCGGGGAACTGTACAGAGGACCATACAATGGGATGAGTGAATGGGAGAAAGGACTGTTAGTGGTGATGTCTGCAACCCAGAAGCTCCATGAGGCTGGCCTGGCTAAGAAACAGGTGTGTGGCTCTTTGCCTCTCAAAAAGGCTGTTGGCAATGCCTGGATTTACCTTGAAAATGTAGACTATGTATGTCTTTCTTAATCTTGCAAAGATTGTGTTCCAGTCAGTCAGAAATCATGGTTAGGGCAGTGGGGGAGGGGGAGGACGTGGGGGGCACCACAGCTCTAAGACTAATAAACATGTATGCAAACTTGGTTCTGTTTGTACAAATATGAGTAAGTTTCAGACTCTGTTGGATCCCCAGTTTCTATTTTTAAAAAATGAGATCATTTTATCAGAAGAGATCTTTTGGAGATTTAATGAGATAATTCATCTGAAGGAGCTGACACATATTAGCTGCTCTCCATAAGCAGTAGCTATTAGCTTCCTTTTATTGAAATCAATTTACCATATCTCCCCATGTAAATATTGGTCTAAGATAATATATTTCGAGGTGGTCATTGAGCCAGAAATAGAGCCTCATATGTCATTTCAAAGACTTGTTCATCATCATGGTAACAAATTAAATTAAACTTCAATAAGCCTTTCATGTCATTGGAGAGGAGACCAACAAACAAATATGAAAAGCCCAGACCTTGAGAGGAAACAGGGGGTGAAATTCATTCAGGCTACTATGGCTATGATAGCCCATAGCAAACACTGATAGTAGCCAGCCATTGCTGAGCGGCACCCACACTCATTGCCTAAGACCTAGCATATGTTTAGGAAGTCATCATTTTCGTGGCTAACCCACCAGAGCCAACGGTTGCTATTTGGTTAATACTGAGATTATCTGGCAAACATTTGGAACAGACCTTTGTTCCACGTCCCTTTAGTTCGCAGTTGACTGCTTCTTTTTGAGACCACTGGCCTTTGTCTGGACCTGCATTAAGACACCCAATCCCCCTACCCTGTTCTCCTATGCATTAAGACACAGTCCCACCATGTTCTCCTAACTAACCCTCTCCCCTGAGACACCAGTCATCCTCTTTCCTCATTAAGGGAAAGAAACCAAGGTCCAGAAGGAACAGTGAGCTTGACCACAGGGAAAGCTAAGATGATTGAAAGGACCAACCAGAGCTTGTGGCTCAGCGGTCAGGAATGAAAGCTGCCTACAACCCAGGCCGGCTGGGGTAGAAATGTTTCCCTCGGGCTCCTAAAATGAACGGATGGTGTCTGGGAAGCTAGATGAGCAGACAGAGGGCAGGACAGTGGACCTCTCTTCCCCCCCCCCTCCACTTCTCCCTTGCCAAAGTTGTCTATGAATCAGGCTTTAGAGCAAAAGACTGTGGTCAAAGTGTGGGATCCACTAACCCAAGCCAAGGTGGCAGGACTTCCATTATCGACTTTCCATATTGTCACACAGGCATGCAGAAACAGCAAGAAACATAAAACAGACACACGGAAAGCGTATGTTTTCTTTTTAGGGAGTGAAGGTTTGGTTTCCTTTGAAAACGCCAGTTTTCCTTTCTCTTTATCCTCATTAGCCTCTTGGGCTGCTCTTAAGCACACCCACCAAACAGCGAAGGGTGGAGGAAGAGGTATTTTTAGCTGATATTCTGGGCACAGATTCCCATTCTTCCACAAATTTTGGCTTAGCAATATGGCATGAGGCCAGTGAAATGTATATTCTTATAAAGAATATACGTTTTCTGGGAGCGCTCTCTCTCTCTCTCTCTCTCTCTCTCTCTCTCTCTCTCTCTCTCTCTCTCTCTCTGTGTGTGTGTGTGTGTGTGTGTGTGTGTGTGTGTGTAAAATAGGAAGGACAGAGCATTATTAATGACGCTTTGATGGGAAAGACTCTGGAATCCCAGCAGGGGGCAACACTGAGCACTCAATGGGTTCAGTTTGCTTTGCCCACTATAACTTTTCATTCATGATTTCTATTGTGCTGTACATCAAAAAGAATAAAGAATAAAATAATATTGTCATAACTCAAGGATTCCTCATAGAAGTAGCCGATATCAACCGCACTATAAAGGGAACTAGATACATGTTGGAGACAAACAAGTGTGTTCCTAAGCCACTTGTGCCTATCCTCAGGCGTCGACCCAAACTTCTAGGAGAAACAAAAAACGAAACCTGCCCACTGACAGTCTGAGTAACAATCCCCACCAAGGCATGAAAACCAAAGGCTGTTGCTGAGGGTCTTGTGTTTTCCATGTAGGAAGTAAAAAACAGCTCTGTATTCTTTGCATTTCCAGGAAGCCTTTAGGTCATGGACCTCAAAGCAGGTGTAATCTTTCATAGCATCTCAGCTCTATGTACGACTGAGGATGTAGGTTAATGGTAGAGCAACTGTGTACCATATGCAAGGTCCTGAGTTCCATCTTTAGCACCTCAAAAATGAGATGAAGCAAAACCTGTCTGAGCTGGAGAGAATGGGAAAGGAGTCAGATTTGGATATCTGATTCTGTTGTTCTCATCAGGAAGGATGATGGACAGAGGGACCCTGTTCTTCCCACCAGCCTCCCTCCTGGAAGGCAGTCCTTTCTAGGTACACTTGAGGTGTCTTGAAGGCTCCATAAGGGCAAATCTGACCCAGTACATGTGGCACGGTCTTGTTTCTTGGTGTTTTTATTTTCACTCTTCTAGTTTTAAACCTTCTTATTCCTGAATTATCTCCCACCCATTCATTCAATTCTTCCATCAAAGCTAAAAGATGCTGTGCCCATTAGGGTAGCTACCAATAAAAAGATAGAACAGACAAAGTGTTCACAAAGATATGAGGAGATCGGAACCCTTGTGCACTGTTGGCAGGTATGTGAATAGCCACTGCCAGATGAATTCTGGAAATTCCTGAAGGAAAAAAAAATCAAAGGAGAAGTATTGTATGATCCAAAAGTCTCTTTTTGGATATAGTACCCAGAAGAACTGGAAACAGAGACACGGAAGGGATGTTTGTGCACTCATGTTCACATCGGGATTGCTACCAATAACAAAAACGTGAAAGCAAATCAAGTGTCCATAACAGGTGAATAGATAAACAAAAAGTGGTCTCAATATACGAGTATTGCCCAACCTTAAAAAGGGAAGGGAATGCTGACTCACGCTACAATTTGATGAGGATTTTGTGCTAATTCAGTAAGTCAGACAGTGATAGAGCAATGTGAATTAACTTAATGGCATTGAAATGTACATACTAAGGACAGAGATGCTAAATTTGTCAGTGACTCACAGAGACGGAACCAACAAGCAGGGACCCTGCATGGGGCTTCCCTAGTCCCCCTGCATACATGGTACAGTTGTGTAACTTGGTCTTCTTGTGGGACTCCCAACAGTGGGAGTAGGGGCTGTCTCTGACTATTTTGCTGGCTTTTGGGACCCTGCTTCTCATACTGGGTTGGTTGCCTTGTTCAGCCTTAAAACGAGGGAAGTGTTTAGTCTTACTGCAACATGATATTCCATGTTTGGTTGGTATCCATGAAAGGCCTAACCTCTTCTGAGTAGAAATGAAGGAGTGTAGGGGACAGGTAGAGGTTGGGGGGACTGGGAGGAGAGAAGGGAGGGGAAGCTGCAGTCGGGATATAAAATAATAAATAATAAAAATCATTTTTAAATACGGTAAATTTCTAAATTTTACTAGGATTGTTTTAAATGTATACACACACACACACACACACACACACACACTCACACACACACACACACATCCCTAAATATACACTATCTATTCATATTCTGTTCATTGCACCAAAATCTAGGCCTTTTGAAATCTGGCCAGTTGAAAAACTCACTGCCCAGCCTCTCTTGCAACTTAAGAGTGTGGTGTAAGGTAGTACCTGAGGTTTGTTGGGTGGAGCTGAGGAAGAAGGGTAATCTAGAAAAGCTATTGTGTTATGAGACAGACTCCATTGGTACCCACATTTCACCCTTCACTGTTTCTCTTTCTCCTTCCGGGAACTAAAATGCAATGCCCAGGGATGGTACAGCAATCTTGGCACCAAGAATGGACACTATCTGCTGAAGGTCTAGACTCTAGACTCTAAAGGAAGAAAATAGGACTTTTTTGAGCAATTGAATCAACCTGGGACCTCCTATCTCATGATTTCCTTTTAGTGAGGAAAAATAGCAGTCCCCTTGAACCAGGCTGGAGTAGTAAGGACAGAAATAATTAGAGGAAGCCATATGACTCCTGCTCCAAGCTCTTAGATGCTGGTTCACTATGGGGACTTTCCTTCGGTTGTTGTCTGGTATGTCCCACATTCCTCTTCAGAACCAACTCCTCCACTTTGGCAATATATTTTTATCAAATCAAACTTACTTGAATATATCATATAGTCTCCCTATTTCTGAAAATGTTATATATATATATATATATATATATATATATATATATATATATATATATATATATATAGTTTCCTTATCTCCCCCATTTTGGGCAAAATGTGCTTGCTTTGATCCACTTCTTCCACAACCCAGTGCCTCATTAGTTTGATGTAATTCATCCACAATAAAAAGTTAGAAATGACTTCTGTTTGTCATTCACTATTCATCTCCTTTCAGACTCATCCATTAGACCCTTGTCCCATCCTTCTGGCAAAGTTACCTTGAAAAGGTCATTAATGACCAAAATATTGCTCAGTCCCCTTCATGCTGTTCTTAGGAGCAGAACCTAACTTCATCCGTGACTGGGCTTCCAGGATCCCTCTCTCTCTGTTTCCACCCTATCTTGATGGCCCCTCATGCTTGGTCTCTTCTGCTAATTCCTCCATATCTCCACAACCGTGAAATGTTTGGCCTCATTTTCAGTCTACATTCACTCCCCTAGTGATCTTATCCAGGGTTATTACTGTAAATAGCACATAAATACTGAAGGACTCCAACATTTCAGGTTCGATCCCAGCTCATTCTCCTAAGACTAACTTGTACACCCAACTACCTACTAAACAACTAAACAACTTGTATGTCTTGTTTAAATTATTTCTATTTTAACTGTAGTTATTAATAGAGTGAAGTATGATAATTGGGTATGTAATATGCAACTATCCAATTATAGTAGTCTGTGTTTCCAACTCCTTAAAACTTAAAAATATACAAAATATTAACAGGTTAATAATGTACTGTGTGATATTTTATAATAGCAAACTAAACTAAATCAAATGCACAACTCCTGATTTTTAAAATAATTTTTATTTAATAGAAAGCAAGAGATAGGAGAGAAAGAGTGTAGGCAGAGGTTAGAAGAGGGTGTCAGATCCCTCGGAGCTGGAGTTGCAGATTCCCCATAAGGGTGCTGAGATCTGAACTCCAGTCCTCTGAAAGAGCACAGAGCTGGAGTTGCAGATTCCCCATAAGGGTGCTGAGAGCTGAACTCCAATCCTCTGAAGAGCAGCAAGCACTATTATCCACTGAGCCATCTACTCAGCCTCCCATTTTTTTTTTTTTATTTCTAGCCGCACCTACCTCACCCTGGCTCAGTTCTGCTCCAATTACAGCCTTTTCTTCCTTCTTCCTTTTAGTAGATATCACCTACCTCAGGGCCCAGCACCTCACCACCATTCCCGACTCTTCTCACCCACACTCTCACATTCAGTGGGACAATGAGCTATGTCCGCCCCTCTTTCTAAGTGTGCTGCAATCCGCCCCTTCTCTTCATGTCACTGCTGCCACTGCAGGCTGAGGCTGCCACCACATCGTCACTGGGTGACCTCCACCGCCTCCTCAGTGTGCCACCTGCCTCCGCTTGCCAACGGCCAAGTTGGTTTTTCCACACGCCAACCCAGATGACCCTACCAAGAACTAAATCAGATCATGTCACTGATCCGCCTAGAACCCACTCTCATTTTACACGAGAGGAGCGGGAGACCTACGAGAGTGACAGGATTTGAATGAAGTCTGTTATCGTATCGTTGTCCAGTGCCGCTCTGAGAACTGAGACAAAGGGTGGGGTGATACTTTGTAAACTGAAAGCTCTATGTAACTCTCCTCCTCATCATCAACCCAAACTCCCACCAAATAGAGCTGAACAAATGAGGTGATCAACCCTAGGGAAATACATGACCCAGGAGGGAAAGGCAGACATTGCCATCCACTAGAAGAAGGCCCAGACTCAAAGCAATCGCTCAGGTTGGGTCCCGCCCAGTCCTAGGAGCATCAGCCTTGGAACATAAGATGAAACAAGTAAGGAAGGGCTGGACAGAAATGGAAACACCAGCACCCATGACGGCAAGTGGGCAGCACCATCCAGTACACTCGCAGAGCCCCAGTCATAACCCTGTGCACCAGTCCTCGGTATAATTTCCATCCTGAAGGCCTTGCTTATGGCTCTGCTCCCCACACCAGCTCCATGCAGAGGATTAGGGAAGGGGAACAGCATGAGAACAACAAAGAACCACAGGAATGCCTATGAAACAAGACTCCTGGCTTTGAAACCACAGCGACAGAGTATGTGTTCGGACTTGAGTACAGGCATGAGTGCACGTGTCTGTGTGCACATGCACACACACACACACGCACACACACACACACACACACACACACACACAAACACGCACACGCACACGCACATGCACATGGACACAATGGATTTGGGACCATTGTGGTTTCATGGTGTTCTATGACACAGACTTAGTGGGGGAGATTATAATAACCTTTCCCTGCTATGGCAATAAGTAATGACAAGCTGGGGTGTCATAACCAGAGAAAGTCCTAGAGAAGACAGGAGCTTTCAGGGGTGTGTCCTGCGAACTTGTAGGATCAAGACCCAAGAAAGAGCAGTGATAAAGTACAGGAAGTCCACAGCTGCCTCTGACCCCCTGTCTTGAAGATCTTTGGGTTCTGAGCTAGAGTCACAACACAACTAGGAAGTTAGAGGCCTGTTCTTCCAAATCAAAACAAAGGCCAGAGCCTCCTTGGCTGGTTCTAGCGGAACTGCTGGCTGCTGCCACTGCTTGGTGTCTGGCAGATCATCTGCACCCAGGAACAAAGGCAAGGGCTGGTCCTCTCCAGGTAAAGCAGAGGACAAGTAGCTCTCACAGAGCCACCTCCAGAAGGCCTGTAAACATTGTCCCCACGGGCCAGGAAGAAGGCCTTCTCTCACACCCAACACAAATGTCTCTCCTCTCCTCTCCTCTGTGGAGAGGTTGAATCTACTGCAGTGGCCCCCACCTCAAGTCTATCAGTAAGGGCCATGGTAGGAATTGTTATTGTCACGGAAATGGCTGCTCTGTAGACTGTAGTCACCACGGAGGCCCTCTAACAGGTCTGCTCTTTTCCACCTTAAGGAAAAGCCTTCCCTCCACAAACTGCAGCCACGAGAGAGATAGCGAACAAAGCAACAGAAGACACCACCCACCTGTGCCAGCCAGAGAACTGTTTTCACATGACAGAAAACTGACAATGGACACACTGGAGGAAATCATGAATTCTGTGGCAGCCTTCACACAGAGACATGGAATCCTTCTAACCAGTAAATACTGAAAAGAAAGTTGCTACAACACTTGCCTGGGTGTGCGATATCATGGACTCAATCCCCAGCACAGCGAAAATCAATGAGATCTTGGGAAATCTAAATTAGAGACCATCTGAGAAAAAGGTGCTATTCCTATTAATAACAATTGTTTACTGAATGCTCGCTATTCTAGCTGGTCATATTGAGGCACTTTTTAGGGTCTTAGAATGTAAGTGAACAATCCAATTTAAAAAAAAAAAATCCTGCCCTTTGAGTTTACATTTGATGGAAAACAAACAGGTAGCAACAAAAATGTCAGATACATGAAATGGGCGTGTAAAGGAGTAAAGGAAATGGGACGCCCCAGGATAGGGACTCGGAATTTTCATCAAAGAGTTCATGTCTGAGCAAAGACCTTGGGGAACTAACAAGGAGCTCATCTTCACCAATAGCAACATTTGTATCTAACTCCAAAGCATCTCCATCATTCCAAATAAAACCCATTGTCCTTAATCACTTTTCCCCCTTCTCTTTCCCTAGCCTATCATCCACCACTCTATTCAGCCTCTATTGGCATACCTGTTGTAGATAGATCTTAAACATAATCACTGATCATACTGACTGGATCTAGCTTCTTTCAGGATAATATTTTCTAGGCTTATTGCATTCAGTAGCATGCATTTAGATACAGCATCCAATAGTGTGTACCACACATTTCTGTGGATGAATGTTAGCCCACTGTATGATACAAGACATCTTGCGTATCCATTCGTCCACTGATGGACATGGGCTGTTTCCACTGTTTGGTTGGTTTTCGTTTGTTTGTTTTAGGTCTTTGAGGTATATACCTAAGATGAAATTTTCATAGTGATGAAATGCACTGCATGCTCCTGATGGATTGAGTAAGACAAAGCACTAAACCTGTGCTCAGCCATGCACAGGTCAGAGAAAATAACGTGGCCAGGAGAGGGGCCACAGTAGGGGCAGAAAGATATACAGATGTAATAATCAGCATCTCTTCAAAAGTTCAAGGACTCAGAGAAATTGAGATGGGTGGAAGCCTAAGGGGGTAGTTTGAATAAAAATGGGCCCCATAGTCTCATAGGGAGTGGCATTATTGGAGGTATGGCCTTGTTGGAGTAGGTGTGGCCTTGTTGGAGAAAGTGTGTCACTGGGGGTGGGCTTTGAGGTTTCAGATGCTCAAGCCAGGCCCAGTGTCTCACTCTTCTCCTGCTGTATGCAGATCCAGATGTAGAACTCTCAGCTACCTCTCCTGCACCATATCTGCCTGCATGCTGCCATGCTTCCCAACACGATCATAATGGACTAAACCTCTGAACTGTAAGTCATCCCAATTAAATGCTTTCTTTTTTAAGAGTTGCTATGGTCATCGTGTCTCTTCGTGGCAACAGAACACTAACTAAGACACCGAGGACTAAAAGACTACATTACTATTAGAACATTTGCTGGTATGAATGATTTGGTGTGGAAGAAATCTTTTGGATGGAGAAGAAAGGCAAGAGAGAATCACTGGAATGGTCCAACAGCAAATGAGAGGGGATCAGACGGGAACTATCCAGCCTTGTCATTTTTTGGAGCAAGGAATGCCTAATGGGTGCTGTAGGTAAAACCTTGGAGAGTCACTCTGGATAGAGCAAAGTCTGCACTCTTAGGATTGTTTAATCTAGTTAGCAGTGGGAGCCAAGCTTAAGTCAAAATAACATATTAACTAAAACACTACTATTTGCCATGTAGTATACCAAATAATTTTGCTTTGCCTCGGGTTCTCCTTCCATGGTATTTGTGAATGGATGTTCCATGGTATTTGTGAATGGATGTTCCATGGTATTTGTGAATGGATGTTCAAGCATCATGAACAGTCAGGAGGGTGAAGTGGGTGGTTCAGGAGTGAGCTGATTGATTAGACAAACTGAACCCCACATCTTAAGCAACAGTCACAGTATCAAACCTTGTGAGTTGTGTTCAGGGATACTGTTACCATCTTGGTAGGATTGTAAATAAGCATTCCCATATTATTATCCAAGATGTACATACAGGAAGTAAGATGGAGGATATGTTGGCATTTTTTTTTTTTTTTTTTTTTTTTTTTTTTTTTTTTGTAAATCACCTAACAGGCCACTGGTATAGTGGAGCATACTGAAACTCATAGGTTCAAGTCCTTTCTCTCACTTACTAGCTCTATGGTCTCACTCAAGCTTATTAATCTCCATGAGCCCAAATCTCTTCATCTCTAAGATGGCGTCAATGATAACCCACACCACTAGCCATCGTCAGCAAATGAGGCAGTCCCCTAAAGACAGCTGATTAGGCAGTTCATAGTTAGCTAGATAACCAGGTTTTAGTTGTCGCCATGTACTTCACATCTGTAGGAAAATTTCTAATGGCTGTGGCAAACACTGTATGACAGGAAACGTGAGAATCCCCAGGGGTATGCTTATACTTCCTATGTACTGGGACAAACGCCGAAGAGCAAGACCAATGGAAGCCACAACAGCTCAGACAGGTGGCATCTTTGAGAATCTAGACTGGTCATGTCATCCCTGGCTGTGTTGCCAAAAGACAGCCAAGGGCTGCCCAGAGGTGGATGATGCCCTGCTTCATCACACACTCGCTCCAATCACCTCTCACAGTACCCTGGGGGCTGACACAGGAGGACTTGAGATAAGTAACCTAGACGAGTTAGAGACTGCCTCAAGAGAGGGCTATGCATCCCGGTGCTGAGGGCAAGGCTGCCTATAGCAGCCTACTTAGGAGCCACTTCCCTATGGCCTGATGCCACAGGGTCTGTATTTCCATCCCCATGATAGCTGTCACCGCGTCAGAATTAGGCAAACTCACAGCTGTGGCAATTGCCTCTGCATGAAAGGATGTCTGGATTCCAGCCTCACTAGATCCCTAGTGACCTGCTAGATCTTTCTAGAATGATGGAAGTGTCTGTGTGGTCCAATATGGTAGCTGGGAGCCCAGCTGTTTGAAGAGAAGCAGAAGTCAGGACGTGAAGACTCGGGCACTCCTGCGATTCTCAACCTACCCCAGCTAGGTTTGTCCTCTCCACCAATCTTAATCTCTTGCCTTCAAAGGTCAGCTCCAGACTACGCCTTCTAGATGATCACTCAAACCTATTGAGCTATCTAGGACTCACAGGTACGCTGTTGTGGTTTGAATATGAGTGCCCCTGATAGGCGTCTGAATACTTGGTCTCAACCACTTGGGAAGGATGTGAAAAGTTTAGAAGGTGGAGCCTTGCTGGAGGAAGTGAGTCACTGGGGGGGATGGGTACTTCCTGTTCTCTCTCTCTCTCTGTGTGTGTGTGTGTGTGTGTGTGTGTGTGTGTGTGTGTGTGTGTGTGTGCTTCCTGACTTTGGTGCAATGTGACCAACTGCCAGCTCCTACTCCTGCTGTGGTACATTCTCTGCAAAGAAGGACTACATCCCCTTGAACTGCAAGCCCAAATAATCCCTTCCTCCCTTAAGCTATTTCTTGTCAGCCATTTGGTCACGGTGACAAGTGTCTAATACATAGAGTGACAACCAGGGCTTTTGAAACTCGTAGCCAGTGGAGGATTTCCCACAAAATGAGGGTTCTCCAGGGAAATGATGATGCCTTAAAAGTACGGGTGCCTCACTTACAAGGCTGAATGACAGTTGAACAAGCCAAATGGAGACTCTTGAGTGAGCAATGATTGAGGTTCAACCCTCCAAGGAGTTTTAAGCAGGCAAGAGACAAAGCGGCTTCACGGATACCTGTTCGGTCCAGGGGAGCAGCAGGAGATAAAACAGGAAACCTGTGCTTCCTGCCAGATGTGAGGCTGTGCTGAGTAAGACAGAGGGAGGCCTTGAACTGCTAAGCTGTCTCCAACCTCTATTTCACAGGAAATGGGGAGTCCTGACACATGTTTTTGAGCCAAGGGATAAAATGAGAAAGTAACACTGTTAAAAAAGGATGCCAAGAAGAGCTTCAAGAAGCCTGGACCACTGTAGCCCCATGCCCACCCACCAAGCTTCCCAGGTGTGATCTCTCTCCTCCCTGCAGCTTGAGCCTGCCTGCCTGATGTGCAGCATCCTCACAACAACCAGCAGGGTTCTCAACAGTCCCTTCCCAGCCCTCCCCCAGAACCCTGACTGTGTTCCTCCCCCTGGTGAACTCTGTTCTCCCACCCAGTCCAGTACCTCCTAGCTCACACCCCAGTCACCTGTGATTTGGTCGCAGAGGTAGCCTGTGACTCCTGGTGGAATGGTCTATCAAACCATGCCAGTGAGTCCTGCAGGGCAACCCTCAAGCAAAATCACAGTGTCATAAAGAGCTAGGAGCCAGGCAGCAGCCAAGATTTAGAAGCAAGAGTCACTAAGGCCAGAGGTCACTGGCCTCCATTCGAAAAAGCAGACAGCCATACTTTATTCATGCTACTGATCAGGTAGAACTATGTGGTCAACCCAAAGGGAAGACTCTGGGCTGGCTGATTCCTCTATGACTATTCAGTTCACCAAGAGTCTCTGTGCTCCCAAATGAATGGAAAGATCCCTCCCACCAGCTAGGTCTGGGGCCTGACAGGCAGGATGCATTCCTTGCCAGATCCTCACTGCCTATCACGCTTTATAGACACAAAAACAAATTCCACCATATGTTAAAGTTAATTGCAAACAGTTGTTGCTGAAGAGAGCTCCATTTTTCAAGAGCCACAGAGATCTAGTTATACTGGTGGCAGACCCATCAACCACCCTCATTCACTCATTGAAAGGAACAGCCAAGGCAAGGGTGCAACAGAGCTGTGGAAGGGACCCTCACTCATTGCTCCTTCTGCTCCCCTCTCTTCCTGTCTGCCTCTGCTTCTATTGGGTACAAACAAGTATGCCCACAGGAGTCAGCTGGCTGGTTTCCACTGTCCAGCAAAGGGCAGAAGAAGAGGTACAGGAAAACTCAACAGCCAGGGTCACTAAGAGAAGACAGGACGCTTTGCCGACAGTCTGCTCTGGGTCTAGAGCCACATTATTGATGCTGTGGTTTAGCAAGAGGCAGAGAGGGTAAGCCTGGGGCTGTCAAGGCCCTCAGTTTAGAATACAGCTGGGGGAAATCTCCAAAGAACCTGGCCAGCTGGGAGGAAGGTCAGACTGAGATCTCCTGCGAGCCTTCTTTTGTGGATCGCCAACAAGCAGTGTGAAGGAAACGTCTGTTTCTGCATCCCCATGCCCACCTACACAGAGGCAGCATCTGATTTTGCACCAACCAGCTGGAGATGTGCACTGGGAGGAGCCTTGAACTGAAGGGCCTCGTTCAGAAAAAGGCTGAACACTAAGGTCGTCTCCATATAATTTGTATTTATCATTTAGCTGAGTCCAAACATGTGCTATGTATGTGGTGGACAGGACTCTCTGAATAAGGCAAGCTCCGGGGGAAAGGGTGTGTGAAGCCAGCATGGTCACTGGTTGACCTGGTGTGTCCATCCTATGTGTGAAGTCTTTAGACGGGAGCTTGCTTGGCCAGCATCAAAGGAAACCAATCCCACCCAACGGCACCTCCAAACAGCAGGTCCAGTGACATTCAATCTACACTGGCCCATTTATCCAGCCAATGAAGAATATGCAGCCAACTCAAATAGAGAAAAATATTTGTCTATTAGGTCAAATCAGCAGTGAATCTGACCTCACCTTCTTCTTTGAGCTGCTGTACCTTCCATTCTGACCCTCGTGAGAGCGCTCTTGTTCTGTCTCTTTTGCTATGAGTGTTGTCACTCATCACCTTCCAGTGTCTACACTACTTTACTGACAATAAGCAATTAGTGATGAAGCATTCACTGTACTGTCACCTCATGCTACGGTGTCATAAATACAGACTGTCCCCAACAAAGAGAAATCTAACTTCTACCTGGAAACTCAGAACATACAGATAAAAAAACACACGGGATCACATAAGAGTTAATAACAGGGGCCAGGGAGATGGTTCAGCGGTTAAAGATCTTGTAGAGCCAGAAGGAAGACAGGAGTTCAGAAACCACTCATAGGTATATGAACAATATAAACACATGGATGCCACCATACATACACATACACGTACACATACACACACAAAAAAAGAAGGAATAAATACTAATTCAAGTTGGGGATACAAGAGAACACTCAGTGGAATGTCAACCACAAACTTGGGGTCAATAGAAAAGCATTCGAAAAAAGGAACATGAAAGAGAGAGAATACCCATTATCGCTGTCATGCTTGCTGAACCATTTTGAGCCCAAGATGCTTCTTCAAGTACTAAACTAAGGCATACACGCCTCATAGCCACTCTATGAGTCAGACATAATGATCCCCAT
Source organism: Peromyscus maniculatus bairdii (assembly GCF_049852395.1). Taxonomy (NCBI): domain Eukaryota; kingdom Metazoa; phylum Chordata; class Mammalia; order Rodentia; family Cricetidae; genus Peromyscus; species Peromyscus maniculatus. The sequence continues at coordinate 76,714,748 of NC_134862.1, read as the reverse complement.
GTTACAGACAGGAAAGCTGGGTACGCAAAGGAAAGCAACCATATAATTGCCTTGTAGTTTAGTATAAACATCTGCCCTAGGCTGTAGGCAGTGCAGCCTGGCCTGGGGTCCTGGAAGGACTTTCTATCTTTTGGGTCCAATTTTGTCCTCCATTGGGTTTGTCCTCCACTTCCACTCTCAGCACCCACTCCACACATGTGTAGGCACACTTTCATCTTTGTGTTCTAGGGGTATTTGCTACCTCGACACCAGTTCATACTACAGATTTACAAATCCTAGTCTGTATCTGTCATCCTGATGAGGTCATTGTCTCTAAAAGAACCACCACCCATTTGCTATCCTTAGAGCAGAGCACAGTGCCTAGTGTAAGCAGGTACTCAATGAACAGCAGTCAAGTAGATTAAGCTGAACTAATTTGTAGTAAAGGACTGTGAGCAGAGGAGCCAGAGTTCCTTGCAGATTCTCCAGGAACTGAGGAATGACCAAATTGCCCTTAGATAACCCACCTTCTCCACGCTGGCCTCCAGCGGTGAGCATTCACTGCAGAAATCAGAACTGGCAGTGGGGCTGATGGATGGCCACCACCCTCATAAAGAGCTGTGGGATGCATCTCTGATCACAGCCTTGGGGCTGCTGGTCTCTTGGAACTTTATGGCATCGTTGCCATGGTGGTCACGGATGTAATGCACCATGGAGGCAAAAAAATGAAATTCCCCTAGAGGTGAAACGCTGGCAGGACCCCATTCACAAGTAAGAATGGGTTATTTGACCTCTCTGAGCCTCAGTTTCCCCTTCTGTAAAATGGAGATAATGATCCTCATTAAATGGCAGTTGGAAAGATCAAATATATTTATAGATGGATAGATAAATAGATAGATGATAGATAGGTAGATGATAGACAGATGATAGATAGATAGATAGATAGATAGATAGATAGATAGATAGATAGATAGATAGATACATACATACATACATACGTACGTACATGGATGGATGGATGGATGGATGGATGGATGGATGGATGGATGGATGGATGGATGGATGGATGGATGGTTGGATGATAAAGTGAGCACAGTGGATACCACACAGTAGGTATTTAATAATCCAAAAAAAAAATCCTATTTTCTTACCTGTGTGGGAGAAATACAGGCTCTAGCATGATTTCATTTTTGCTAGGGTGAGGATTTGGGGAGTCTTGTTTTGGTTTTTAACACAAATATTGGATTAGTAGGCACTCTGGGGTAACAGAAGGAGCCCTATGTGTCTAAAATATGAGGTTCCACGCTGCTCAAACATGATCAGAGTTCTATGAAAAATTGCTGTTAAAGGGTCACAAAACTCAACTTTTCCAAGTTTCCCAGTGACTAAAGCCTCTTCCAGGCAAAGAATTTGCTTCTGGGTCCCTCTGTGCACTGGTTTGACTTTGTTGGTTACTACACTAATGGTAGTTACTTATTAGCAAGTGTGAATAACACCCCCAATAAGCAGCCCTCTGTCTGGGCTTTGCAAGAGAGCCCAGAGCTTGCTGGCATGTGTGAGTAACACCCTAATAAAAATGCCAAAGTATGTTACCCTGAATCTGACTAGAGAGTGGCAAATGTATTCACTTCTAGGTAATGTCTACTTACCTCACAAGACCTTCCCCCCTCCCACCCAGTGTCTCACTGAATCCACTCCACTACACTCCGTGTCGCCTCCAACTCCATCATGTCCTGCTCCTCAGTACATCTCCTTTCTCTCCTTGATATAACAAATCTAGACGTAAAACATCAATTCATCCTTCAGGTGCATATGGGCAGCAAAATGGAAATGGATGCTCTTGGGATTGGGGGGGGGCAGGGGAAGATGAGGGTGGGGGATGACGACAATTTGTAGAGGTAATGGAAAGTGGGGAGGGAGAGGAAAGTACAGGCATGAAAAGTGCAAGATGTGGGGAAAGCATCACTGCTGTCATGACCCTGGTCTTGGAACATTTATGGTAATGGTGTTTACATGCCTGTGTGTGTGTGTGTGTGTGTGTGTGTGTGTGTGTGTGTGTGAGAGAGAGAGAGAGAGAGAGAGAGAGAGAGAAAGAGACTGTGACAGAGACAGAGAGAGAGAGAGAGAGAGAGAGAGAGAGAGAGAGAGAGAGAGAGAGAGAGAGAAGAGAAAGGCACACAGAAGTGGGGGGCTGAACTCCAGACAGTCCTCAGAATAGGAGCAGACAGGCATTTGAGGACCACTGACGACTTTTCACAAAGGGAAAATCAGAGCTTGAGTGACGGCATCCACACAACATTGCGGCTAGGAAAAAGAGGACGGAAGAGTGGAGGGACCTGAGAGTCTCCATTCCAAAGAGACCAAATCAAAAGATCACATCTTCAGAGTAGGTATCCCTGACAACACGCCTCCTGATTCCCCTGGCCAACCCTAACCTCCTAGCTCACAGCATCTCGAGAAAGTCCTCTTTGCCTTTTTCTGCCGAATGGACCTGTGTCAACCAGTAACACACAAGTCTGAAATGCTGGAAGAAGCTCCTCCTTCTCTGAGGCCAATGGTTTGCTTGGACTTTTTAAACAGACTCTTAAAGTGAGGGGCATTTAAACACAAAAAGTTACCGCCAGATGGCCCTGTCCAAGAGGTGGCCATCCTGCCACCCTTGACCTTTCTGTCCCGGGCAAAGCCCACTGAGAAGTGTGCAACGATGGTCTTAGGAAGGATCAGCCTGTGTAACCCCACGGTTGATAGCCGTTCCCTTTTCTCCATAATAAAGATTAACCACTAACTCTGCTGCCCTGACTGATGACTGATGGGAATGGTCTTGGGTTCAAATAAATTCCTCAGCTCTTAAAAAAAAAAAAATGGTGGGAAAACAGTGAGCATCCATGACGATACAGAGAATAAAGTCAGGTGTGATGGCTCACACTTGCAGTCTCAGCATTCAGGAGGCTGAAGGAGGGGAGGATTGGACCGTGTCTCAAATAATTGAACAGAAGGGACACCCCCACCACACCTAAGATGCTTCTGGCTAGACTGGCAGGGAAGGGAAAGTGAAGATCTTGTAAGGATCCAGTCTCTTACATTCTTCTAGAGAAGAATGAACATGAACACGCTTTATAAAGTACACGGGAACTGTCAATGCAACCTGATATGGTTATTGGTATTATTAAAAACTCAAATTTATCCCATGGCCTGGGTCAACCAGCTCAGCTACCACTCAGACTCACATCCTGGGCCTTGGGTTGGCCCACCCTAACAGCTGCCCCACCTATGGCCTTCTGGAATGCACGAAGGAACTGGTTCTGTGGAACAATAACCACAGGATCTTCATGACTCGGGGCAACAACAGGATATCCAAGAGGAATTTCAGTGAGGGCCCAGTGATAATGGTGTACCCAAAACTAGAGTCCTTAAACCAGACCAATGACTCATTGCTGTGGTATTGTATCCCCCCAAATATTGTGCATGCTAATAAACTTATCTGGGGTCAGAGACAGAGCAGCCACAATATTAAACATAAAGGATAGGCAGTGGTAGCACACGCCTTTAATCCTAGCATTCCAGAGGCAGAAATCCATGTGTTCAAAGATACAGACAGGCATGGTGACTCATCACGCCTTTAATCCCAGAAAGCAAGCCTTTAATCCCAGGGAGTGGTGGTAGAAAGCAGAAAGGTATATAAGGTGTGAGGACCAGAAACTAGAAGCATTTGGCTGATTAAGCTTTTAGCTGGTTAAGCTTCAGGCTTTCGAGCAGCAGTTCAGCTGAGAGCCATTGGGATGAGGACACAGAAGCACCCAGTCTGAGGAAACAAGACCAGCTGAGAAGTTGGCCAGGTGAGGTTAGCTGTGGCTTGTTCTGTATCTCTGATCTTCCAGCTTCACCCCAATACCTGGCTCACAGGTTTGATTTTATTAATAAGACTCTCTAAGATTCCTGCTACACATTGCAATGAACATTTTGCAGGTGGAGCTGATTGGACAAAAGAGGTACTGCATGACACCCCGTAGCTTCTGATGCCACCAGGATTAATGAAGAGGTGTTGGAGAGATGGAGGGATGAGGTGGGTTCTTTTGTTTTGTTTTGTTTTGAATTAATTTGGGATGGATATGGAGGGAGTGGGAGGTGATCGGGGTTGGGGGTGCCTGATATGAAATTTCCAAAGAGTCAATAAAGAATTGTGTTTAAAATAAAATTTAAAAAACTCCAATTTAGAACAGAAACTTGGCTTTAAAGAAATAAGAGAAAGTGAGAGACCCAACTGAGCCCAAGACTTGGTCACTAAGATCTATAATCTGACAGACAGAAGACATGCCACCTCTGCGCTCTGGTGACTAGCAATTGCACGTGGGCACAAATGATCCATGCAAGTATTGGGTACAGCAGGGCAATAGTTCTGAAGACTTACACCAGACTATTTGGTGTAGTGCTGTGTATGCCAAAGCAGAGGGGTCCACGTGGGGTGAGTGGTGTAAGTGTATAAGGTGGGGCAGGGTCTGGCAAAGTTGCTGGGGTTGAAGAAATTGAAACTGCAGAAAAAATCAAAGTAGGGAAATGGTGACGGGAGGTATGAGTCAAAAGGCTCTGTGGGTGGCATGTCCACTCAATGAAGTTGTCCCGGCATCTGCCTACCTCCCCCATCCACCAGTGCTCACTATGAGGAAAGCCAGCTTTGAGACAGCAAATCTGACGAGTCCTCCTGAGAGAAGGGACATTCTGAGGCTGGACCGGCATCCGGAAGACAGTTGCAGGTCATGAACTGTAACCATGTCTGAGCTGGGGTCTTCCCCTCTTCTCTCATGCCTTCTCACATACCTGGGCAAATGTGAATTTGCATCAGACAGCTCTATCCAGGTTGCCACTGCTCTGTGTGAAACCCACAAAACACCTGACGACCAGAAAACCCATCTTCCTATGCAGATTTTTCCATGTTCCAGGGTCCTAGAATCCACCAAGGCTACACAACCTTTTGACATTGTGACATGACATTATCACCTACAAAGTTCACACTGGAGAATCACACAACAGAGTCATAGAAAAATAAATCATACACAAATAATACCATCATATTTTAAGTAAACTTGTGATTCTGAGTTGGATAGTATCCTTGGCTCTCCTGGGGCACTTGGACCACAGGCTGAACACACCTGTATCTACCCCATCACTGTGCCTACAAGCTGGTCCAATATTTCTGTTGAATGCACCTCATCCAAACCCCGCAGCACACCATAACATCTATGACTCTCCTACTGGAACAGCAGAGAAAGGGAATGTGGGAATAACCACAAAAGGAAATAATATCTAGTCCCATGTGACTGTCACTATCCTAAGAGCTTAATTCATATCAGCTAATTTAATACTTACCACAGAGATAGAAACTGTTTTTAACCTACACATAAATATAAACACATGGACATGCACAGCTTAAAGAACTTGTCTCAGGCCACAGAACTAGCAAGCAGAGGAATCGGGGTTCATCCCAGGCCACTGGACTCCAGAGTCCCAGGTACAAAATATACCTTGGTCTCATAATTAATTCACTTTGTGTTCTTGGAGACCTCTTCAACCTTATTGGCTTAGACTGCTTGAAAAACATCTTGTGATTGACAGTGAACATGGCCCTGCCTTGTGCATCATATACACTGAGAGCAAGAAGAGCCTGGCAGACAGGAGGTGTGCTCCAGCAGATGCTGTACCCAAGAACGTATCATTAGGGCAGTCCGGGGTGTGGGGTGTGTGTGTGTGTGTGTGTGTGTGTGTGTGTGTGTGTGTGTGTGTGTGTGTGTGTGTGTCTTCTTGGATAGGTCTTATAGTCTCTCAGTTCCTGGCACCTGCGTGACACCCATTTTTCAATCAGACAGTGGGCTTTCTCTGTCCCAGCTGTCCCCTCTTCCTGCCTACTGTGTGTTCTCCTCTCTGTGTCACACTTCCTTATTATCTTGTCTTCACTTACAGTGCCTCCAAGTCACACTTGCTCCAGAGACCAAGCAGCAGTGCACATCCCCTGTGTTGGAACAGCCACTCTGAGCAGCAGTAACCTGGACAAAAATCTCACTGTGTCCTCTGCTCGGGCTGAGGGCAGCCATGGAGCACAGTATGGCAAAACCTAGTTCTCATCCCAAGACAGCCACCTGGGAGGCAGCTGCTCGGAGTCCATGAGCAGGGCATGAAGGTGTTCACCCTGTACCTAGAGGTCTCTGAGCAATGGGGGACGGGGGAGGGGGGCTTTGACTACTCCTCACTCCCTCGAGGACTCCTCAGCCAGGCAAGGGGCTTCAGGTAAGGGCCACTCACCATCACAGAGCACCTGGTTCCTCTCTGTGCAGATCTTTTCTGGAATTTTGGCTGAATGTCCAGCCCCCAGCTGTACATCCCGTGGGCATTCGGTATGTTTTCATTTGTCAACGAGTTCCAGAACAAAAAAACGAGGAATCTTCCAGCTTTCGGTTACAAGCTCTCTCTGGTCCTGTCCAATGGATAAAGGCTGAAATCTGTTATTCTCTGACAGGGACTCTGCGGTTTGTGAGCCATAAGTGGGTGGAGAGTCCAGTCAGCCAGAAGAGGCCGAGTCCCCCGAAACCACTGCCAGCAGCCTAAGCTAGCTTCCTGCTCTAGCTGCACCTTGGAGGAAGCCCCCAGTGCCCAGTTCAGTTCATAATAACAGTCACGGTTAACCATTTCCAGAACAGATCTGCACATTCTTTCTCCTACAGGCTTTCTTCCACCGTGAGGGGACTCATCCAGCGAGTGAAGAATGGGGCCAAAAATGGGTGAAAACTGTACCAATTCATGGCTTCCCTTGAGAGAGAAATTAGTACCTCTACTTGGCTCATCGGCTTGCCCACGGCAAGAACCACTTGTGCCTCAGTTTCCCCTTCAATAAAAGTGGTCGGCGCTGTCTGCACAAAACTATATTGTTCAAATGAGTATGGAATGGCTGGGACAAGCTTAGCTTACTATAAAATCCCTACAAGAATAAAGGTAGTTTACATGATTAGCTCTGACTCAGGTCCACGGTTTGGGCCATAACAGCAGTGTCTCCCCCACATCAATAAACATATCAACTGCCCCAAAGATCCTAAGTGGAGATTTGAAGGGAGGGCTCAAGTAAGTCATTTACATGACCCTTTCCATCTCTCGGTCCCCCTCTCCCCGGGGCAGGCAATGCTCGCTTTACTGCCTGGCAACCAGACTGGGACTAAGCTTGCTAAAATATGAGTGTTTTTTTGGCTGGAGTACCAGAGAGCCTGCAGCCCTACAGAGAGAGAAAAATTGAACACACCAGGCTGTGGCTCCAGAAAGGGGAAGAATTAGGCTTCACACCGAGCAGGCTGAACCATGGCATTCTTCAGATAATGCTGAACAAACCCCCGAACAAAGGCAGCCAACTTAGCTGCATGTTCGGAAAATGTACTCTCAGCAGATTCGAGCGTATTGAAGTGCCGTTCGCTCTGCAGCCAGGGTCCCCAGCCTAAGCTTCCCGTTTTTTCCATGCTGCTCCCCTTGTCTGAATTCCTACAGATTCTGCCAATCAGAATTCCTCACCTCGGGCTCAGGGAGGCTTAGCAACCAAGGTAAATGGTGGTGCTTTTAAATTTGATCCTTACCCTTAAAACAACTGCCCCCCATACACACACCCCATTCCAAATCACTTAGCCTGTGAGCCACACTCTGAATCCAGCCCTTTCCAGTAGATTGATGGCTGACTTCTCAGAGATGAAGGGCATGTAGTATAGGAACTCGCCCTTGTGTCTTGTATTTAGGTGATGCTGTATTGGGCTGTTTCGTAACATGACCCTGAAAGTTCAATTTGTTGCTGCCTATTGGTCCTCACTGCTATCTCTGCCATTTTTAAAGCTGTGCTATCGTCAGCATAATTAATATTCATATACCAGCTCCATAACCTGGAAGCACGCTTCTGTGACTCAGTCTGATTTCCCATTGCAGAATGTTTAGGGCTAGGTAAAGATGACAGGAGGAATGTGACCGGTCTTATCATCTGGGACCAACACAAACATGGCTGAACGTTATTATTGCTAACTGCATCTGCCCACTCTTTTTTCACTGCCTGCGGTTGATCTCTTAGCCCATATCTGCAGCATCTGGGAGATGGTTAGACTCTATGTGTCAGTTATGGGGGCAGGGACTTAACATCGTCTGCGAGCTTAGTGAGATGGTCACTGTTCCCTCAGAAGGCGGCGTCACCCCATAGGAAAACAGGAACACTGGCCCAGGGGACTAACTTCCCACCCTTTGCTAACTCTAAAACCTCGAGGAAAATCTCCACAAAACACAAACAAACACAAAACAACCCCTAGCCCTGACTGAACTCTCGTTCTTCAGTGTGTGGGAAAGGAACAGAAGAGGAATACCACTAGTGCCTCTGAGAAGAAAGACAGGGAACTGCATCCAAATCAGCCTCCTAGAAAATCCCGAAGACCCTCTAGCTCCCAAAGACTCCTGCATGCGGCCATGCTGGATCGCCGTCCACAGTGAAAATACCAACTGAACCGCCCAGCCAACTGCAAAGCACAGCCCAGCGTTGCCAGTAAAATCAGCAGCAGAAGTCTGCCTGGACTTCCTTCACCCAAGGCTGGAAGACTTAAGTGGTGGCCATCGCAAACACAGAGACTAGGAAACATGTCAAACACAGCTTGACCATGCTTTCCAGTTCTGTTCCCAGGAGACAGAAGAGATTCCAGGATCATGGGAGGTGAATACGAGGGGCCTGGCATTAAAGAAGGGATTTTGGGCTGACCACAGGCTTCCAGAGGATACAGTGCAGGCTGTATTCATGATGGCTGCAACCACACGAGGGAAATCAATGTGGGCCTTTGTGGGTAAACACTGACTGTTTGCTGAGAACCACCCACTCGGCCTCATGTGCACGTGTTGCTGGGGGATGCCTGCGTGTGCACACACGTATGCAGGTGTGTGTGTGCATTTGTGTCTTTGGGCACATGTGTCTCTGTTGGCCAAGCAGAGGTCAATGTCAAGCGTCCTCCTCTATTGCTCTCTGTCTTAGTTTTCTGAGACGGAGTTTCCCAGTGAGGCTGGAGCTCATCGTTTGGCTAGACTGACTGGCCATTGAGCTCTGGGAACCTACCTGTCTCCTGTCACCCCACCCTCAGTGCTGGGGTCCCCGATGTGCCGTGGGCAGCAAGCACCTTACTCATTAAGTCTACTCCTCAAGCCCCAGTGATCTTTTTCACACTTAAACACACTTAAATTTGTGTGTGTGTGTGTATGTGTGTGTGTGTGTGTGTGTGTGTGTGAGAGAGAGAGAGAGAGAGAGAGAGAGAGAGAGAGAGAGAGAGAGAGAGAGAGAGAGAGAGAGAGAGAACAACTTACAGGAATCAGAGTCAGTTCTCTCCTTCTGTCATGGGGGTTCTGGGAATCAAACTCAGGTCCTTAGAATTGTCAGCCACCTCGCTGCTTCCCCTCCAACCCCACAATGCTTTTTTTTTCCTTAAAGACAAATTACATATCTCTCTCCTGAGAAAATCCTTCTGGTGGTTTCTCCATGGCTTTAAAATAAAAGCCAGGATTTTCTAGTCACAGCAGCTCATGCCTGTCATCTGATCCCTTGGTGGCTGAGGCAAGAGGATTATGAGTTCCAGGCCAGCCTGTACGGCATATTGAGAACCTTGTGGGGAGTGGGTGGAGAGAGAAACAAGCAGAAGAAAAATCAAAGCCCTACACCACTGCTCTGACTTAGAAAACAAGAAAACAAAGAAGTTCCATTTCATTGTTCTTGCCTCCGACTCAGAGTCATGCGCCTCTCTCTGCCCTCAACTCCAGCTCACTGATTGATTTAAGTGCTTCAAGTCTGGCAAGCTTGTTTCCAATCCAGGGCTTTTTCTGTCCAGCCTCAAACATCTTTTTTTCCTTTTCGCTCCCTCGGCCTCCTCTTCCCCCTCATGCTGGAAGGCCTCTGGTTCTTAGCTCACACAGGTACCTCTGGTTCCTCAACAGTAAAGCAGCAGTCCAACCCCTGCCTTTTCCTCACACCCTGCCCAGCCCTGTTCTTCCTATTTGCTTGTTTATCCCGGGTTCGTTTCCATGTAATTCCATAAACACAGAGCCTTCCCAGGTAATGGGAACAGAGCTGGCACCTGACAGGCTTGTAAAATGCTTTTCAAATGTGTGACTCATCTAATCACTCAAGTGCAGATGCTAATAGTCACAGAGAGGATGCTTTCTTAACACACTGGTGGGATTAGCCCCAGCATCCTCAGTGTCTGCGATACACTGTGTACCACAAGTTGATGATCACTTTTATATCTAATTCATCTTTGTCACCAGGAGGCAGGAAAAAAAAAGAAACTGATGAATAATTATTATCTCAAAATTTGCAAGAAGAAAATATACAAATCCCCTCCTCACCTCCACCTTCACAGTTACAATCGTTCTGGAGGGTCCACTCAGACAACTTGGGGTTCAGCCAGACAGCATCACAAGATGCCAAGCAGGTGTCTGAGTTTTGTTCTTATTCTCATCTGTTAGACGAAGAGAGAACCAGTCCTGCCAAGTGGACAGGGTTGGAAGGAGGAGCAGACAAGTGTAAAGCACTTTGCACACTTGCACTTTGCACACTTGCATTTTGCACAGGAAAGAGTGAGCTATGAATGTAGCTCTTGCATTATTGCAATAACTGGACTTTTTCAATGACTGCAAAATACCCACCTGATTGCCGACTTCATTTGACAGCATCTGATTACCTTGGCTGTGTGTGTGTGTGTGTGTGTGTGTGTGTGTGTGTGTGTGTGTGTGTGTGTGTGTGTGATGGGACTAGGAGATGAAGAGGGCTGCTCAAGATGAATTTTGAAGAATGCATTCTAACAAAAACCAGTAAAGGCTCATTTGGGGAGTCAAAGCTAATATTGAGAGCAAGTGAGCAGACCGGCTACAGAGGTCAGAGTTAATTACAGCCAACAGCCATTTACATAGCGCCTACCCAGAGCTGCTCCACTGGGAACAGCCGGTATTCTAACTCTGAGCTGGCTGATATTAGTGAGGAGTGATTAGAATATGCCCATAGGGCCTTTTAAACTGTCCTCCTCTCGTTAAAGCATTTGTTTTCAGCAAGATTTATGGGCATGTCTGCTACACTCCAGCAGAGTTTCCAACGTGGACGTCGCTAACCTTAGCTACCTAGCACCCTCCTGAGCCCCCTCTCAGAAGAAAGACAGCCTCCATATGGGTGTTCTTCCCCTGTGGAGAGATGGCAGGAGGTTTTCAGATCGTTGTCCAGTTTGTTAAAGGACCAGAGCCAAGAGCCACAGCCAGTGGGAGACTGCGTGACTATTGCTTTTAGAAGAGCCAGAGTGTCTCTGTCCTGCACCTAAACCTCATCAGGGTCTGGTGTAGTGTTTCCAGGACTAGCATTTGTAGCTCAGTCATACATCCACCACGCTGCTCTTAAGAAGAGACTGAAAAGTTAAACATGATTTAAATATTAATTTGTAGCGATAATAAGGAACTCCCAAACCAGATTTGAAGATCCAGTAAGGAAAAAAGAAATTCTCACCATTGAATCAGTTATATATACCTAAAAGGAAATCCCTGAGAAGTCCAGACCTGAATTATTCACCTATGCACCGTGAGTCTGGCCTTGGATCGCACTGTGGACCCCAGCTCTTCCAGGTTTAAGCACTATGATTCCATCATCCTTCTTGCCCTGGCCAATAACACCCACCAAATCAGGGACCGTTCTACAAATAAAATAGGAGCAGCTTAGGGATGCTGCTGACCTTGTCTGTGACTCAGGGCACCCTGAGATAGATCCCAAGAGAAGGCTTCCATCTCCAAGGTTCACCCACACATATGGCTTCCTCAGGAAGGATTATTATAGAGCCCGTGAGGATCAGCTGTGTGCCTTCTCTACAAGGATCAAAAGAAAAGAATGGACTCTGCTGATATCCTGGGGCTTAAGGTGGAGGGACAGGGAATCACTCCCAGCCAGGACTGCTGGTTATACACAGCAACAGCTGACTAAGAGAAATACATGAACTGCTTTCCCAAATTCCTTTACCTGCCTATTGGAAGTAGCTCTGGTTGTCAGACATACAAAATGGAGAGGAAGGTCAGAGGCCACAAAATACACTATCTTTGCTAACTACATGATAATGTCCCATGGAGTTCATCAGACTACAGAGTACTGACAGCTTCTGAGAAAGCCCACATCCCATTTCCTTGACAAAAGAAACAAAGCGCCAAGATGCCCAGGCTCAGGCACTGAGAGCCAAGGGAGAACAGGACTCCTCAGAAGCCACTATATAGACAGAAGGGAAAAGGACACAAAGCCTATGCCTAGGGTCCAGGAAACAGGCTGGATTCTACTCTACTGCTTCCACAGACTCTGCGTGGACAAACTAGCTGAACCCCCAAACCTTCATTTCCTTATTCTAAAATAGACTCAAGAGCACCAACTTTGGAGGCTTCTCACCTCAGATGAGCTCCTGTACATTAAAATCACCTGTCCTGTGGACAGTGACAAATGTCAGTTTCCTATGTTTCTACTAGCCCTGGTTCTATGTAGGACATGCACAATAGACTGCAGAACCACCTAGAAGATAGGAACCAAGGGCAAGCCAGGATGAGTTTAACATGCCCGTTCCTTTCCCTGGCTTCATATGGTGCCCCCACGGGTGTAAGATGCCCCAACTCTGCATGCCTGGCCAATGAAAAGAAGGAGAATTCACAGTGGCGCTCATGGCAGGTTACTTCAGTTCTCTGTACTTCTGTTTCCCTGGATCCCATCAAGATGGGGCAAAAACTATCCAACATGGAAGGGCGTATCCACATCACGGCCACACACTAAAACGTGGTGTTTTCCATATTCTCTCACCTGACCCACGTATGTCATTTGGGGTGATTACTACTGAATATTTCATGAAAGAGGAAACTGGGGATCATTAAAACAAATTACTCAAGCACCCAGTTCCAAACCAAGACTGTTCAGCTTTGAAGAGAAGACCTCTTTTAATCCTTTAACACCTCACAGAGGTATTCTGGGCAGGACTTTGCCTGGGAATAAGTAGAGGAAAGTAAATGAGAGGATCACACTATCGAGGACGTTTGGTGCTTGAAGAGAGTCAATGAATCTTAAGTACCACAGGGTTCGAGGTGAGCCTAACTCAAATCCCTTTGTTCTCTCCCATCACTCAGCTAAATCCAAATCCAGGAGGTAACGGCAATGGAAAGTAATACTAAAAAATATGTTGAGAAAGAATTCTCCAGGCAGTCCCCACACATTTGTCTTGATAATAGGAAGCGAGGAGCCCAGAACACCACCTCTCTCAACGCCCCCTCCCACCCCCCCAACCCCTCCACCCCCCCCCACCCCACCCCGCTCGCCAGCCAAGCTGCCTCCAGCAGAGTGAACTTCCTTCCATTCTTCAAACCCTAAAGGTGGTTCTAGGGGCAGAATATTGTCAGCGGCTAGAGAAATCCTCTTCATGACTGATACATGGTTCTTCTCTCCAAGGGACTTGGAGAATTTAACTCTATCACTCTATGGGTGAGATTTGGAATGCACCTCTGCGCAGATTCAGAAGGCAATGTGCCAAAAAAGAAAGCAGTGACAAGACTTGGTGGAAACTGTGCCTCCAAGAGGCCTCACGACTGTGAACGGGTCTGTCCTTCTGGGCTGCGTGCACTGGCGTGGTTCAGGAGATCGTCTAGGAAAGGCAAAGGTGTGGTCCCTCTGGGCGGAACCTCCATCCCAGCCATTCCAGGGTCTAGCTTGTTTCTCCATTCAACTCCCAGCAACACTTCCTGCAAGGGCACACCACCAGAGCCCTTTCTGGGTTAAAACAGTCACCTCATGAGAAATACTCAACAACCTCTAAATAGTCAATTAGGGGGAAATCACCCACATTCCCGAGTACCTTGGCTTCATTTTAAAAGAAACTGGTGATAGCAACAATAACAACAACTAAACTGGCTACTATGTTCCTCTGAAGACTTTTATTTTCAAAATCTGATTTATAGACAATTTCCCAGGAATGTCACTATTGTGTAAGTGGGGTACTCCCGTCCAGACGCTGTGCCTTCCAGCCAGGGTCCCTTGTTCCGTTGGAGAGCTGAAGAGCCAGGTTGAGTTATTCATTAACTTCCTGTATGAAAACCGAATAATAAAACTGAAGTGTGTTAAACAGATCCAGATGAAGGGGTTTAAATCACCTCCCGAGTCACCAGACTTAAAACCCGTTGTCATTTCCCCGGGAACAAACAAGCTCTCCCTTGCTGTATAGCACTGCCTTACAAAATGGAGATAACAGTATTTATGTCCACCCCGGGGGGTGTGGGCATGAAAAACTGACATGCGGTGGGAGACATGGGTAGGTAGCCCTCTGAGTCTACTTACAGCCCTGTGATTCCAAAACCTATAGAGACAGGGGCGGAGGGGGCAGGGGGGGGCGGGCAGCAAAGGGGCATCTGAGGTTGAGAAAGTGTGGTCTCTGAGAGCCAGACATGCTGCTGAGACTGGCCGTGGGAGTCAAACCCATCACCCCTTAGTAACAACCACTTAGCTCTTATTTCTCCCCCGGGATTGATGTGTGAGCTAACAGCAGGCAGCTGTCTCCTCTGAGGAGGCTGCCACCGGGAACTACAAGACAACGTGAAGCCCGCCAAGCCAGAGCTAGGAAACCCCTCCTGGGTCCATCCTGTGAGCAGCCAAGATGTGGTTAAAGACTCCAATTCTGCTGGGATCCCGTGTCTCCTAGGTTACAAGTGAAGACTGTGTTTTCCTTTATTACAGCAGAAAATGTGTATTCCCTGGGGACTGTTCAAACATCTGTGTGAGGTGCGCTGTGTGTGTGTGTGTGTGTATGTGTGGTGTGTGCTTGAGCACACGCCACTCAGGTAAGCAGCAAGCTCTCCCCATAAAGCCTTCTCCAGATATCTAAAATTCACAACATCTTATTGCTGTCCTGGAAGCCAGCCTGCTGGAGATGGGCAGAGGTGCAGTTGAATTGAGGTAAACAGTCTCGGGACACTAATTAAAACAGAGGAAGTGATCGCCTACTCAAATTTCCTTTCCAATCAGCTCCATAAAAATCACTCAGTTATATCCAATTGGCAGAAGGAGTCACTGTGGCTGGCAGCTGCGTATTACAGACAGAGCAAACAGACCTTGGCCCTAGGGCAGTTATGGGGTGTCTTATAAAACACCCACAGCAGAGACTCGGGGCTCTTTGTCCTGTGGTTTCATTTAATCTTTTGTAGTCTCATTTATGAAGTTATGATTCGGTGTCCATACAGAGTTGGGAGAGGAGATGTGCCATTGATGGGCCTTAGGAATCAGTGGCCCATGCAACTCAACTGTGTCCTTAACTGCTTTACACTCATTGCTGCCGAGGGAGGAGGGCTCTGGGTTAGGAAGGGGGATAGCTCATTTCGTCAAGCACCTGCCCTGGGACCTGAGTTCAACTTCCAGAAGCCATATTTTAAAAGTCAAGGCCTGGTGACAACTTATAACCCTAGCAATGGTACGACACCTAGACAGGTGGATCTTGGAGGCTCAGTGGCCAGCTGTCAAGTTTCAGGCCAGTGAGAGACCCTGTCTCACAAGAATCATGGGTGTCTCTTGAGGAACACCACACACACACACACACACACACACACACACACACACACACACACAAGCATGCACGCGCACAATGAGAGCCAGTTGTCTTAATAGCTACACAGGCTAAATGGCCCAGCTAAGTTAGTCCTTCCCTAAGGAGGATGCTTTGAGGACTGACATCAGCGCTCTAGCAGACTTAGGACCATTTGTCAACCAAGCCTGGCCCAAAGGCAGATCTGAGATTCGGGCACGTGGGACTCTGAAGACCTGTAGACGGGGCTCTCCGACTTAATTCTTATGACCTCTTCTCCCACCACAAGTCTTAAGGAATTTGACTCATAAAATGTCCCTGTTTCCAGTTCCAACATCTCAGAAACCCACAGTTAAGCCATGGGCTACCCACTGAGCACACAGCCGCAATGGCTCCCAAGGGTGAGACTGCGCCTGTTGTATGGGAAACCCTGGGTACACAGTCAGAGGGCTGGGTCTCGGACGCAGCAGTCACCCACATTTCCTAGGACTTCTTATTCATCTAGGAGAGGAGGATTTTCCACCTCCACCCCCACCTGCCTCCAAGGGCCACAGGAAGCCAAGATCACCAGCAGAGCTTGACAAGCTCTGCATCCTCTCCCATGCACTGTGACCACACTGATCTCACTGTGACCATCGGCAGTCTCTCAAAGGTGGTTCACCCTGACTTACTATGATTCAACAAAGCACAGACCCCAGCATTGGGAACTCCGGTTTAATTGTCCTCAAGTACAGTGGGTGAAAAACCACGGTGTTATTGGGGAGAACACTAAACTAGGAGACAGACTGAGCCTCTACCTATGAATGAGCTCACAGGGAATACTCGGACTACATATATGCAGCTTTGTTTATGCATCCGGTGAATGGGCATCCTGGCACCTGCTTCTGTGTTCCCTGACGAAGAACACAGCAACAACTACAGAAATCTGCTCTTGCATTCTGGAGGCCAGATCAATTTTCCAAGGCTGAAATGAAAAGAACCAGCCGGGCCAGGCTGCCCTAGCTGCCAATGCCAAAATTCCTTGGCTTGTGGCCATATCACTCCAATCTCTGCCTCTGCCTTTACATTGTCTTCATACCCCTTTCTTAGAAAGACACTTGTGAGGACATTAAGGCCCACCCACATTATCCAAGATTATGTCTCATGTCTAGACCCATCCTTCAGATCACATTTGCATGGACACTTTTCCCAATTAAGGCAACAGGGGACATTTTCAGCCTCCCATTGCTGGTTCCCTAAGACCATACATTGCAACAAGATCTTACTGTATTCTTAACAAACATTAAGAAGTCATACCCAGGCATGGTAATATACACCTGTGAATACCTGGTAATATACATCTGATAGTAGAAAATGGTAAGTTCAAGTACAGCCTGAGATACATAGGGAGACTGTGCCAAAAAAGAAGAGGAAAAAAAGAATTACAGCTCCAAAGGCCTTGGAAATACATTAGAGAATCATGTGTGGTCCCTGGACCATTCACATGACCTAGAAACATGTCAGAGAGGACATTCTTGCCCACCCCATCTCACACCCCAGCCATCTATGTTTTAGCAAGCCTTCCAGACAATGCTAATGCTTGAGGACTACTGGACTAGAGACCACAGGGTTCCATTGTTCTAGCGTTCTGCTCCTAGTATCTCTGCTAAGCCAGTGTCCAGGTTCAACTTTAAAACCACATTATAAACTCTCCTATCACTCTGCTCATAAAACAGTAAGCAAAGGCTTACTGCTACTGACATAAGACCTAAGAAACGCTATAACCAGTTATCCTACAAACCAGCCATCCTCTTCAGCAATGGTACCCATCCGATAGCTGAGGATCAGGGACTGAGAAGCTGATGACGAAGGGCCTGCTTTGGGTCTGTGCTGCTGTAGGCCATCCTAGAAGGGATGTAAACAGGTACGACACATTCAGGTAATGACCACAAGAACTTGACAGTCAGAATGAAGAAGCCCTCAAAGACACAGGAAGCATCTTTGAAGCCTTGAAGCATTATTGCATAGTTTTCCCACTTGGTTTTATCATTTGTATTCTAACTGATGCTATGAACACTACTCACTGCCTCAAAGTAGCAGCATATGGACTTGGACATGAAAAGCATCATCCAAAGCTCAGGGCTGCTTCTTCCCACCTGGTTCTTTTCTGCTCACTCAATTAGACCTTCCCCTCTCTGCAGCTCCATTTCTTCATGGAGAAAATGAGGAACGTGAACTGGAAAGCCACCTATGACCAAGTGGATTTTTCTAACACAAGGCCCATTGGTGATTGCTCTGAGAAGTGCCACCAGAATTCAAGACAGTGGTGATGCCTAAGGCTGAATAATTGTGGCAGGTAGCATTTTAAAACCCATAATTTGTGTACTTCTCACTTCCACCCCATGAGACTTTGTTCTTGTCCCCATTTTATAGAGGAGAAACTATATAGACCACACATACACACACTAAAAAAGAAAAGCAATCAGGTACTCAAGCTGCTCTGTGCCATTGCTGTAGCTCCCGATCTGGACCCAACAAATGCTGCTTTTAGCTAATCAGAGAAGCTTCTCTCTGCAGTGTATGGTAGTGAATGCCTGTCCTAGGTCCTGCTGAGTGTAATTGACAGTTGGGGGCCTAGCCCTAAGAAAAGCAATGATACCACCCTCTCTAAGGCTCGGGGAACACTGCAGAAACCAAGAGGGGAAGAATGTAAGAGCTTGAAGACAGAGAGGACTGGGAAACGCCATCCTCTAGACACACAACCAACACAATCATGAACTCACAGCCACTGGAGTTACAGGCACTGGGCCTACAGAAGCTGGTGCTGTCGATAACCATTCACAGATTGGGGAAAGTGGTCATGGATCCTTCCCCTTACTGTTGAACTACTGACTACCAATAGACTCTGGGAAAGGGCTAGTCACTGTTGTCAGCTGAGTGCCCATTGTTGATTCCACCAAGCTCCAACCATAGCTCCAATTCATGGCTCCAGTTAAACTCAATGGGCCACAGAACAAAACAAAGAAGAATTGGAGACTTTGTAGCAAAGAGAGGAAGTTAAAAGAGAGTGGGGGTGTGTATAATCAGAATGCATTATTACATGCACGAAATTATCAATGAACAAATTCGACAAAGAGAGAAGCAAAGGGGCCAGGGAGACGACTCAGTCAATAGAGGGTAGAGATGAGCATCCGGATTCTGATCCCCGGCACCTACGTCAAAACCGGGCGTGAGGACGCGCATCTGTAACCCTAGCTTGAGGACGGTGGAGACAGGAGGATCCCAGGAGCTTGCTGGCCAGACAGTCTGCCTATTGGTGAGTTCTAGCCTCATGGACAGACCCTGTCTCAAAAAGTAAGGTAATCCAGATAGGTACCCAATGCTGACCTCTGGCTGCCACATGCACACTCACCAACATTTACACATGCGCTTACATACAAGCATGAACTCACACAGATTATACACACACACACACACACACACACACACACACACACACACACACACCAAAATATAAACAACAAAAAATACCTTTCTGGGCTAAAATAATATAGAAGGTACTAGATCTGGTGACATCAAAGGAAACGAAATATGAAAGTGCCCAACTAATTAAGGATTCTGATTTTGTCCATTTACATTTGGGTCTTATGTTTCATGACAGATGAGCCATACAGATGGTACAGAAATAATTAACATTTAATTGCTGTGTTAATGTTCAAAACAGAACATTCCCATACAGCATTCGGTCCTCAGAATAGCCTTCTAACCAAGCACTATCGTCAACCCTGTAGGGGAGTCATGTTGTCCCTCCTACCCTCTTCTGCACCTTTAAAGAAGAGAGCCAAGGTGAGAGGTTATTAAAGCCTTTCCCAGTGGCAAAGGCCACGGTTCCCAGAGTTGCACCTACAGCTCAAACACTAAGAAGACCCCGGTACTGCTGTCAGGTTTGTGCCCTGTCTTCATCCGTTTGAGCTGCTCTAATAATACTGGATGCTGGTGACTTATGATGGAGAGATATGTATCCCTCATGTTTCCAGAGGCTGGAAAGTCCATAATTAAGGTTGGATGTGGAGTCTGGTAACAGGTCCTTTTGTTAGTGCATGGATAGCACCTTCCTTTCGTGTCTGCACAGAGTAAAAGGAATGATGGAGGCCCTTGGGCCTCCATTAGAAGACTTCCGTTCCTCGTCAAAGAGCAGAATCCTCATGAGCTCTCACACCCCCCGCCCTCAGCGCCATCACCCTGGGGTCAGAATTTCAGCAAGTAACATTCCAGCCACAGCATTCCACACTCTAGAGGAGCATAGATTTTTCTCACTGGTTCTCAGTGAACACATGGGCATTGTCATTGTGAGATCCCTAGTCTGCCTAATCAAGAAACAGGCACAGAGAGTTTGCACGGTTTATGGAAAGCAACACAGCCAGGAAGTGGAGACTGCAGTGGAAGCCTAACTGAGCAAGGGCAGTAGCCTCAGATGCCAATGCATGCTTCTAGCTGCAAACCCAGGCTCTGCAGCTGAACCTCAGAATCCTTCGCAGTATCTTCATGAGACTGACTCACGCTGAGTAGTGCTTGGCCTGCCCTGCTGGGGTGGGAGGGGCTATAAGCAAAGAGACATTGCAGCTAGGAATATCTTTATGATAAATTTCAAAAGAGGAAATTCCCAATGTTGGTCATAGTTGAACAAAGTTGGCCAGAGGCCAGGGAATCGAGTCACCTTAGCTACTGCTGGTTGTAATATAAAACACTCCAGGGCCCTGGGAAGGCTACCTGGAAACAGCATCAAAATCCCCCAAATATGTACAGATCATTTCAACCCCAAAATTTCTTTTCTAAGAATTTAAACTAAGCAAATGTCCCATCCATTTTGACCCTTCAACCATTAAGCCTTTGTGTATCTGATAAAAGCTATGGTCTGCCTCTTCATAGAAGTCTAAGGCACATGAACATTAATGTGCAATTAGAGAGGATGTATGGACGTCGATCTGAAGCTCATATCTGAGCTTCAGCTATGAATCCCCAAAGAACGAAAGAATATTGATGTCTAATCACCAGCCAAAGTAATACATCAATTCAAATTAATGTTATGAAGCCATTTAAATTGATGTTGGAGACCATGAAAGGACCTTCAGTGACATGGGAAAGTGTTCTTGATTGATTATTAAATACAGAAGAGGATTACAAAATATGACAAAATATAATACAATCCCCCACAAAAATATATGACCAGGACATAAAAGAACAGGAAAGAAAACATGGGAGGGTAGGTACCAGAGAATCACACTAATTATTTATGGATAGAAATATGTCAGATGACTGTTTATGTCTGTTCATATATTGCAAACTTGTTATGATAAATGAGTAGTCCTTTTATAATCAGATACAAGTGTTTTTAAAGAGAAGTAACCTAATTACAGAGCCTTGACAAGCTTAACGTTCATTTTTCTTCCCATTTTCTTCCCAGTTCCCAAGCCTTTCTGAGAAGCCTATCAGCATGAAAGCCACCAAACCAAAAGGCACACACTCAGCAAAAGCTGGTGAGCTCTCCATACACGTATGTAAAAATAGAGTCACTCACACAGCAACAGATAAGGCAAACTAGTGTTTGCCAGAGCGCACAGGAAAAGCTGTTCCTGCTGAGAATTTCCCCCAAAGTGTCAGATCTCTTCCAGGGCCCAGAAGAAAACCACCCCCCCTGTGGCAGCCAGGAGAGCAGGGATCGACAGGAAGTTCATGTCACTGTTAGGAGCAAATTGACCAGAAGGGTCTGGAATCTGTGCAACAGGTCTGGGGCACCATGCTGAACAGTGGGAACATGTGCATGTATATTCTTCCTTTATTCTAAATACTTCTTCACCCTGAAAAGGGCTGGGGGAAACAGTTGCCACCTTGGGAAATTGTAGACTATCAACTTTATCAGAACCGTGATAACCAGAACTTAGGCAAATTCCCCAACCTCCTCCCCTTACAAATGTCTACCCTTACACACTGTTCTCTTTGAAAGATAAAATGAAACAGTGGATACGAAATGTATGTGAGGTGCTTCTCAAGGTGCAAGGCTCAACCAGAGCAAGAGAATGGGTCTGGTCTGGGTTTCCAGGGGAAAGAAAGAGTTAATCCACTAAGGGAATGCAGGAAGAACGGATGGGGGATACAGACACAAGCCTGGCCTGAAGAAGTGGCAGAGATGGAAGGAGAGGAGACCGAGAGATCTCAGGGCATGCTTGAGTCTGTCACCCCAAAGAAGTACCAGTGCTATTGCCGAGGGCCCCAGTGTGTTCCACAGAGGTTGAGAACCGGCCTATTAGAAAGTCATCTCCAAACACTACCATGCATGTCGAAGTACACACGGCTGGTACAGTGAAACTGTGAATGTCTCCTTAAATGGTTCCAAGGCCTTAGGCTCTCTGCTGTTTCTTGCTTCTTCCTTACATTCCCTGAACACTCTCTCTGAACCTTCATTCTAACATAAGCAACTGAGTCTAGCTCGCCACAAAACTGGTGAGTTGCGTCTCCTACCATGGACCCTACAACACTGGCATTTCCTTCTCCCCAAGGTTCATTTGTGTAAAACTTTGTGACTAGTTCAAAGAACAGGGCTTCCTGGAGTAGTTAGTGTTGCAAACAATGTATCTTTGTTTTGGTTTTAAAGAACGTCTTCCCCTCTCCCCCCCCCACCCCCCCGCCACCGCCCTAGTTGTTGCGTGAATTGAGAAAAGAAGTCTGTGGGAATTGGCTTTGCTTAATTTAGCAGGAGGGTGAACAGAGTTCAGATCTGTAACAAGCTCCTGAGTGAATTTGATGAACAGAGATCTACAAGGCATAGGCAGGTACCTTGGTCAGAGCTCAGCCAATTCATCCCTGTCAGTCTCCACATCAGATGATAGAAAGGGTAGCTTAGACATCTCAGGAACCCAGCATAGTATTGGAACATACTAGGACCCAAGAGCGAGAATGAGTAAAACTGTTTCCACCTCTGCTGACTCTGACCCTCTCCACAGGTGCTAGGAATCTCCACTTCAATACTCTTCTAGGAGCTGGATCCAGAACCTTGATAAACTCAGATGCCCTGGAGATGCCCTGGAGATGTTCCTAGAGATTCTGATGTAATTGGTCTGGGTCAAACCTGGGTATCAATAAAGCTTCCCAAAGAGGAAATGCATCCTTCATCTTGGCAGGAAAACACGAGGCTGCAAGCAGCTCTAGAAGTCTAGACTCCCAATGAGGCAGGAAGAACTTAGAATATCTGAATGTCCCCACTTTGAACTTACAGGACACAATACTGAATGCTCAATGCAAGATTGCTGTGGAATAATCCTCTTGTACACTGTAAAGATTTGTCACTTAAATTGGCTTAATAAAATGCTGATTGGCCAGTAGCCAGATAGGAAGTATAGGCAGGGTGACCAAACTAAGGATGATGGGAAGGAGGAAGGGCAGAGTCAGGAGTCACCAGTCAGAAGCAGAGGGAATGTGTCATGCTAATAAAGATACCATCATGGGATGGAGCATAAATAAGGAATATTGGCTAAGTTAATATGTAAAAGCTAGTTAGTAATAACCCTGAGCTATTGACAGAGCATTTATATTTTATATTAAGCCTCTGAGTGATTATTTGGGAAGCAGCTGCTGGGTATTTGGGACCAGGTGGATGGGAGAGAAACATCCATTTACACAAGAGCAGAAGAGTTCTTACAGGTTCACAGGCATTCTACTCTGGATGGTAACAGTGGTGATTGGAATGGGCTGGATAGAGTGTGGATGACAGCAAAAAAAAAAAAAAGTACCCCAAAAGCTCCATGGCCCATAAGGCTTTTAATCTGACCTCCAGGGATATACCTCAAATGAGCCTTTTTGAGATCCATTCTTGCCAATCTCCAGGGAAGTCCATGAAGCCATGAGGAAGCCTCAATCGAGTCGGCTACTTCCAAGTCATGCCATCAGAATAAAAGCCACACAGCTGAGGGTAATCAGGCTTCCTTGTCTGCAAAAAGGCATACCCAAACCCAGCCCACTGAACCAAGGAAGACAATGTACACCCCAGATCTGCCCCATTTCAAACTGGCTCTGGTTTCCTAAGCCAGGAAGGCAGATGCATGGAACAGAGCAAATGCAGTGTGCTCCCTGAAGCAGAGCTTGGTACCAGACAAGAGTTGAACCTGAAATGTTCCTAAAAGGCTTTCCCTGGATGCTGGTACCCACGCCAGCATCTTCTCAGTCTTGTGAGAATGGTGTACCTAATGTGCCCACACATCTGTGCCTCCAAGCAGGTGTACTTTTGTCTAGCAAGATTGGTTGGGAAAGATGTGAGCTGAGTCTCTGCCAATGGGGACTTCTGTCACCAGACTGAATAAACTCCAAGGGTTCAAATGCAAATTTCAGATGAGAGGTTTGTGGACCAGTCAGAGATGAGACACACCCTTAAACTAAGGCAGCCACAGCGGAATTAAAGGGGGAAGCTGAATTTTGTGAGCCAGACTGTCCTCCATGGACAGCAGGATATCCACAGAGCAGCAGGCCGGGACTCAGACACTCATCCAAGAAGAAGGGGTGCATGGATGTATGACTGACATAGGACCCAATGACTGGGAGTAACATTGTATGCACCGTCTTGGAGTTTGGTGACTGGCCCACAGGAAATACTGCCACAACATCAGAGATCCTTCTAGAAGATATCAAAGCAGCACTTTCTGCTATGAATCCACAGGAGGTATAAATTGCCCTGGAATAGAGACCTCCCCAGGCCCACAGAAAGGGCTACTTTGGGGGAACAACCAAAATAATCAACCATTATAAACTTAGTAAGATATCACCATATAATCAGGTGACCAGTAACAACAATTAAAGGGGAGAATGAAGAATTGAGAAAGGCCAATGCATTAAAATGCTTGGTACCAACAATAGGATTCCAGCTATAGGACCTGAGCCTATGTGTGGAAAGGGAAAATATGTTGGACGTCTTCTAGATACTGAGCTCCTTATGAAAGTAATTACTGTAATGATGCCAACAAGTGTGTTTACTTTTTCCTTTTAGTATGGAAAGAAAAAAAAACCTTAGCTGTAAAGAGGTGAAATAACTTGTCCAAGGGGAGGATGCTGAGGCCCATGAAAGCAAAGCCACTGTCCTTCTGGCATATGTCAACCCCAAGCACCCCATCCCTCCTCTTGCTTCAGTATCCGTCTGCTGATGAACAGTGTGGTAACAGGCGTTCACCCATCTGTATGAATTTAAGCTACGGCTTCTTCCTGGGTGTATAAGCTCAAACCGAAACAGA
Source organism: Peromyscus maniculatus bairdii (assembly GCF_049852395.1). NCBI lineage: Eukaryota > Metazoa > Chordata > Mammalia > Rodentia > Cricetidae > Peromyscus > Peromyscus maniculatus. The sequence continues at coordinate 76,689,907 of NC_134862.1, read as the reverse complement.
ATTCACTGGGTAATGGATCTGAAGTTTCAACAGGCAGCTCCGGGAAGCATGTGCCAAACAGAGAGTTCAGAGCCCACTGCACTCTGCTCTAGCTGCCAGTCCCAGCCATCTGGGGCTAGGGAGGGAGGGGGACACCGTTTTCTGATTTACAGCCAAGAAGCTGGACACCAGGCCATGCTCTCTATCACAGAAAGCCCTTAATGCCGCAGGTCGGAAGGTACTCTCTGCCTGGAAGATATCATTATTGAATAGAAGGGGAGGGAGAGCAGAAAAAGGGCATCGAAGCCTAAACAAATAACATCAGCATGAAATCTTTAATGAGTGGCTCATCCAGGGCCGCCTACTCAAATCCAGAAGGTTAAGCAAAAGATGCCTTAAACCCAGTTTATACTGCAAATCAGCCATGAAGAAAAGTCAACACCACGTTAATCCCCATTTAATAATTCAGTTTCAGGATGGTAAAACATATTTCTTTCCTGGAGCACTTACACATAGAGCTGATAGCACGCCAACCAAGAAACACTCAGAAAAGGGGATCATTTTACCCACTCTACTAGGTGCGATGTGTAAGAAGTGGCAATTGACTCTTCCTGACCTCTGACTCATCTACCCCATCCCTTCTCCTTCCCTCTGACCTTTCTCCTGAGCAGGAAAATTCTAAGCTTTGACTCAGCATTACTGTAAGGTCACCAGTTCACACATAGGTCAGCCTACTGAAGACTCTTCAGTGGGCACAGGGCCATGGGGTCAGGGGACTCCTCCCTCATACCCTGTGGAAAGAGACACACAGCACTGTTAGTTTATCCCAGGCCAGCGCCTTCGCTATACAGTGCCTGCCATCCATACAACCCTCAGGATGACATGCTGAGTTCCCACCAAATCATTTTGGGCTGAGAGCTGCTAGATCCTGCCACCAACTAACATGTGAGCATAACCTCCAGTCTGATGCATGGCCTGTCATCTTAATTTCCCCTTGACCTTCTGCAAAGGTCATTCTTGCCACTAACATTCACCTTAGACAGCTTCCACGTCCTCCTCAACCAACCCACGAGACAGTTTCTAACTCATCCTTTCTCCCTAGCCAAGCTATGAGCTGACCCAGGTTAGGCACTCTCGCCTCCTTTCTCCAGGGCCATCCTTGTCTCCTAAGTGCATGGAAAATCCAGTGTGAAAGTGGACCTTATCAGCTCTCCCCTGAGGAACAGCATCTGATGGGTGAAGCAAGTAGGAAGGCCCAAGGGTCAAGTTCATAACTAACCACAAAGCAGCCTCAGCCTCTCCCTGAGGCTCCTCACTCTTCTGTGCCCCCGTGACAGCTCCCCGGATTCCTTGGCAGTGCTTGCAAGTGCACAGAAGAGAAATTAAAAGCAAATTTGCATCACCTTTGCTCAGTGCTGGAGCGATCAGTTTTAATTTGCATTTTATTTGCAGAGCACTTGCATATAATATTGTAGAAATGCCCAGAACTCTACCTCCCCCTCCTCATCCCACCTGCTTCTTTTCAGCTACGATTCCCAGCATGCCTGGGGACCCAGGTACATTACAGAGGGAGTTAGTACCCAGCAGAGCTCAAATGGAGAGATGCTTGGTGGTCCTGGAGGACCAGAGAGTCTGAGGGGCAGCCTAAGGCAGTGTGCTCAGTGTCTAACGAGAAGGAGCCCAGATACCTGCTTTCCTTTCCATCAGAGAAAAATTGTCCTCACTGCCCACTGTGCACATACACATGGTGCAGACTCAAAACCACCAGCTCTCAGGACCGGCTTAACACAATTCCAAACCTGTTGAGAAGCCACAGGAGCAGCCACATTGTGCCATCTGTGGAACCCCCTGGTGTGTCTTTTTAATATCCCTTCCCCTCTACGCAATGAAGTTTCTCAGCTTTGGTTTTATTGGGCATCACTCCCACCTGCCTGCCCTCCCACCTGGCACATGCATGGCTGAACACCCAACTCTCCACCCCACACAGCATTTGGTTCATCCCAAATCTAGTGCTGGTGCAAGTCAACAACCCCCAACACACACCCCCTTCCACCAGCACGATGCCATAACACACAGTGATTTCTCCAAAACCGACCAGAAGGTAGCAGGCATCCCTACCTTACAAGAGTGTGATACACAATATTGTCATCTGCAAAGTTCATGCCTGAGGACCATGCAACCGAGGTTTTGTTTTGTTTTTTAATTACAAAGCAATTCTCATAAGTCTTACGTTTGTGACACCATTCTTGGCTGCATTCATAGCAAACGGGGCCATGTACATCTGATGGGCTGCAGGTTAGACTCTCCTGCAAGCTTGCATAAAAGACATGCATACAGGGAACAAAGAGGGGCAAGAAAACGCTGCTTTGTCACCACCCTGTTTACATAGACAAGCAGCTTCCAACCTGAGAGAATACGGCCTTTAAGAAAAAAAAAAAAAGTGAGAACACCTCGTGAAATATGTTCCTGCAGTGTTAAAAATGACAGCCAGGTTCCAAGACGAACTCAGAGAAGAAAACAAAGTCAGCACAGAGCAAGAGGGGGTGGATACAGAAGGGACATCCAGAAAATGAACACTTTGGCTGTTTTTCTTTGTTTTCAGCTACCACCCAGTGCTTCCTCCCTGGAAAGCGCTGACTTTCTCGGGATGAACTGCCTCTCGTAGACCACTGTAGAACAAAGATACTGCAGGGCACTCTTCCATCTCACTCACGACAGGAGGAAACTACACAGTTCAGTGACCTTCCTAGGGCCATGCAAACTAACACTTGAACAGTATGGACAACACAAATCGGGGGCTCCTGCTTCTCACTTTCTGCCCCCACCCTGTGTACTGTGAAAGTAGATGTCCTGAGGTACCATTAGTAATGCTGACACTCCCATTCATTCTTCAGCCCTGTCTTCCTCACCAACTCTCTGCTCTGGGGACAGTGAGGCTCCACACCCTTGTCCTCAGCTTCGGTTTCTGTCTTCCCAAGCACCTGTATCTAATCAGTCCCTTTCCACCTCACCTGTGCTTTGTGATGGTTGATGACAGGACAGCTACAAAGTCATTTTTACATGCTCACTGTGTACTGAATTGCCCATTGACATTGGGAGAATCATTCCCGACCCCCATCCTAGTAAGAAGCAAGAGGAGATAGTTTCTCTTTCTCTGTGTAAGGAGTAGGTACCAGGGTTTGGAACTCCCTATAAATCCTCATGGTTTTGCTTCCCCCTTGGCTTCTAGGAATCTCTGAAGTAGGTTTTACCTGCTCCACTAAAATGATGATACATTTTTTTTCTTTTTTTTTGGGGGGGTGGATGCTTCTTGCACCACATCTCCCCCCTGGTCACTTGGCTATTGTGATTTTATTCTCTTTCCATCATTTTACTGTACCTTTGTTCTTATAAATAGCCTCCAATCTTCTTTGAGATGCTATAATATAAATAATCATCATGAACCCCGCAAGACTTCTCAAGCCTTGAACAAAAAGACAATGCATAATTTCCACACATCTTGATCCCAACCCAGGAATGTTGAGCTAGTGAGAAAATCCTTTTTGAGCCAAAATTACGACACAAAACAGAATTCCAAGATGCTCCCAAATGTGAAGGTGAATGTGGGACAGACTCCCAGTTCTTACACTTCCTAAGCCAGGATCCTCCCCTTTGTGGCTCACAGTGGCATCTGACTTATTTCCAACATGCTGGAGCTGGAGCTGGGACTGCTCTGTAGCTGGCTGACCTTGTACCCACTGTGGTGCTTTGGGTTGTTCATGGATCCTTGTCAAAATTTACAAAAGTGTAAGACGGATGAGAAGTGGGAATGCATTCCTCAGCTGGAAGAGTGGCCAAGAAACCACAAACTGCTGGCCCTCCTGGGATCATGCTGGTCACGGACTTGGCTTCAGCAGCCCAATGACTTCTTCCTCTAGACATTGCCGGAGCCTGTAGGCAGCTATCCTTCACTCAGACCACGGGCCCTCTGGGTTTCCAGGAGGTAGAGCATGATGGGAAGTGGGTGGATACTGGAGAGAAACATAAGAGGTCGAAGTAGCACCAAGAAAGAAGCCACTTCACACATGCTCAGTCCTTTGTGGGATTCTCAGACCCTCACTGACCAAAGAATTATCTTTGGAAATAATCTTGCTCCTAGCTGTGGGACCTAGGATGGATTTCAAGGCAGTAGCAGCAGAGCATAAAGCTTTCATAATCTTCTACATGGGATGTTATGACTGATATATGTGTAAGCTTGTCCCAGCTTGCAGGTTAGTTTCTCAAAAGCAAAAACATCACACTCTCCATCCAAAGTGCAGATCCTGGGCCTAGAGGGAGGAAAACATCACAAACTTCACACACCAATTAGATGCTGAGTTCTAGGGGTTATGAGAACAGAGTTGAAGAATCCATGTTCTCGGGGCCACCCTGAAAACCCTTTTAATTTAACCTCTTCATGCCTTAGTGTCCTTGCCTATAAAGTGGGAACAATTAAGATGTTTTTGGTAGGTGTTGGGCTCGGGGAAAGTATCATGCAATCCTTATCCTCTCCCTTCCAAAACTGTCTATCCTCCAAGATTATTGTTCAACTTCAGAAAGAACACAATAACCATAAAAATTAGTTCAGCTACCTCTTAATTAATTAAGAAAAAATACAACTTCTATTTGGAGACCATCTCACTTAACATATGTCCCTCTAATCTTGATTATTAGTATTGGCTTAGAAATTATTCATGGGTCTGTGCCTTATTTCAATTCTTTTGACCCAGACAATTAAGAATTAACTCAACGTGGCTTATGCTCTTACAAGTACACTACAAATCTTAGCATGTTATGACCCTGCTCCAAATCTTTCAAAGGTTCCCCACTCCATGATCCTCACATGAGACCCAAGGATCTACATGGCCTGGCACACCTGACCTTGGTGCCTCATCACCTGTCTCTACCGCTGCCATCCAACAATGCCAAACTGATCCTTTCCTCCTTGCTGCCTTTCCTCGTGTTGTTCTAGAATCCTGGAAGCTTCTTTCCTCCCTGACTGCCAGTTCTGCACTGGCACTACATCTTCTAGATGTCACCAATGCTCTCTTCACCCTACCTGCCACAATTGACTTCATGTTGCATTGATCACCTGCACATTGCTTTATCTCTACACAGGCCACTTCCCATTACACCAAGTGCCATGCCTTGTCTCTTGAGACCTTCAGAGTGTGGGCACTCTGAGAATAAGAAGTGTGTCTGGACTACTCTAGAGGAAAAGCAACTTGACACAACCCAAGGCCAGTGAGAGACCCTGTCTTGAAGACGACAGATAGTGCTCCTGAGGACAACATCCAAAGTTGTCCTTCTGACCTCCACACCCCTGTGCACAAATGTCCACATGCATCCCACATGAGTACACTCCTCTTTCTCTGTCTCTCTCTCTGTCTCTCTCTCTCTCTCTCTCTCTCTCTCTCTCACACACACACACACACACACACACACACACACACACACACATTTTTAAAAGATGACAAAGATAGGTCCTGAGGAAAGGATACCAGTTGGCCAAGAGCCATGGCAAAAGGAAACCAAAACCAACAAGGCCTTCTAACCCAGAACTGTACAAAGGACAAAGTCCACCTTCTCCCTGGCCAGCCCTTGCTGGCACCTAAATACTACTAGCCTAGACTCAACTAAATTCACATCCACTCATCAGACATCCATCAGTCCTTCAAACCCTTTCACTGGATCACTCCATCTTCAGACTGGAGTTAGCGGAATCTGCAGGCATTAACTTGATGTGGTGCTTGATCTTCTAAACATCCCCTCCCCTCCCACAGGTCCCTGTGATAGAGACACCCCTCCTCCACTGATATTGGGCTTCACTGTACAACTGGTTTGGACAGCTGAATGTAAGTCAGTATGAGTGTGTGGTTCAGTTTCTGTCACCAATGTGGCAAAGAGGTGACCGATCCAGCAGGTATAGACTACACATAAATCCATCCAAAGCCTGGAGATGAGTCCAGGTGATGCTGAAACAGGATCACCCCAGTCGACCCAGAGACGCATGAGAGGGAAAACAAATGCATGCTCTTTCTAAGCCCTTAATTTGCCTTAGCAAAAGCTGACCAATACACTCTTGTCAAAATGCTGAGCCTGTTGTCTTAACATCTCCTCTTTTCCTTTATCTGAATCAGATAATGACGAATCTTTCCCCAGCACAGTAGTGCAGCTGGGTCTCTGAATCTCCCCAAGGGTCCATCTGTGGCTCTCACACCAACATGCATCTGGTGTACCGGGCCTGGTGGCGAATTGGCTGCCTTTGTCTGACTTCCCAGCAGCAACAGCACTAGTGTTCATTGGAAGCTGGAAGAGTCACCTTCTTCTCCTCGCTGTACCCAAGCAGCATGCAGCCTGAGGTTGCCAGCAGGAGAGAAGGCTCAGCCCCAGCCCAGAGTTGCTGGCAGCCACATCCCATGTCCTCTTGGGCAGAAGACAGATGCTGTGTCTGCGCATATGGATGGTGGTAATGAGAGAGGCCCGTGGCTCCATGCAAGCCAACAGACAGCACCAGCAACACAGGCCAAGCTCCTCTTCTCGTCCCATAACTGACAGTGGAACAAATGGGGGAAAAATCGTTCTGTTGACCAGCACAAGAGAGATTACCAGGACACCACTCTAGATGTGGCGAGAAAATTAGAGGAAAGACAATGAAGAGAGGCCAAGGGTGTGAGGACAGAATTCCAACTTCCAGGTGAAAATGAATCTAGGTGACATCATTGACCTTCATAACAATCCATCAAAACATCATCAAATCCAGGTTCCAAAAAAAAAAAAAAAGGCTTGAGTTTTATAAATATCTGCTATCTAGAGGTGCTGGATGACATCCAACAAGAATTCTGGATAGCCAAGGTACCAAACTGGGGAAGTAGGAGAGGATGGCTGATTTGAACAAGCCCAAGGCGACAAAAGAACTTGAATTATTAGCTTCTAATGGGCCTGTAGAACAGGGACAATGAGCAAAGGCAACAGGACCTACTTCCCAAGGTCATGCTATACGCCAAAGAAATTCCAGGTTACGCGCATGCATATACTGTACATCCACAGTCTTGAGATGCCGACTGATTCACCTATAACCTTCAGACCTCAATCCCTTTGTAACGATCTGAGCTCCCGCTCGGCAGCCACACTGCCCCAGGTCAGATGGCTCAGGTATTTCACACACAGCTCCAGGGAATTCCCATTCATAGAAGCCTGGCTCACAGGTGGAAGGACTGAGGAGTACTGTGAGTAGCAGAACCCTCATTCAAAAATCTGTGTTTGAACTGGCCCTTAGACTCTGGGTGTCAATGAACACAGTCTCTGAACAGCAACACGTTTTGACGGTTAACTTCTAACTGTGAAGACCACTGACCCTGCTTACAGAAGGGACCCTCTCCTCCCTCGTTTCCACAAAGGCTGGGTTGCAGAGGCACTTGGGGAGGTCAAACATTCAGAGAAGAGATTCTAGAGTTTGCTCATCAAAGTAGGAGGGGAAAAAAGAAAGAAAGAAAGAAAGAAAGAAAGAAAGAAAGAAAGAAAGAAAGAAAGAAAGAAAGAAAGAAAGAAAGAAAGAAAGGGAATAATACATGGAAGAGACAGTTTCTGTAAGAAATTATTAGTCCAAGTCTGATATTGATAGATAGATACAGTCATATTCACGGTACTTACAGCATGAAAGGCTGGTCTTTGGGCCACATATGAACCCTACTGGGCTCCAAGGGATCCTGAGTCAATCTTTAGAAAACAAGATGTTGGAAGGAAAGCAAGATACCCTGGCAGGAGTTGAATACCCGACATACAAGCCCCGTGGCCAAGTGTGCCTATTGTATCGGGTTTGCTAGCCACAAGTGGACGACGCAGTAAGAGTTACCACATAAACAGAGCAAAACCGTTCCGAATGTAGCAGAGCTCTGCATGAGTTTTAAATTCAGTGTTGATGTGTGAGTCTGCAGCACGTGAGGAAGAGTCCAAGAAATCACAGGCACTAATACAAAATAGTAAGAGACACAATCCCTTTAATATAGTCTTCTAAATGGTATTCAGCACCTACATGGTGATTCAGCTTCGGGCAAAGTTGTATCATTGAGACCTTATAACTGTTCTGTAGAACAGACATCCACACCTATTTTACAGGTAATAGAGTTGAGGCTCAGAAAGATTAAATGACTTAATAATTATCATACATCTAGTAGGAGACAATAGGAGAGTGGACACGTGAGTTTTTATTCCCATGCACAATGTCTAAAAGTTAACGTTTTTGTTTAATTTTTGTTTTGCAGACAGGGTCTGTGATATAGCCCAGGCTGGCCTCCAACAGCACTTTTTACTATGCCAACCTTTCTCCGTTTAGAGACAGAATGTAATCCTGGGTAAACACCCTCATGGTTTCCATTTCAGGAGATGCTGGGGAGGGAGCATGTCATTTTGAGAGGTGAGCAGTTAATCCTGAAAGCACCTCCAGGGTCAGTGATAAGACTCAACGTCACTCTGGGTCACGATTCCCTCCCTCTCCATTTTGTTGACATGAATATTATTATAGATGTGGCTAAGAGAGGCTCACGAGACGTCTCATATTCTATTGTCCATCCCCTTGGAAAGGGGAGATGCTTATGGAAACCCTCCCTTTCTGCCTGGAGTCAACATTCCTTGGGTGATTGCAGGGGATCCCCCCTCCCCACCCGCCACCATTTGGAAGTGATTACCACTGAGATGCCCTGACAGAGTGAGTGATGCCGAGGGCTTGCTCCTGAATGCTGAGAGAAGAGCCTGCAGCACACTCCCCGCCCCCCAGCCCTTGGCACGAACTGCTAGAGAGCTAGCCTGGAATCCCACTTGGATGCCGAGTTCCAAGGCTTGCTTTCCACTTTCTGATACATGGGATCAACTTTAATAACAAAAACCTGGCAAGGAAGGCACCTCTGCCTAGCTAGGACTCCCAGTGGCAAAACCGAGCAAGGCTTGGGGTGGGGGGCTACAGGGCAGACTGCCAGCTCCTTTGTTACCTCCCACTGGTGATGCAAGATGGAAGGGTACCCTGTGACCTTCCCCAGGTCTTCTGCCTCATGTCCAGTGACAGCAGCTGCTGTGTGTGTGTGTGTGGCAACTGTTTCCCCTCTTCCTTACAGACGCCCCCTACCCCTAGATGCATTCCACCAAACCGCTCTACGGATTAAACTGTGTGTTGTGCTTTGGGTGCTTAGGGAAACCTCCACTCCCCACATAGCTCTGCACAACTTCTACAAACAGGAATGCAAAAGCCACCAGGACCCTGGGAGTTCTGGATGAGCAAGGAAGGCCAGCAACCCAAGAAAACCATCAGCTCCCATGTGCAGCATGAATCTTAGAGAGTCTTATTAATAAAATCAAAGCCTAAAAGCTTAACCAACCAAAATGCTTCTAGTTCCTGGTCTTCACACTTTATATACCTTTCTGCTATCTGCCATCACTCCCTGGGATTAAAGGCTCACTTCTTGGGATTAAAGGCATGTGTCACCATGCCCGGCTGTTTCCAATGTGGCCTTGAACTCAGAGATCCAGAGGGATTTCTGCCTCTGGAATGCTAGGATTAAAGGCGTGAGTGCCACCATTTTCTATCCTAGGTATCCAGTGGCTTTTCTGTCCTCTGACCCCAGATAAGTTTATTAGGGTACACAATATTTTGGGGAACACAATACCACCACCCCCAGGTCTAGAGTTAGTGAGCACAGCCTGACAAGTCAAATCATAGTAGTGCAACCTCTGTCCAAAAATAAAATCACTGCTTTGGAAGGTACCAGGAAGAAGGCATGCCCCCACCCCACTCTGTACAAAATAAACCCAGAAATTGGAAAGGTAATTGTCCACCCACCCTAAACAGTCAGTTCCTGAAAGCTCCTTCATTAAACATTCACAACAATCTCATAGCACAAATATTCTTCCCATTGGCAGATGACCCAGGACCTTATGAACACAACACATTGCCAGCGTTTTAGTGCAAGAAACAGTGGGTACTACTTGAATGTAAGTCTTGTGACTGGAGGCTGATGCTGCTTTCTTCATTCCACAGAGTCTTGAACTCCCTGGATTTTTGTCTTGCTATAGTAGCCTTGAAGTCAGAGGTGTGTGACACCCCACCAAAATTCATCCTAACCCTCCCTGTCTTGCTTTCTATTGCTGGGATAAACACCATGACCAAAAGCAATTTGGGGAAAAAAAGGGTTTATTTGGCTTACACATTCTGATCACTGTCTCATGTTTGATATTGCTCAGAGAGAGATTTCATTGCATTATCATCTCAATTTTTCACATATAAATCTGGTATGCTTACCCATAAAAGATCATCTGATTATAAGTCATTCAAGTCTTCTGATACTCTGGACAGTGGAAGTGACATTCTACAGTTTCCCACACCAGGTTTGAAATGACCAGCATCTATCTCCTATCTCTTAGATCATTCCTGTTTGGAACCCAGCCTCCATATGAACAGCATGCCCAAGCAACCCTTCACACACAAAGTCACACATGAAAAGGAAGCCTGCCTACCCCTCAACTCCAGAAATCAAAGAACCCTTCACACGCCATGCACATGTGGAAAGAAAGCATGTCCACCCCTCAGCTCTCAGAAGTCAACAGCCCTGCCTTAGTTCCTAGGCAAGAGCCAGGAACCACATGCATGTGCCATCTTGGAAACAGATCTTCCCTTCCCCGTGGAGCCGTTGACAGGCCACCCTTGTTGAGCCCTGCCCAAATTGCAGATTTATTAACAAAATAAATAGCTGTGGTTGTTTTACATTGCTAGGTTGGTTTTCTATGTGACAATAACTAACAGGAATTCATACTGAGGTTTGTAATGCTGTGGGAAGCAAGTTGACTATATACAGAGAAATTATCGTTTTCAACCACAACTCTAGTTCACACAAACGGACGGAACAGGAAAAGTGGGTTCCCAGAACAAGCAGGATTCTAGTCTATCTTCTTGCTGTTCAGTGGCAGAAGGTCAGTCATGCCCAGCCCACACAACCCACCCACCAGTTCAACCTGTACAAAGCTATAAGCATGGAGCCCACAAACAAAGTGAAAATAGAGAGTCCCACTGATCAAACAAACCTTAAAAGTAAAGTTTTTACATTCGTATAGCATTAGTAAGAACTTCAAGAGAGGACTGGAGAAGGAAACCAAAGAGCTGGCCACACAGCTTCACTCTGTGACCCACCTGATTTACACTGCTGGGCTGTGTAGACAGCCCAACTATAGACAGGCTCATCTCCTCTACAGCTCACCTTAGCCTGTCGGGTAGCTTCATGTAGAAGCTCATGAGCTTCTAATGACACACCAGTCTCACGCGCCACACTTAGCAGTGAACAACCAACTTCACAGTCAATCACTCATGTGCAACCTCTCTCCTTCCCTTTTGTTTTTCTCTTCTTTGTGCTGGTTATTGGGGAAGGGTATGCAAAGAGTTTAAGAAAAGCAATAAAGGGTGATCCGGGATTCCTGCCCCAGAACTGAAAACTTCAGGATACTGTTGCTACTCTTGGAATGAAGGAATAAGGGCAAGCAGTGGTCACTGGGACCCAAAGAGAGTGTAGATTATGGATACAGATCCAGAATAGCAGCTATGTCTTCCGGTACAAAGACAGAATCAGAAGGGAGGGGCCATGTGAATAAATACTACTCCCATTCTCCTTTCCTTCCACTCCCCTGATGAAGGGAAGCCAGAGAACAGAGGTGTACTGAGGCAGGGCCCATCAGCTAGTATCAGGCACATCTACCAGGGATGTGCTTTCTCGGAAGGGAGCTGAAAATCTCTCCTTTGAAATCAGCGTCTTTCCATGAGTCCCTGGAGTTAAGCATCACCCTTGGCTGCCATTCTCCACGCTGCCCTCGGAGTCAGGACTGAGCTGAGCGGCTGTGGAGGTGGAGAAGAGAATGTAAAGGAATGTGAGCAGCAAACATGAAGAGGAGGGCCAGCCAGCTGCCAAGCAAACATCTCCCCAAAACGACACCTCCTTGAGAAATAACTAGCGTCTTAGCCACAGGAGTGGGAGATGCTTTTGCTGAGGGGGGCCGGGAACACAGTCTCCAGAGGGGAGGTGGCTGAGGTTTCTCCAGGGCAAAGCAGTGGGCCTGGCAAAGTGGGCCCAGGAGACCCTTTCTGAAACCTGTTTCCATGAACCCATCTTCCCAAAATGCTTTGCGACAACTCAACGCACTCAACTTTTCTGTTTCGGTCATCATGGGAGGTGACTTCCAGGTCTGTAGTGCATTTCCTTTAGTCACCCTTTCCTGAAGGCCTGGCATCCACAGGGAACCCTGTAACAGACTGATGCCCTTCCACCCTGCCCTCTGCCTTACTGACCTACTTTCTCCCTGGCACCCCAGCTTCTCTTTCTCCGTGTTTTATTTCTGCAAGTTTCACCTACTTAAAGAAGGTATTTGCCAATATCCTTACTTCCTCTCCTTCGCCTCTCATTCAGCAGATTCACTCTCTTCCCAGAGAGACTTGAGTTTCTAGACCCTCGAATCTTCTATGGTTCAGCATCTTCTCCCTTTAAGCAGTATTAGCAGTCTCATTTCTGCAGTAAGCGAACATACCTTCACAATTTGAAAAGGCTACTCAGTTGTTATTAGAGCAACAGACTAAGGGTACAGCTAACAGGGAAAAAACATGGGCATCCACTATTGTTTAGAAACACAACAACCACAGATAGTCCCTCTTCAGCCTGTCCAGAAGCCATGGCCAACAACACCCTGGCTGCTGGTAGCCTGGCTAATCCTTTCTCTGTCACCTATCTCCAAGTTTAGGTGACACTCAGATACCCTGTCCGAGAAAGGACAGCCTGGAGCCCCTTCCTTTGTCTCTTTGGTCACGTCTTGATGGACATGTCTCATCAGTCAGTTCTGCTCCCCCTACCCAGGTCTGCTTCTTCTGTCTTTCCTTTCTATCTTAAGCTCTACCTCTCCCTAGTGACTGAGACCCACATGAGAGATATGAGGCCATACAACAATCCCCCTCACCCTCCTCTGGGCTGACCCCACCCACCTTCCCCAAATTCCCCTGTCCCAGCATCTCTGCTAACCAAGGGTGCTGTAGACAAAGTGTTTCCTTTCATCTCCACCCACTCCAACCTTGGTGAAAAGCCCTGGGGACAGCAGAGCAGGAACTTCAGAAATCCTGAGCACAGCTTTGTACTTTGAATGCGGGCTTTGAAGTACGTGCTAACAGCAGTAATTGGCATTACGGAAGGTTAGAAAAAATTGCTCGTAGGGAAAGAGCCAGCAACGTGAAAATTATCCAAGTCGTGTTGTATTTGGCCCTTAATCCAATACTTGAAAAGTAAATCCTTGTCACCCTGACTCCTCGTTGGTCTGCAACTCAGCACAGGGTTCCGCACAATCCTACATTTCACAATCTTGAACACTTGCCCCCTGCAGCCAGTAAGAGACACCTCAAAACTATTATGGTGACACCAGAAGGGTTTGAAGAGGCTGATCCACTCCTGACAAAGACGATCAATAACTCCCCTCTTCTAGAAATGGAATGCCAGCAGCTGGGAGTTGCCCCCTCACCAGGGTGTCACCCACAAAAGCGATGGAGAACACCCTCTCGGTCACATGGGTTCTAAATCAAGGTTCTAATAAGCTCTGCTAGCCTAAGATTCAGGAGACTGACAAGAGAGACCATGATCCTGTCCTCCCATGGGCCTCTTGTAGAGTGCCAAAGTCAGGGTCAGAACTTGGTGAAGTCATCCTCCTCGCCCACACTCTATGTGACGTGGGGAGTGCAGGGGATACTCCATCCCTGGCAGGAAGAAGGCTTTCCTCTCAGAATGTGAGGCATAAGTGTTGGTGTCTTGTATATGTGCATGTAAGTAGAAGGAGGTGCCCATAGCACTGAGACAGGCGGACCCTGAGCTATGGAGGGTCTACACACTGTGTCCCCTTCCCAGCCCTGAGAACTCAAGCTGTGAGCTGATGGTGGGAAAGCAGATGAAGGAAGAACAGAGAGCCTGGGAGCCCAGCATTGATACCTCAGGGCACAGGGACAGAGCATAACACCCAACTTCATGAGGGGCCATCAACGTTCCACCTCAGAGATGTGCAGTCCTGGGGTCCTGACGTCAAATAACCCCTTGGTCCCTATGCTAGGGGCCTCGCAGCATGCATCTGTGGCTGGAGGACCTTTGGGTCCTTCCAGCTACTTCATTAGTACAAATCAGTGGAAGGAGGTACTGGGCAGGAGAGAGAAGCAAGGGAGTTTACTTGCTGACTGGGGCTGTCAGGCTGAGGTTCATATCAAAGCTTTGAGCCAGAGGTGGAGACTTCACAGTTTCTCTCTACTTGTTCATATGAACATGCCAGTTGAGTCCCGCGTGTCCTCCGCGTCACACACAGGGAGTGTCGGTGGAGCCAGACGTGCCTACATTCTCACAGGATAGGAGAACATGGAAGGCAGACAACGGAGTGTCTGAAGGAAGCCCAGATCCTGTCGTTCTCCTCATCAGCCGCTCCCCACCTGGGTCCCAGTGGGCACACAGCCTAGGTGGGGTCTCTGTTCCCTATGGAACTGTGGTTTGCCATCCAGCATGTGTACTGTACAGCTCGGGAGTGGGGATGAATTTAGTAAAAATAAAAGAAGACAAAAAACTGGACCAAGCGCAAAGCTACACAGAGAAACCCTGCCTCGAAAAACCAAAAAAAAAAAAAAAAAAAAAAAAAAAAAAAAAAAAAAAAAAAAAAAAAAACTGGACCAAGTGCCCTGAATAAGATTATTTATGGCTCCATTGATAGTTGTAAATCGCTTAAGAAGGCGGTAAGCATTCCTTCTTATGTTTGTAAATGTAACCCTCCATATAGCACCTGATGTATGCATGACGCATGCTGAGCCCTTGGCCGTGTGGGTTGTCCAGGTCACCTGAGGACTGCTCTGAACTTGTGGGACCCTGCCAGAGTGACAGTGCAAAATGAAAGCTCACAGACTTCCAATTCTATATTTTGTGTGCCTATGTATATGTAAGTCACATTATGCAGGCACATGTGCGTACAGGTGTGCATGCACAAGCACGTATGTCCATATGGAAACAAGGCGCCATCTTTGAGGACTGTTCCTCAGCAGCCTTCCACGTTGCTTATGGAAACAGGATCTCTCATTGGTCTAGAATTCACCAAGTAGGCTAGGCTAGCTCATATCTGCCTCCGTCTCCAAAGCACTTGAATCACAGGCATTCGCCACCAGGCTCAGCGTTTTTCCTTTTCCGCTTCTTGTTGTTGCTGTTGTTGTTGTTTGGTGTTGTGTTGTTGTTTTGTTTCTTCAGGTGAGTTCTGAGAACTGAGCTCAAGCACTCGTGTTTGCAAGGGAAGTACTTTATTAGTTGAGCCATCATCTCCCCAGGCCCCGTTTGAGGTTGTGTTCCACGTTGTATGTTTGTGTGGTACGCATGCATGTGTGTACGCATGTTCGTGTGGGGAGAGGAACACGTGTACAGGGAAGAGTGGACGTGCCTATGGAGACCCGAGATTGATTCTGATAGTTTTCCTCGATGGCTCCTCTCCACCTCATTCTTTAAGGCGGGGTCTCTGAGGATCCCGCCTCCACCTTCCAAGCACTGGACATGCAGGTGGCTGCCACATCCACCCAGCATCTGCGTGGGTTCAGAGTACCTGAATCCCAGCCCTTGTGTGGGAGTTGGGGGCACTTTGGCCACTGACATTTTCCCAGTCCTCAATTCTGTGTTTTGTTTTGTTTTTTAATTCCAGAGCAATCAATGAACCACAAAAACAATTAATACCCCTGCTACTTTTACTGTGGCCACTGATAGGCAATAACACCCTGAACATCTTTAGAAGATAAAGAGGCCCGGGAGGCAACAGTGTGGACAGCTTTCATTTTGAATGTGCCTTTCCTTACATAAGTTAGGGTCTTCAACTTCAGAATAAGAGGAAATTAGAAACTACATATTAATACCAAATACTAAGAATGATGAGCAGGTCTGCCCATCAGAGCATTTCGGAGCTATGAGCCCGAGCTTTGACCTTGAGAGAGAAAACTAAAACCACTCTGGGTTCCACTGGGCACCACTGTAACACAGCTCCAAACATGAAGCATGATCATAGAAGAGGATAAAATCCTTCTGAATAGGGCTGCGGGCCTAGAAGATTTCTGCAAGCTATTATCTAATTTGATTCCCCTCGTTGCATTGCAGGGGGATTTAAAACACATCACCTCCAGCTGAAATGGGTTCTGGTAAATTTCTTGAGAGCTCTCTCGGATCTCACGTCATCCTCTGGGTTCAGGTTCAAGGCTACATTAATGACCCACCATTTTTCCACTGGGTAATTCACTCTCTGGCAACCTATTTTATTTATGCTACATAAATTCAGGAAGCAATTAATAGTTGCCACAAAAGCAACGTGATTCGGAGTGTTTTTCTCAATAAAACTTTGAAGCAAGGCACTTCTCTTTCCCCAAGGCAGAGGAGGAAGCAAAATGCTTGGGAGAGTACTAAATCACTGTGTTATATGCCCTGTCTTCCTCCTGCTGGCTGGAGAGAAGCAGAAATAGCTTCCTGCCTTTTTCTCTTAGCACCATAGTGGAAACTCCTTTGCAAAGGAGCCATCTGTTACTGACAGTGGTCCGTGCTACCCTTTTGACATCCTGTTCACCTTAGGGTTCTGTTCAGGCAAAAAAAAATAATTTAAAAATAACACCATAAAAATCAAGAGCAATTTATTCATTAACCAAAACCAAATTATCTAACTGAAGGAAAAAAGAAAAAAGATTTCGTTTTTTTTTTATACTGATGAGCCCACCACCAGGTAGGCAAGGGACCTGACCCACGGCAGAAAGTGGCCTTGTCTGAGCTAGCACAGGGCAGCACAGGTCACAGAGGTCAGAGAGAAGCCAGGATACAAACCATCAGCTGACTCCGGGTTTGAGGGAGCTGTGCCACCCTGATTCTCCCGGTTTTCCAAGTCTCTTGCGCCTTCTTCACCCTCTACCTTGTGGCCCTACGCTCACCTTCCTGCCTGGACTGATGCTGAAGCCATGAGGAGAAAAGCCTAGGAGCCAGGGTCGGAGAGAAGAAACACAGAAAGAGCATGGGGTGCTGGTGGCATTGGTGGGACCCCCTGAGCACTTCCATACGAAATGTCTCCAGACTTCATGGGAAAACACCTCCTCTCTCGTTAAACCCGCTCCTTGGGTTTTCCGTTATTTGGAGCTGAAAGTGTTTCACGTGAGATTCTTATCTCTGTGTCCTCCCCTTCTTCCCACCCACTGTTCCTCTCCTCCTTGTCTGTTCCTGTCCCTCCTTTCTTCCATATATCCATATATATGGAAGAATATATATATAATATCATATATATGTGTATATGTATATGTATGTGTATATGTATCCCCACACCCCCTAGACCCAGAGCAGGAAGTAGAGGTAATCCAACATGATAAAGGATGTCCTCAACCTTGGCTGGGGGGCCGGCTCAGCTGGTAAGGTACTTGCATGTGGAACTGAGCTCAGATCCCTACAGGAAAGCCAGCTATGGTAACCCTGGGGAGGCAGACATGGGCAGATTCCAGAGCCAGCCAGTGCAGTGAGATAGCCAGTCAGTGAGCTCTGGGTTCAGTAAAACACCCTGGGTGTGAGGGAGAGAGAGAGACAGAGAGAGAGAGAAAGAGAACAATAGAGTAAGACAAGTCGACATTGGCCCCTGGCTTCTGCATGCACATACACATGCTAGTACCACACAGAAAAATAAATAAATGATGAAAAAGAATGTCAACCTTGAACCTCATTAAAGATTCAAAAGCCATCTAGTTTTCCCTAAAACCTAGAAGGGTCTCCAAGTTCTACTATTTGAATTCTTAAGAAATCCCATCTTTGCGATGTTTATAAAACGCACACAATCATGGGAAAGAATCAGGTACGACTGCGAAGATCTGAAAATGCATAAAACTGAAAAAAATGAAAGGCTTTTAAAATTAATAGAGAAAAGTACAATGATACAGACAATATTATATAAATTAATAATAAATTTTATGACTATAAAGAGGGGATTTTACTTATAGGGGCAAAAATATGTGTGGATACCCTAAAAACAGTTTCATGTGGGACCATCATTATCAAAACCTCACAAGGAGATATAAAAAATGGATTTAAATAAATGGAGAGACATGTTCCTAGAGAGATTAGCTTACTAAGGCATTCCTCTCTCAAAGCTTAAGATAATTCCAGCCAAAATTCCAATCATATTACTTCTCTAACTTGACAGAATGAATTAAAAGAAACACAATATGAATGAATTGGGAAGATAAAAAAAAATGATGATGAATCCTTACTCGGTCCAGGTAGTAAAATATAAATGATACAGAGGCGGAACTAAAAATAGTGTGGTGCTGTCAACACGGACCATCAACGGCATGAGTTAAGTAGCCCTGAAATTCCCCTGAGGAGAAGAGAGTTCAACATATGATAAGAAAAGCAGTAAGATAGGTTGAGTGGCAAAAGATGTCAAGAAATTACATTTTGAGGGACAACAAGGTAACTTCCTCACTTGAATATATGCAGTCATAATTCTAAATATATGGGACAATCAAACATAAAAAGCAAAGTCTCAGAAATAAGACTAAGCTACAGGAGATCTGGAGCTTTGGAGATGGCTCAGGGGTTAAAGTGCTGGCCACATAAACATGAAGACGTGAGTTTGGGTTCTGAGTGAAGGCTGTGGAATGTGGCTGGAACCTTAGCATTAGAGGAGCAGAGACAGGGGGATCACAGGATCTCACTGGCCAGGCAACCCAGCCCAAACAGCAAGCTTCAACACCAGACAAAGACTCTATCTCAAAAACCTAAGGTGGAGAAACAATTGAGGAAGGAAATCCTGACGTCAGCTTCTGGCTTACACACACATCTGCAGATGAGGACACCAGCATACACAGACACACAGACACACACACACACAGACACACACACACACACACACACACACACACACACACACACACACACGTGCATGCACATATAATTGCAGGAAGCCAAGGCTCTATCACATAGGGAACTGTATCTGCCATGTCTATCTCTATCTCACTATTTTTTCCAGTGCTTGGCACAAACAAGAAACTCAGACTGTATTTCTGATGTTTTTTATTGGCTTTAGGGTAGCATACAAAGCAAAGAGTTTCATTATGGCATCTTCACATGTGTATGCCATTACACTGTGTTCTCACTAACTGCTCTCCTACACTGCCCTCCACCAGACCTCCCTTTGGTTGGGTATCTTGCTTCCCGCAGACAGTCCCTGCTTCTGCTTTCCTGTCACACATTCTCTATCACCCTGTCTTTCCCACCCTCTCTCAAGATCTTTCCCCCTCTTATGATCTCTTTTATGACAGTTATGTGACCTACACACACGTATAAACACATGCACAATATATGTTTGTTTACTAAAAACTGACACATATTTCATGGAAGAAAAGAAAGGGGCCTCTAACTCTAATTATAAAATAAAATGTATATCTATGATAAAAAAAAACACAAAGTAAATGGAAAACTGGTTTGAAAACATCCAATATATTCAATAAAGGGTTTGTTCACATACACAGATGGAGGCGAATAAGCACCAGTCACTTCTATAAAAGAAGTGAAATACAAAGCGGACATGCACACATTGCCAACAAGCATCTGAAAAACGATTCAAATTATTCAAAAATATAATATAATATAAAAATGGAATTTAACACCATTGAACCAGCAAGGTTTATAAGTAAACAGTGGTAGATAGAAAAGTGAAAATATCACACATACCCATTACAGCAGCCACTATCAACAACCCTGATAACGCCAGATGCTGTTGAGCATAGTCATTGCTGGAGGGAATGCAAAACAATACAGCCTCTCCTCTCAGGAAGATAGATTCTCACAGAACTAAACAAGTCTTTCCACATGACCAGTCATGGCTCTTAGTACTACCCACAGGAACAAAGTTCTGTGTTCACACACACACACAAAAAAAAAAACCCTACAAGTTTATAGCAATTTATTCACAACTGGCAAAACTTGGAAGCAACCAAGTGTCCTCTGGGAAAGGATGGAGTTGGGGGGTTGGTTTGGGTTGGTTTGTTGGTTTGGGTTTTTTGTTTTTGTTGTTTGTTTGTGCAATGAAAACAAGTGAGCTGTTAAGCCATGAAAGGCATGGAGGAGGCCTCATATTACTAGCTGAAGAGGTCAGTCTGAAGAGGCCGCACACCATGATCCCACCTGCCCAATGTTCTAGAAGGGGGGATAGTTGAAGGGCTGCCTTCCATTCTGCCCTCCCCATGCTTCTGTCCCCCTCTGCATGGCGTTCTTCATTTCCAAGGGGTTTAGAGGAGGAAGACATGCAGAGGTACACCACCGAGGACTCTAGGAGAGTGAACAGCCTGGTATGATACCATGACTGTGGGTACATGTCATCATACCACTGCATAGACTATAGGACACCAAGAGAAAAACCTTAATATAAACTACAGACCCCAGGACAATGACAGGTTGAGGTAGGTTCATCAGCTATAACATATGTGACACTCTGGAGGAAAATGATGGTAATGGGAGAGGCAAAGTATATGCAGAAACAAGAGAAACCTCCACATGGTCAGTTCACTGTGATTGTGAGCCTGAAAGTGCTCTAAACAGTTATGGTTAATGGGGGAAAGATGGAAAGAGTCTCCTGCCTTCTTGTGCTGCTGATGGAAGCTCCTAGAAGCTTCCGAGAAAGTAACTTAGAAAGAGATGGAACTTCTTAAAACATGAATGTGTATGGTATAATAATGAATAGAATACGAGCTATGACAAAAATAAGTATATAAAATATTAACAACCATGAAAATTGGCACCGTCACTTAGAAGAGAGTTTGACAATTTCTTATAAAACTAAACATGTTCTCTTCATACAATCCAGCAATCATGTTCTTTGGTATTTAACCAAAGAACTGAAAACTTGTCCACACAAAACAAGATGTTTGAAGGCCACCTAAGTGTTAGTAGTGTAAGTGGTTAAATTATGCTATGACCAAATTCCATAACCATTCAAGTCAAACTTTCAAAGACTGGTGATATGTTCACAGCATAATGCTAAGTGAAAACAGATGTTTGTGAAACTGTATATGCAACACGACTAAACACACAAAAAGCAGACAAGTAAAAAGATGCAAACATGTGCCAGGCAGTGGTGGTGCATGCCTTTAATCCCAGCACTCGGGAGGCAGAGGTAGCTGAATCTCTGTGAGTTCAAGGCCAGCCTGGTCTACAGGACAGCCAGGGCTGTTACACAGAGAAACCCTAAATCTCAAAAATAAATAAATAAATACATAAATAGATAGATAGAAAGATAGATAGATAGACATCCCTAAGAATAAGTGGAGGAAAAGCCCAGAAATACAGCAAGCTACAAGAAGGTAATCCATGAATAACAGGGTCAGAGATGACATTATTCACTTTCTTTGTGTTTTTATCTTCCAGTAAACGATGTAGCATTCAACCACATGGATCTTCTTTGAGATGCTAAGGTCTTAAGCACAGACAAGTGTCATTTTTAGCTAAGACACTGATTACAAGTTCAGTAATAGGCACTGCAACCCATTTGTTTTCTCTGAAAATCAAGGGCCAGGATGAGGACAGACTGTGTGTATATGAAGCCTTCCAAGACTGCTAGCGAGTAAGGGGTACCTTTCAGGTGGTGACAGTCACATTCTAAAATGAAAACCAAGGTAAAAGTCACACAGCTCTGAGTATGTTAAAAATCTACTGAGCTGTCTGTACAATTCAATAAAAGAGTGACTCTTGGGGCATGTGAGTTATATCTTAATAAAACTTTTTAAAATAAGCCATATGATTCAATTCCTCTCTGTGTGTAGTAGTGTCTTTCCTCCCAGATTTTCTCTGTCATGCCAAAGCTAACTTCCAGAATCAGCTTTCTAATACTGCTATCGGGTCTGTCATCAAGTGCCCACTGTGTCTTACCTCCTATCATACATGACTGGCTCAAATGAACCAAAACCTGGAACTAAGGAAACTCTCACCAGAAAATATGAGGAAGTCTTCATGATTTTGATAATGAATTATTGGATATTAAAGAGTCAGGAGGCACAGGATGGACATAGAGGGATGAAGAGAGGAAAAGGAAAAAGAATAGGGAGAAAGAGGGGGAAAGGAGGGAGGGAGGGAGGGAGGGAGGAAGGAAAGAAGGAAGGAAGGAAAGAAGGAAGGAAGGAAGGAAAGAAGGAAGAAAGAAAGAAAGAAAGAAAGAAAGAAAGAAAGAAAGAAAGAAAGAAAGAAAGAAAGAAAGAAAGAAAGAAAGAAAGAAAGAAAAAAGAAAGAAAGAAAAAAGAAAGAAAGAGAGAGGGAGAGAAAAGGAAGGAAGAGAGAGATGACATCCTCAGATATACAATCAAGAAAATGAAAATTAATCTACAGAATGAGGTAAAATTTTTACAAGTCATAGAACTAATAAGGGCCTGGTACCCAGAAATAGAAATAACTCTTGCAATTCAAACACAAAAAATAGAAAGTATAAGTCCTACTCAATTAAAAGTTAAGCAAAGAAGTTAAATAGACATCTCTTCAAGGATGACATACTGATGAGAGTATGAAAGGATGCTCAACATCATTAGTCACTAGAGAGATGCTAATCAAAACCACAAAGGGAACCGCCTCATACATGCTAGGATGGAAATAACCCAGGAAAGGAGAAAGTGTTGGTGACGACATGGAGAAAGCCGTGTGTTCTGTGGGTAAAAGGACAAAAGAAGTGCAGATGCTACAGAAAACACTGTGATCAGCCCAGAAAGCGAAACAGTGAAGCGTCAAACCAACAAACAGCTCCACTCTACCCCACAGGACACACACCAATTCCACTGGACCCCATGGGGCTAGGGAATAAGTGTTTAAACATAATATGTACATAAGCTGAACACAGCAGCATTGCACGTAGTGCTAAAACGATGGAAGTAATCTAAATGTTCATCAGGATGGGTGATCAATATGGCACAGAGAGAGGAGCTATTATTCAATTATAGATATGTACAGCCATGCTCACCACAACAGCCTTCAAGACACCGTACTAAGTGAAAGAAGCCACACTTGAAAACCACCACCGTAAGATTCAATTGACATAAACGACCTAGAATAGACGAGTCTGCGGAAACAGAAGCAGAGAGGGTTTGTCAGAGGCTCAGATGGGAGGAGAAAGCAGAGGGGCTGATTGATGAGCACAGGCTTGCCCTCAAGGATGATTGGGTATTCTGGAATTAGATCACCGTGATGGTTACACAAAATTATGAGTGTATTCAACACCACTGGGTTTTATATTCTAAAGTAGCTAAAATGGTAAAGCATGGGGTCTTGCTATGTATCCTTGGCTGGTGTGAAACACACTATACAGACCAGGCTGGCTCTAACACTGCAGCAATCCTCCTGCCTCTGCCTCCCGAGTGCTAAGATTATAGGTGTACACCACTATGCCCAGGTTCATAACATGTGCCTTTTACCTCAATACTCAAAACAGAAAGACCCCGCCATGGTTCTTCATTTAGGCTTTTAATGGTCTTGATCCCACCTCATCTCTGATTTTTCAATTCATTTTTTATTATGTTCAAACCCAGTGTGCTCTTCTTCTTCCCATTGTATCCAAACCCAATCTGTTAATCCCAAAGTCCACGTGTTCCAAATGTCCTTCTTGATGCCTAGAGCACCTCCCTTAACCTTCTATCTTGGAATATAATGGGATCCAACCAAGCCAGGTTCTGTTGCCAGGCCAGGCCACTATTGACTAATTGTCTTGTCTTCTCCAAACTTGAAATGGGCAATCATATTTAATCAATAAATGTATGTATTAAATTTCTAGTTCTTACTAGAGTGATAATATTGGCAAGTCTACCTTATAGAATAGTTCTGATATTAAAGCATAAAATAGGTATGTCTGGGGCTGTAGCTCAGTGGTACAGCACTTGCCTAGTATACACAAGGATCCAGGTTCAATCCCAAAGCATCAAACATACATAAAATCACAGTATCATCTACACAGTGTTCCCAAGCTTCCAGAATGTTCATACAGCAGGACCTATTATGTGTCATGTGCTTCTTATCTGTATAAATATAAACTACTATTTGCTACCAACTCTTATTTCACTTAAACAGACTTATTTTAAATGAGAAACTATAAAAAAAACAGTATGATATCAACTGGTTTGCCTTCTAATTTTTTTATCATGCATGAAAAATAAAAGGCAGTGCAATTACAATATTAATTGTGGGCACCTGAGTGCTGTTAGTGACCACCATGCTGTCACTAAGCACACGGTGGGGGGGGGGGAGGGAACGACAATAGACTCTGCCCACTGCTTCCTCGTGGCCTGAATTGCAGCCATCTTCTCTGGAAACCTCCCCTGCTCTGTAGTGCTCCCCAGTCCACTGTAGACTCCTTATAGCCTGTGCAATCGTCCCTAGTAGGTTTAATTCCCACCATGTCACTTCTGTTCATGTTGGGGACACTGTCCTCGGTGCTTTTGCATCTGTACCTCCAGCTCTTGTGTTAGAGCACAGAAAACTGTCTTGCTTTTTTAATTCTCTATATAGGTCCAACTACAGTGCAAAAAACATTTTCTGAATGGGCAAGAGAGTCAGATGCAGGAAAAGTGCATGTCAGGTGCTTATGGTCATCTTTTTCTTTCTTACTTCTAATGATGGAGAAAAATCTATCCACATTATTTCCTAAATTTTTATGACCACACTAGCTTAACAATCACCAGTAAAGGGGAGAGATAGCTCATGGCATGAGAATGTGAAGCCAGTGGCTGGTGCACTGAATGTATTTGGTAGATTTTATCAAATGGATATTGAATAAGGGGAATGATTACTTAGCAGGCCCTGAGTGCTTAGACAGACCACGGCAGAAGTGGATGAGTGGAGGCTGGTCAGCATGAGAAGACTAATGCCCACCAGGGGCTGAACATGAGAACTTTACGAAGGCCTAGACCACACACCTGAACCCAAGGCTCCAGTCACGCCTCATTCCACATGCCCAAGACCAGTCCTCTACCCTGAAGAGAGGCCCAGCCCTCGACTTGATTCCTAATTAGAAGTAAATCCCTATAAGACCAGAGAGTCTTTGCGCATCCACAGTGCATTTTGGCCATGAGTCTCAAAGCACTGACAAAAGACGCCACAAGTGAAATTACTGATTGAATACATCCAGACACAGAGCAATCCTTGTGTCAATGTTGACACAGCAGCTCTATACCATCCGGCTCTGGGAGGGCAGGCGAAAAGCAAAACCACCAGAAAAGTTGGGGAGAAAAGGGTGCCGTGGCTGCAGAACAGTAGAGCTCAGAATCATAAAATAAAGGTGAATACAAAACAATTGCCTTTAACCCTAAAGGTACATAGCTCTCCAGAGTCTACCAACCATTAACCAGACTGCACCAGGAATGCCTCACCAATCTCTTGCCAACCCTACAAGAGACATAATGTGCCTCCTTTTCACAAAGAAACTGCATTTCAAAGGATGTCTCAACTCTTGTTTTCCTGGTGCCAGATCCAGGGATCTTCTGACATCAACATCGGTTACCCCAGCATTCTCTCTTGCACTAACTGTAGCAGACAGCAAGCAAATATTTGCTAGAAGAAGGATTTTTGATGCCTTCTGCTCTGGTGTTAACAGCAAAAGACTCACCCCAAGCTGAAAGGTGAGGTCTCAGAGTCATCCCAGGAGCCGAGCCCCTACCCACTGCCTAGCTGCAGAGAACCATCACATCTTCATCTCTAAAATCCTCTAAGGCCACTGGATGGCTCAGACTCGACCAGAGGAAGCACAACTCACTAGGTTCTTAATCCCAATACAATGTCAGTTTCAAAAATAGTATTCACCCCAAGGTCCTCTTCTTGACCATGATTCTCTAATGATTTAAAAAACAAAACAAAACAAAAAACTACGTGACCTCGAGATCAGTATAATCAGGGATTCTCCCTTCCTTAACCAATCTTGGATTACATGATAGTTAGGGAAAGGAACTAAAATTAACAACTAAAGCTATTCTCTTTATTCTCTTTTTATCCGTTTCCTCTTTGTATTTTATAGCAATTGATAACTGGACATGGACAGGCATGCATGCCTGTCTCCCCTACACAATTCACGTTAGATCTCTATTTAGAATGTGTATACATTCCTTCCAACACAGCCTGTCCACAAGCTACCCAGTGCCCCCAAGATGAGGATTATCTGTGACAACCCAGTGGTCCTTGGATGAGAGAGAATGGAGCATCCTCTTTCCTCAGTTAATTACCATTTCTTGCCTGTGCATTTGATTTCAATAAAGTCTCTCTAATTACTTCAAATATCACAGTGCCTCCCTCCTCCCCTTTCTCCTACGCCCCTCTTTCTCTTTGAGAGCCTGAGACTGATGAGCTCAAACACACCGGCAAGCCTCAGGCATCTGCCGTGACGAGCAAAGGCTTCTCAAAGTTAATAAGCCAGGAGAGTTAATAAACCAGACTTCCCAAAGTTAATAAACCCGGAAAACACAATTATTGCTATTTTTACTATTATTAAAAGGTTGTCATTATCAGTGTTGTTGTTATTCTCGGCCTTATCTGCAGCGATCCCAAGACCCTCCCCCATGGCTGCCTGCCCCCCCTCCTCTCCCACCCTTACCAGTGGCGGTAATAATATGTGAGTAATCCCAGAGGGACTCCCCAGCACTGCCCTGTTGTAGGAAGCAATATTGGAGCTCATGCAGCCCCTGGTCCCTTCAGGCTCAGCTTTGCCCTTTTATATTACATACTGTTCAGTCAAATCCATCACTGGCCTCCTAGCTCTTTCCAATAGGCTGGAGGAGGCTGGGTGGAAACGATGATTAAAGCAGCCAAGGGGAAGAGGAGGGGGAGCAGGTGGATGAGATGGGAGGGAGGATATTTGGGGTTTGGACATGCCCGAGCTGTCAGAGAGTCTGATTTCCATGCGATAGCATCTGAGGCTCGGTATTTCTCTGTACCTCTAGGCAAGGTGTGGCTCTCTCAGGGGCAGCTGGGATATCTGTGAATCGGGGATAATAAAAAACATAACTGTTTTCCAGATGCCTGGTGAGCATGCTCCTCTCCCATGCATTTACTTTCTCTTTGAAGGACCCACTCCATCCATGGAGATGGGGACCTTTTAGAATTAGTCAGTGTTAGGAAATGTGGGAGGGAGAATCCGATGGCAAGAGGCTGTTATGTTTCATCAAAGCCAAATTCTTGCTTTATGCATGGAGAAACTAAAGACCACTGAGGTGAAGGCACCAGAGTAGCTAGGTTAAAGGAGCCCCTGACCTGGAGCCCTGGCTCTCAATTCCCAGAGTTTCTTCATGCTGATGGCCACATCCTTTTCTTCCCTGGTTCTCCCCATACCCTCCTCACCCTGTCAGCACCTCTGGTCTCAAACCCGTAAGACCAAACTCACCAGGCCTGCTCAGTGGCCACGTAGCTACTGTTCTAGGGATGTTACTATGTCTACTAGTTCTGAAAATGGAAAGGATAGTGCCTACCACTGGGGGGGGGGGGGGGGCGCGACACCTGGCAGTATCAAGGACTGCTAAAGCAGTCATGCCAGGGATAACATTCAGCATTAAACACTTCTTAACGCGGCACCCACTCCAGCGTCATGCACCCCAGTGCTGTGTGACATTTTGTTTGTGTTCTCACAAATAAAGCCTGCCTGGAGATCAAAGGGCGGAGCTAGGCACTAGTTAACCATAGAAGCCAGGCAGTGTTAATCTCCCCCTCCAGTGCCCACTCCTGACATCATGATACCGTCTGCCGTGAGGTGTTCATTAGAGTGAAGCAGATCCATGGCATTCATGATCTTGACTCTCCAGAATCATTGGCTTTTTTTATGAAGCCTGTCACGAGAACAGTAAATGGAGTACTACCATCTGTAAGTAGAACAAGGCCTCTGTACCCGGAACACTTCGGCAACCCCAAGTGGGATTCCATAAGGTACTAGCATGGGAAGGTAACTTCATGCGTGGAATCAAAGACGGGCACTAAGCATTCTCCTTCCAGGGCGAAAGGAAACGGAAGGATGTGGTTGAAGTAGAAATGCCTCATTTAAAAAAAAAAAAGAAAAAAAAACACAAAACATACAAATTTTTTTAAAAAGACTTACACAAAGCAAGGAGAATAAAAGGCAGAGAAAGTCACAAATAGCAACAATTAATGGCTGGTTTTTCATAAAACCATCACCCGGCTCTCTCAAACATTTTTCAGGAAATCAAAAAGCATGGAAATATAAACTACCTTATTAATTACATCACATTAAAAATTTGATATTATTAATGTGTATTTTGATATTAGTATTAGTATTTCTGTGGACCATCTGTGTAGTTACCCTGGGAAGCGAGTTCCATCTACACAAAATGAGGAGACCGAAGTCACAGCAAACATCAGCAGGAGCTGGTATGGGTGATTAGTCTACACCAGGAGCAAGTCCAAGCTCTTAGACCAACCATTCTTGTTTCACCTTCCCAGCCATCTCACAAGGTGAGTACCAGTCCAGTTTTTCCGATGAAGACGCTGAAGCATAAGAGGTTAGCAGCAAGGTCACACAACAAGCTACTACAGCAAGTGTGGACACGGTTCCTTTTTCAGGAACGTCCCAGGAACAACCACCACTCCCAGGAAACAGTAGTCTGTGGACAAAATACAGACAACGCTGTGTGAACACAGTGGACAGTGGCCAAAGGAAGGAAGACGCAGAAGGGAGTTAGGACACGGGGAAGGGACTCAGACTTGATGGTATCACTGTTTTTCTACCTTAGTCACACAGGGTGAGCAAGAAACTAAGATTTAAAGCAAAACAAAAAACAAACCAAAAAAAAATAGTCTTACTGGCTGCAAGAACCCGGGGCAGATTTGGAGCAATAACAGCCTCAAGGACATGAGGAGTCTGGTCTAAAAACAAAGAAAGGGAATGCTAAACTGTGTGTAGAAGCTTGGTCCAATATCCAGCCGACTGCTAAACGACACACAAGCTGGGTAGACTCCAAGCAAACAAAAAACTAAGTTGAAATCCCAGGAGTAACAGTTTGAAATCTGAGTTCATCCTAATTGACTGAGTACTGAAAATTTTTTTTTATAGCATTCTTTTTTTTTTTTTTTTTTTTTTCTTCAAGACAGGGTTTCTCTATGTAGCTTTGCGCCTTTCCTGGAACTCACTCGGTAGCCCAGGCTGGCCTCGAACTCACAGAGATCCACCTGCCTCTGCCTCCCAAGTGCTGGGATTAAAGGCGTGCGCCACCACTGCCCAGCCTGAAAATTTTTTAACATACAAACGCATCCATCTAGGATACAATTTACAATCGCTAACATAGTCTATCATCAAAAGCAAAGATGATCAATAGAGGCCAGTGCCACAATGATCTATATATTGGAATTGGCTGACAGTGGTTTTAAAAACGTGTGTTATAACCATGCCCAAGGATGTAAATGGAAGCATACTCAAAAAGCATGAAAAATAGGAAATGCCATACATGAGAAATACAAACTGTAAAAAATGATCAAATGAGAATTCCATGGAAGGAAGGAAGGAAGGAAGGAAGGAAGGAAGGAAGGAAGGAAGGAAGGAAGGAAGGAAGGAAGGGGAAGGGAAGGGAAGGGAAGGGAAGGGAAGGGAAGGGAAGGGAAGGGAAGGGAAGGGAAGGGAAGGGAAGGGAAGGGAAGGGAAGGGAAGGGAAGGGAAGGAAAGGAAAGGAAAGGAAAGGAAAGGAAAGGAAAGGAAAGGAAAGGAAAGGAAAGGAAAGGAAAGGAAAGGAAAGGAAAGGAAAGGAAAGGAAAACTATTTCTTCTGTTTCTGGGAGCTAACCCATGACCTTTCTTATCCTAATCATGCGTTCTACAACTGAGATATATGCCCAACACCCATATATTGTTCCACAGTGAAGGAATTGCCTTATATCATTGCTGTTCAATCAGGAACCACTAATCATGTGCACACTGAATACTGAGGAATTGTTCATTTCCTTCAACTTTAATGAATATATATCTGAATAGCCATACATTGGTAGGGCTCTTATATTAAACAGTATAGCTTTGCAACTCATAAGTACAACATCAGCAATAAAAAAAAATCACCAGATTGGAGGTCTACCTGCAGCATGGGCCACCAGGCAGCACTATGATGAGCAGCAAATATGTGGTGGAGAAATGGGAGAGAAAGAGAAGCCGAGCAGTTCTTATGCTGTAAAGAGAGGAAGGACTGGAGACACCATGACAGCGAGGAACAAGATGATGTGAGTGGCCTGTGCTGCCACCAAGGGCCACGTCTGGGTCCATGGCCCTACCACAGCCAGGGTCTGTGTTGACATCCAGGGCCTGTGCTACCACTAAAGGCCATGCAGATGTCCATGGTTTGGACTGCCACCAAAAACCATGCTGGTGTCCAAGGGCCATGCTAAGCAGGTCCCGCCCCTCACAGGAGAGCTGGTCCTGCCCTTCAGTGGCCACTATAGAGGGAGAACTGGCTCCACCCCTCATAGGAGAGCTGTCCCCAGTGGCATAGTTGCAGGAGAACTGGATCCGGTGACCTCCGCACAGGAGATCCGGCCCTGCCCCTCGAAGGCTGCGCTGCGGCAGTGGAGAGCTGGTTCTGCCCCATGCTGAGAGTAGCCTAGCTGTGTTGGCCACAGTGTGGGTGCAGGAGAGCTGGGGTGGTACTGGAAAGCTGTCCCTTCCCCTCACCTGAAAGGGGGTCCTGGTCAGAACCCAGGCTAACAAACTCAGCTACCGTCCAGGCCCCCACCCAGGGCTTTGAGTTGGCCCACCCCAACATCTACCCCATCTACGACCTGCTGGAGCACGTGAAGGGACCTTTCCTGCCGAACCATAGCTGCAGGATCTCCATGACTAGGGGAAACAGCAGGATACCCAAGAGGAGTCTTGGTGAGGGTCCAATATTGATGGTGTAGCAGAAGCCGGGAACCTTGAACCTGACCGACAGCTCACTGCAATAACAATTGCATGTAAAGCTTTTTGGGCAAAAGAGTATACAGCGTGACACATGGCAGCTGCCAATGCTACTACAACAAATGAACATGTGATGATGAAGAGGCAGGCAAGAGAGAGGAGTGACGTGGTTTTTCAACATTACCTTTTTTTCTTTTCTTTTGTGGGGGATGCTACAAAGCTGGAGGGTGTATGTGAAAGAACTGGGAATTGAGTAGGACTGGGGTTGATGGTGTGAAATCCAAAGGATCAATTAAAAAATTATGTTAAAGAAATTCACCAGAGTCACTTAACAATAGACTGGAGATGGCAAAGAATGTGTAAGTCATAGATCAATACAATTCATTCATTCAAAGAAGAGGGAGAGGAAAAACACTGACAACCACAGCAAAAAGAACAGAAGAAAAAAACAACTTCTTTTTAGTTACAAAGTCTTACATGCTATGTGCAGTGGTAAAATATTAACATTCAGTATGTTGTACATAGGTAAGAATGTATATTGTAATCCTGGAAGCAACTAATAAGAGCAATTTAAAACTAATGTAAAAGGATGTATGTGGTGGTATTGTGTTCCTCAAAATATTGTGTACCTTAATAAATTTATCTGGGGTCAGAGAACAGACAGCCACTAGATACAAAGGCTAGAAAATGGGGGCACTCACACCTTTAATCCTAGCATTCCAGAGATAGAAATCCCTCTGGATCTCTGTGAGTTCAAGGCCACATTGGAAATAGCCAAGCATGGTGACACGCCTTTAATCCCAGAAAGCCAGCCTTTAATCCCAGGGAGTGGTGGTAGAAAGCAAAAAGATATATAAGGCGTGAGGACCAGAAACTAGAAGATTTTGGCTGGTTAAGCATTCAGGCTATGGAGCAGCAGTTCAGCTGAGAGCCATTGGGATGAGGACACAGAAGCTTCCAGTCTGAGGAAACAGGACCAGCTGAGGAACTGGTGAGGTGAGATAGCTGTGGCTTGTTCTGTCTCTCTGATCTACCAGCATTGACCCCAATAACTGGCCTCGGGTTTGATTTTATTAATAAGAACTTTTAAGAATCCTTCTACAGATGTAGGAGAAAAGACAGTAAGTAAATTAAATTCTAAGTTAAATTTATTAATTAAAAGAAAGCACAGAGGAGAAAAAGAAAATTATTTTAAATTTTAGATTATCCTTGATTATCATGTTTTCTGCAATAGAAGACTTTTTAGCAATAAATTTATTTTCTGAAATTATAACATTATATCATTTTCCAAAAAAATTTAAGTAGCAAATAGTAAAATTGTAGGCCTAAGTCAAACTCTATCAATCATTACATTAAATGTTAATGTACTAGATATTTGAATTAAAAGAAATAGGTTGTCAGAATTTTTTTTTAAATTGATTTAAAAATAAAAACAAAACAAGACTCAACCATGTATTGCCTACAGGAGATGCACTTTAAGAAACACAGGTTAAACCAGGCAGTCTTGTATATAATCTATGAAATACTTTCCACGTCTGAAGTTCAGTAATTCAGTAATTCCACATGTATGTACATCTATCTATGTACACATGTATGTACATCTATCTATCTATATACATCTTGTATATAATCTATGAAATACTTTCCATGTCTGAAGTTCAGTAATTCAGTAATTCCACATGTATATACATGAACATAAGATGTAAATGCTTTTACACACAGAATACAATGATAACAATTAGTCAAACTTGCGTGTGCCTAAACCCAGTCAGTAGAAGGGGTCTTTTCCAAGTAAGCATGTCCTTCATTTCTCAGTAAACATTTGTTCTGTCCAAGAGATGGGACTTTATTCCACTTATTCTTGAATGGAGATTTAAACCTAAGAATGGCGATTTAAGCATCAGACCTGCTTGAATTTCAATCTTCATGGAAGAGATGGGAATGCTCTTTCTGTGTGGCCTGGTGAGTGGAACAGTGTTCCCAGACTTCCACTGTCCACAAAGCGGTGTGGCTGAGTGCAGAGAGAGCTAGGCTTACCATGAGAAAGCCTAGCTAGCCTGCTTCCAATATCCACCACTTAAAATCCACAGGACATCGGCAAAGTCACCTCACCTCTTCTAGACTCAATTTCTCTTTCTTTCTTTTTTTTTTTTTTCTGAGACAGGGTTTCTCTGTGTAGTTTTGGTGCCTGTCCTAGATCTCGCTCTGTAGACCAGGCTGGCCTCGAACTCACAGAGATCCACCTGGCTCTGCCTCCCGAGTGCTGGGATTAAAGGCGTGAGTCACCACTGCCCGGCTAGACTCAATTTCTCATCTCAAGTGGGTGATGATTCTCTTGTTCCAGGTTTATTTCT
Organism: Peromyscus maniculatus bairdii; assembly: GCF_049852395.1. Classification (NCBI taxonomy): domain Eukaryota; kingdom Metazoa; phylum Chordata; class Mammalia; order Rodentia; family Cricetidae; genus Peromyscus; species Peromyscus maniculatus. The sequence goes on along the minus strand of NC_134862.1, from coordinate 76,656,627 downwards.
GCAGACCCGCCCTGCCTGGATTGCTCTCTTTCTGTTCCACATTTAGTCTTTCCTCTTTAAGAACATTCTTGCCTTTCTCGTGGTGACAGCCCTTCAGGTTTCAGGTAAATCGATTTTCATTTTATTTATTTGTGTATGTAGTGTTGTGTGTCTGTGTGTGCAGGTGTGTATGAGCTTGTGTGCATGCAGAGGACACAGGTCAGTATCTGGTATCTTTCTCAATTGCTCTACGTCTAACTTTTTGAGGCAGTATGTCTCAATGAACCTGGATCTCACAGATTCCTCTAGACTGGCTAGCCCGGTGGTACTAGGGCATAAATTTGGAAGCCTATCCTCCATGTAAAAGCCAGACGAGCCAGCAGCTTGTACAACAGTATAACTCCCAAGGAGAAGGGACCTAGTGCTTGATGTCTCCTCCTCCTTCCAGATCACTAACTCTCTTTAAAATTAGTTTTTAGTTGATGAACCAATATGACATGGGTGACATTTTCAAGCACATATCATTGTACTTTGCATATTACAAACAACCTTTCTTATCCCTCCTCCACTCCAACTTGTCCCTTTGCTTCCCACAGAGCTCCCCTCCCTTTAGAAATCTTCCTTCTCCCCCAGCAATACCTCTTCTACTTTCTCTTTTCATCACACACACACACACACACACACACACACACACACACACACACAATCTAAATTTCACATAGAAGAGAAAGTGTAATATTTGTCTCTCTAAATCAGGCTTATTTCATCTAACACGATGACGTACAAACACTTCTACCCACGCTCCTAAAAATGCTGTAATTTCTTTCTTTCTTTGTTGAAACACGATCTCTCACATTGTAACCCAGGCTGACCTGGAACCCACTGCATAGCCCAAACCAGCCTCGAGTTCACAATCGCCTTCATGTTTCAGCCTCTCAGACTGTGGGATGACAGGCAGGAGGAGACACCACACTCAGCTAGTTTCACTCTTCTTTACAGGTGAATAAAGCCCCTGTGTGTAGTTCACATGTTTTCTTTATCCATTCTCCTGTGGGTGGACAGCGAAGCTTCATGTGGATCTTAGCTGCTGGGAACATTGCTACAGTAAATACTGATGCAAATCACTAGCTCTTTTTAAATGTTCATTTATTTATTTTTTTGTGTATATGCATGTGCAGGTGCCTAAGGAAACCAGAAAACGGCATCAAATCCCATGGAGCTGGAGTTATAGGTAATAGTGAGCGCCCTGGCTTCACTATGGGAATGGAGAAACTCAAGTCCTCAGCAAGGACAGAGAGTTCTCTTAACCATGCGGCCCTCTCTCCAATCCCCCAGATCACTGCTTTTAAACATTTAGGGATCACAGATGACTCCCTCCGGGTCTGACAGAAATCTATGGGCCCTCAGAAACACACACACACACACACACACACACACACACACACACACACACACACACAATTTCTAGAAAGTAACTTGAGGGATTATAAGAGATCCTAAAGCGCCGGGCAGTGGTGGCGCACGCCTTTAATCCCAGCACTCGGGAGGCAGAGCCAGGAGGATCTCTGTGAGTTCGAGGCCAGCCTGGGCTACCAAGTAAGCTCCAGGAAAGGTGCAAAGCTACACAGAGAAACCCTGTCTCGAAAAACCAAAAAAAAAAAATAAATAAATAAATAAATAAATAAATAAATAAAATAAAATAAAATAAAAAGAGAGATCCTAAAGGAAAATTCAGTTTCCAAACCATTCCAAGGAGTTTCCAAATATCAGTACTGCTGGGTTTTCACTTACATGATTCCTTTCAAAAAGAACAATGCAGCTTATGAGCAGAATACCTTACCCAAGACCACCACTCAGCAAAAAAAAAATTAAAATTAAACAAAAAACCTTGCTGCCCTCTACCCCTCAAACTATATCACTCCTCCATTACCCTCACCATCTCAGCACAAGGCACTGCCACACACCAGCTCAGGCAGACTATCCTAGACTCATTCTTCCAGCCTCACTTGCATCCCCCCAGCTTGCTCGGTTCCTCCAGACCTTACAAAACAATCACCGAGTGCCTGTGATGGTCCAGGCATCACAACAGAGAAGGTGGCAATGACCCTGTGCTTGTGGAGCTTGCGGTCTTATGGAGCAGGCAATACAGCGTCAAACAGAAGAAGTAAGCACAGCATATGCTGGATGGCGGTCTTGGGAATGAGGACATACAGAGAAGTCATGGGGAAGAGGGAGCGTAACAATGAACAGAAGGAGAAGCAGAGAAAGGAGGACTGTAGCTAGAGTTTTCCTGCCTTGCCCTCAGTCAGGACAAATCTCTGTCACCCGCCAGTCCCACAGCCGCTCAGACCCAACCAAGCAAACACAGAGACTTCTATTGCTTACAAACTGTATGGCCGTGGCAGGCCTCCTGTTAACTGTTCCTATATCTTAAAGTAACGCATTTCTACAAATCTATACCTTGCCACGCTGCTCGTGGCTTACCAGCATCTTCACATGCTGCTTGTCCTGGCAGTGGCTGGCAGCGGCTGGCAGCGGCTGGCAGCGGCTGGCAGCGGCTGGCAGCGTCTCCTTCTGCCTTCCTGTTCTTTTATTTCTCCTCTCTGTTAGTCCCGCCTATACTTCCTGCCTAGCCACGACCAATCAGGTTTTATTTATTGACCAATTAGAGCAACTTGACATACAGACCATCCCCCAATACAGCCAAGTGCAGACCATCTCAGACACCTGCACTCAGGCCCATGGTCCTAATCATCCTCTATGCAAACCTGCTGGGTAACGCCACAAGGAACCCAAGAAGGGCTCCCACAGGACATACATTAACATCCCACAGCAGAGGACATTTGAGCAAACACATGAATAGGAGTCCAGCGTGTGGATGCCTGGGGAAAAGCTTTTCTTTATTATCTTTCTTCCCCTCTTGAGTATGAACTCCACAAGGTCAGGGATTCTTTGTTCACTGCTATAGTCCAAGTAAGTATCTATAGCAATGCCTAGAACATAACAAACGGTCAATGAATTTTAGCTAAATAAAAAATGAATGAGGTTATCATCCAGGCTGGTCAAAACCAAGGGTATGGCCATAATTCTAAATCTTACTTTAAATATCACAGTATCTTTAATGAAGTGCTGATTTCAGAACGAAGAGGAAAAACAAGACTGAAGATAGTTTCTCATTTTAGAGAGGGATAGATATAGATAGATATATAGATATATAGATAGAGAGATAGAGAGATAGAGAGATAGATAGATAGATAGATAGATAGATAGATAGATAGATAGAGAGATAGAGAGAGAGATAGAGAGAGAGATAGAGAGATAGATAGAGAGATAGATAGATATAAAATATCCTAGTCTGAACTCCAACTTCAGAATAGTCAAACAAGGAACCAACAAGCAAATAGTAGGTCCTGCTGCAAATTGAATTTTGAAACTAAGAATGATCCTTAGACACTAGGATTTCTGAAAGCCCAACGACTTGTCAGAAGGCTGTCAGTGCCTTGCTTTGCATCATGGACACTTGGTAAGATGGATGTCACCTATCTAGGAAGCTCCAGGCAGGTGTCACAGCTTTCCCCAGTGCGCTTTTCTGGCCACCCCAGTACAGGCCTGGATTTTCCGAACACTCATTGTACGCCGATGTCCTTGAATTTTAAGCTTCCTTATGACTGACTCATCCCTCGGTGCTGGTGAATCTATAGATGTGGCTTGGTCCCCAAGACTCAGTTTCCTAGAAACAAGCTGCACTCATACTTTCTATCCATCAATTCCAAGTATGGAAATCTTTGGGCATACAAGGGGACAAAGTGTGCCTAGGTGTGTGCCCAAGTTCATAAACACTGACAGGGCAACTCAGGGTTCACGTTTCCCTTTGAAAGAAGCCACAAGTGCCTGCAAGTGACTCTTCGTACAGTGACAACATCAAACTAAGCCTTGACACACCACTCGCCACCAGTGTCTTCTAAAAACATGCTTCATCTCCAGGAAGAACAGGTACTACCCGGACGGCTATCACACCGATTAGAAGGCCAACTGCCGGAGAGCCTCTCCCAACATACTGTCCGCAGAAGCTAACACAATCTGGCAGAGGCAGCAACCTGAGCTCCCTGGACTCTGCAGCACGTGACTTTATGGATGGGGAGTCTTACCATACCACAGGGAACCTGAGCTCTGAAGCCTTCTTTCCCCTCTGAATAGGCAGCAATGTCGAGGCGAGGCTGAAATCACTTCACCTTAAACAGTACACTACGTAACCTCTGCAATACTGAACATCATTAAATTTTTAAAGGAGTGCGTTAGGGGAAGTCCTTTAATCCTTCAATAATTGAGCTGGGGAAAGAGGCCGGTGATGGGCAGCATTACCTGAGCTGATATTAACTAGGGTTAGCTACTAATGACTTCTCAACAGCCCCACTGTGTCCATGTTGCCATTTAAAAGAGCACATTCCACTTGGCCCTTGCTCTTTAACTGTCAACGGGGAAATTGAAAAATAATACATCATTAAGTATTGTAATTTGTGTTATAGGTAGATCTCCACATCTCGCTTCTAGCACTTGAGCTCAGCCAAAACGAAGCCCTAACAACCAGTTGGCAAGAAGAAAACTTCATTCCCTGAATCAGCGAGATGTCTGGGATATCAAATTTAACCCATCACCAGTATATTTCCCGCTGAATTTACTGGTCACAGAGGCAGAGCCACTAGAGAACACTCAGCGACCTTGGTAAGACCAGGTTCAGTTTCATTCCCTCCTAAGCTAAGAGGTCTGGCCCCTTATGACCTTGTCTATTTTTCTTCTCTGAGTCATAAGGTTTGGGAAGCTCTCCATCATAAGTCTCCCCATCCAACTGCATACAGCCTTCCTCACCCCTGCCTAACCAGTGAATGTTGAGTGCCATACTTCACACCTCTGAGAACTCAGGGTGAAATAAATGGGTAATGGGATCATCTAATGAGTTGAAATGATTTGCCCACCCGGCCAAAGCAAAGGCAAAGACAGAATGGCGTACAGCTCGCCGTCTCTGAAAACCTACTGTACTCCACGCCATCACTCTCGCCTCCAGTCTGGGGATGGAAGTGTGTGGCCAAACGCTAGGGTTTGCCTGTGACTTGAGTGTGCTCCTCAAAGGTGCTTTGGCTGAAAGCTGCATCCTCCACATGGTAATGCTGAGAGCTGGCAGAACCTCTAAGAAGTGAGACTTATTAAAGTCTCTAAGTAACCAAGTAAAACGTACTGAGTCTCTGGGCATGCCCTAGGAGGGGGTGAATGTGGTTCTCAAAGACCTAGTCCATTCTGTGAGAGCGAGTTGTCACAAGGGGGACAGGCCCGCTCGACTCTCTTTGGCTTCCTGCCTTACCATGTGATGTCCTCTGCACACGCTTCTGCTACTGTAATTTCATTCACCATGAGACCAAACAGATGACACCACCCAATCTTAGACTTTCTGCCTTCAAAACTGAGAGCTAGCTAGGTAAACCTCTTCTCTTTTCTTTATAAAACTCCTAGTCCAGGGTGTTTTGGTATAGCAACAGCAGACTGACTACCATATGAAGTAAGTAGACAAGACCATAAAATAATGATATATAGATGAAGAGACCAAGCCACCAGGCTATAATCTAAAAGGAGGAGTGTGTCCATATCTGCCACTCCCTTCTCTTGTGATATCTCCAAATGCCACAGAAAGCAAAAGATCTTCAACTGATAGGCTCTTGGGTGGTGTCTTTTTCAAGCACAGTTGACTAGTTTCTGGCCTGAGGAGGCTCTGAGATTTATCCTGGGAAATGAGACACGAGATAGTGTGCCTGGAACCACATCCTAACCAACAAGAATTCTGCATGGATTGGGAGCAGAAACAGAGGGACTACAGATGGATGAGTGGGGTTTACATAAATTAAGCTTAACTGATACATGAAGAAAGGAACAGCCTGGGTCCTCACTCTGCTACCATCCACAGGTCCATGGACCACGGGAGACTCAGGGAAATCGATGGAAAGATTCAATGAGAATTAGAGGACAGCAGATCCACTCTGGTGACTTCAGCCCAGCGCTGATCAGCTTAGATAATCAAAAGGGAAATATAACAAAGAAAACAAGGAATAAATGGTTACTAAAGAGCAAAGCACGCAGAGACTGCACCCTGGATGGTCCTTGATCCTTCTTCAGGCATCTCCACTGCAGATGGGTACTCTACTTTCTCTTGGATCTTTAGTGTCCACCCTGTCCAGGCTAAACTCACCTTTGCCACCAAGAGGACTCAAACTACCCTACTTGCAAGCATCTCGCTCCCATCCTTTCTTTACTCCAAATGCTATCTTTAGGCCCTCCCATCTTTCATCACCCATCTTCTGGAGACTTGGCCACATCCCCCTACTGTTTCTTCAGCTTTTTTTTTTTTACCATGCAGCCTGCTAAATGCTGCCCTGCCTCCTCCCCACCCTCATGCTATGCTCTGACAAAACTACTCTTTTTTCAACACCAACTGCCAATTCCCCCCACAAGTGCCCTGTTTGTAGAACCCAGTTCGTTAATGTTCTCTTCTATGAATGTCATCTTGTAAGAGATTCTTCCCGGATCAATACTCTTTGAATAAGTGCTCCACAAAGCATGTCTTTGGCCCTCTCCTTGGCCTATGCAGCATCCCTTGGACACTCTCCTCTTAGTACTGATAGGATAATGGATCCTAAGGACGTGTGTCCACGCTGCCTCCCAGAACCCCTTTTACATCTGCCTTCTGGACATGTCCAGCTGAAAGTCATCCTCACTTACCCATATCTGCATGCCATGGACTCCTGCTCCACTTCTTGACTCCTTTATCATCTCACCCCTTCCATATCATCACTCAACCTTCCTTTCCTGACACCCCTTTTCTCAAAGCCATTAAGTTTAACTAGTCTGACATGAGGAATATTCTGGATCGTATGTATGCTCTTCATCTCCAATGCCTCCTCCTTAGTTTGTATCCTCAACATCTCTCCCAGCCTATAGCAACTACCTAACTGGTCCTTCTGACCAGTCTCTCCCAAAGCTCCTACTAGTGTCCCACATTGCCACCAGAATTATTTTTCTGGAAAATGGGGGACACATCTTTTTACTGCAGAGAGAAATCCTTGCTGGCTGCTTGCTAACCATAGGACAAAGTTGAAAATCCTTCACGTGTTACATAAGGCTCCTCACTGCTTGGTACTATTTTTTACAGCCCACAACCAGCCCAACCTCCACTGTATGTGACAATGTGCCTACCACCATCCCCACGATTGTCAAGCACTGGAACCCACACTCTTCCTCCTCAGAATTCCTTCCTCTTGCGCATGCTGCTTCTTCTTCCTGGAACCCTTCACACTCTCCCCTGTCCTACAGCCCATCCACTCCTGAAGAGCCAGTTGCTGTCACCTCTCCATAGAGCCTTGTCAAAAACTCTAAGCAAGTCACTTATCAATAAATATGCCGACATGTCTTTGGTACTGTACAAGATGCTAGGGACAATGGGTTAAAACAAAGTTCCTGCCCCTCATGTGTCTTGAGATCTAGTGACAGAGACTATGAAACTATATGTAGATATTTATAGATATTTAAAATTGTGACAAACACTGATGATCGTAAGTCTCTCATAATAATAACACAGAACATGGGGACTTAGATAGGCTGGGCTTGCTCATTGACCATAATGCTGCTTAATTTGCATTTCTCAATAGTCTGTGGTAATGCATCTGTGCTTTGTTTCATTTATTTTTACATCCCTACCTATTTGATTGAATGAGTGGTTTCATTAATGAGCCAACTGTTGGAGTACATCTAATCTCAAGTTTGAGAAATCTCCCTACAACTCAATAAGGTGCATCCCAACTGTCCGTGGGCCGCTTGCAATCTCATTGTCTTAAACGCCAATTTACAAAGACTGAATTCATGTAGACGCTTAGTTTCTCTAAAACTGACTGGAACTAGTTTTAAAGGAACCAAAAGCCTTGGCTATGGTGACAGAAATAACACAATACAGGAATATGTGGTTTCTCAGACAACAACAGGATTGCTGGATCGTGTTTAGATCAGCCCAGCCAAGTGGCTTCCCCCAAACAAGACAGATGTCACTGATTCTAGAAATCGGCCTCAGTGGGACACCATGGGATCTTTTCTAGCTGTGGCTGAGACTTGTCTGAGAAATGCAACACCATCCAGAAGAAAACTTGGAAAGGGGTTATGTGAGGGATGGATGGACAGCTGCTGCTTGGTCCCAGTGGAAGCCGCTGGATCTGGTATTTAACAGTTCTGTTGCCAAATGTGCAGACAGGCTCACAGAACAAAAGTCACCAATGCAAGCCCTGAGGACCGGGGAGAAAGGAGATGGATGCTGGTTACATTCTGTTGTTCCTCCTTCTTCCAGGGGGAGGAACAGCTATGCCAGATGACATTAAAGATGAGTACAGACAGCATGATCCAGGAAAAGGATGGGCTGGGGGGTGTTTTGTGTTTGCGGAGCAGTTTGATAAGCAGGAGTGATGAGCATATTCCAGAAGCTTCCACACACATACAAACATTTAGGCAATAGCCAAAGTTTAAAAATCAAACTGTTTTGAGAACCGCAGAGTGCTGCAACAGCTGCCTTAGGAAGGCTGCCTGGAAGCACAGGAATCCAGCAGGTGGGGACTTGTTTTCCAAGAGCTTGTTCAAAAAGACAAACTGAGAATTGTGATCTCACCCGGGTGTGAACACCAGAATCCAAGCGGCAGATGGAGTGATTTCGTGGAAAGGCCATCGAACCAGGGTCACTGGCTGGGGACAGCATCCCAGCTTTTCTCTCTACCCACAGCATGACTTGAACAAATTCTTTGAGCCTTGGTTTCCCCAGTATAAATACAGTGATAAATCAAAACCTTCTCCCTGGCCTTTCTTCTTCATTGTTGTAAAAGATCGATTCTCTAATAATTTGAAAGAAGATAAATTGTTAACCAACAGAATCCTTTAAGGCATTTTCTATGAGCCAAGCATTGATCTACATGCTTTAGAAATATTAAACCAAAATGTCCCAAAGAGGCAGGGTGTGTTATCACCCCATTTTAGAAAGAAGAAATAGGCACAGAACAAGTGAACTCCTGCCAAGAAAACAGCTGATGTGCAACCCAGCAAAGATGTGATCCCAGACACGCTGACCCCTAAGACTCTGCTCCTAACAACCACATGATCTTGGGATGTATACAGCTCCAAAGAATATATTTAGATATTTATTCATACAAAAACCAGCAACCATGATATACAGTCCTATACGGTAGTCTATGGTTTACCAAAAGGCCTTTTAAACTGATGTCTTAATTCTTATAATAACCCTATGCTGGTTAGTTTTTGTCAACCTAACACAAACAATAGTCAGCTGGAAGTAGAAACCTCAGTTAAGGAATTGCCTTCATCAGACTGGTTTGGAGGCATGACTAGGGTGCATTTTCTTGATGGTTAACTAATATGAGAAGGCTCAGCCCACTGTAAGTGGTGCTTTCCCCAGGCAAGTGGGCCTGGGCTGTATAAGAAAGCTAGCTGAGGGGCTGGAGAGATAACTCAACAGTTAACTGCCCTGGCTGCTCTTCTAGAGGGCCTCGGTTTGATTCCCAGCACCCACATGGCCACTAACAGCCACCTCTAACTCCAGTTCCAGAGGATCTGGTGCCCTCTCCTGGCTTCTGTGGATACTGCACACAAGTGGTACATAGTTGTAACATGAAAAAAATTATACACATAAAAATAAATATTTTTAGGAAGGGAGGGAGGGATGGAGGGAGGGCAGGAGAGAAAGAGAGTTTTCAAGCCAGGTGAGCAAGCCAGTAAGCAGTGCTCTTCCATGGTCTCTGTTATATTATGCCTTTGGACAGGTGAGTCAGTTGTACCCAGAACATCTCTTAACAATAAGACAAATGATTAAAATGACTTTCCCAGTTTTGGAGGGAAATATGAAGTGCCTAAACCATTCACACCCACCTTTCTCCTGCTCTCATCTGTGGATGCAGACTATTGACATGGAACGGCCCGACCAATAATTAAGCACAGACAAAATAAAACCCAGAGGAAAATGAGTGTGTGCGTAAGTACAGCCAGCATGGCGTACAGACAAGGAAAAGGCTCCTGTGGAGTGCCATGTTCTCCTGTGCAAAATTATCTCCTCTGTTACTGCTCCATCATCCCAGAGTCTAAAACTCCAACGCGGGATGCTCATTCTTTTGACTCAACACCATTCCAAGTAAAAAGCATCTCCAAAAGAACAGTCCAGTTGCATCCCAATGTGAATGATAAAATAACACCTTTCAGAGTTCGGTGGTAAGGGAGTCTCTAGCCCGTACATAGGGTAATTTGAAATGTAGGAAGTCTCAAGATGGCTTTAGAGAGAGCAGAAGGCAAGCCAAACGTGGCTTTAAATGACAGTACTGTGGCTGAATCCAGGCACATAGGATGAGCAGAGTCCTGGGGGAAGGTGTGGTGTAGGAACCCAGCAAACCCCAGGCCAAGAAAGGGTTTCCCGAGGTGTTCTTCCCTTCTGGGCTTTTAAAGTCGACCCTCTGGCACTAACAACTATGCCCTGTGAAGATATTAGCTCTCCCTAGCAGGGGCACAAGCATGAAGGGAATCCCTGCGGGTTTTGTACTGTGAAGGCCGCCAAGGGGAGAAAGAAGAGGACAGAGAGCGGCAGGGGAGGGAACTCTAGATGGTTATGCTAAAAGGGATTTGTTCCACCGTCACAACCAGAAAACTAGCTCCCCCAGAGCCAGCTTGAGGACGGGAAGGCTGGGAGGACCTTCTGGAGATGCATGCTGCTGAGGAGATGCTCTGGGTAGCAGGCAAGGCGGCAAGTGGAGCCATAAACATCCACCCCTGGGCTGAGATGAGTCAGGAATGCCTGGGATATGCACTGGGGGGGGGGGGGGGGGTCTAGTGCTGTTGTGTGATCCCAGGCAGAACACCTACAGAACACCTAGCACAATCCTGCCAATTAGGAATAAAGATGGCTCCACACTCCAGGCTACCAGAGAGCTTTCCTATTCCTGGTTACATCCAGTGGCTGGTATGGGACCAGGTGACTTGGGCTTCTTGAACAATGACAAGCTTTGCTGCCTTCCTCGCTGCCCAGTCACTCCTTTTTTCTGGGCCCCTTTCTGAGGAGAGACATAAACTCCTCTGCCCTAAAGTTGGAGAGTCTGAGCTGTGCCAACGTCAGTGGCCCCTCCGGCTCAGGCTGTCCTGGAGCTCAAACAAAGACATATTGGGACTCTCCTGCTGAGAGGGGGGGGGACGTTTCTGGGCCCAGAGGGAGCTGGCCCTAATCCGCTGCACAGTGAATGACAACAATGTTAAGAACGAAAATATGGTTTGGGGGGATAGCCCCCAGGAGCCCAACATTTTAGTATTTAAGGGAACTTTAATGAGCTTAAGTGGCTAATCTTGAGTTCAGGAGGGGGTGTTTTGTTTTGTTTTGTTTTGAGAAATCCTTTTAAAGGCTCCTGAGGCTTGATAGCAAGGGTTGTGAGTCCCAGGAGTGGCTGCCTCTGACTGAAAGGAAGGGCGGGAGAGAGTGAGGACAGAAAACTTCTCCAAAGAGCTTTTCAAGCAGCAGCTTCAAAACCTGGGTTAACAGAGCTGCTGGAGAGGACCGTCCCTGAGGGGGAGATGCAAAAGTAAGCTGGACCTCAAGCCCAGCGGCCCAGTGCCCTCCTAGCATGCACAGGACAAGGCTCAGTCCCCAGCACCACAACAAGACGACAGAGGTATCCAGAGGAACAACAGCTTTGGAAATGAGTGATATGCTGATGTCCTACCACGATGCTGGCCAATCTTTCTGGCAAATGACAAATTCTCCCATTTTACTGGGAACCAGGCACATCTCTGACTCATCAAAATGCAGGACACAGCCTAACATCTACTAAGATGCCAGCATAGTCAGAAAAATTGGGGGGGGGCCTCCCAAAGGATCACCCAAAGAGTAATGATCATGGAACTATGTAAACCTGAGACAAAGGCCCACTGATCAGCTACTAAGCCGAGTACCACTCAATAACTGAGTTGCTACATGGTAGGACTATTGTGTATAATAAAAGGCTAACTGGGAGTTTGGGGAGATAGTTCAGTGGGTGAAGAACTTGCCAAGCAATCATGGGGACCCAAGTTCAGATCCCCAGGAAACAGGTAAAAAGCCAGGGGGCAGCTGCACAGATTTGTAAGCCCAGTGTTGGAAAGCAAGAGACAAGGGCATCCATGGAACTCACTGGCCATGGAGACCAGCAAATCAGCAAGCTCCAAGTTCAGTGAGACCCGTCTCAAAAATTAAAGCAAAGAGCAGTCAAGTCACTTGTGGATCTCTGGCCTCGGCACAGACATGTGCACACACAGATACATGCATAGCACATACCCACAGAGAGATTCAGAGATGGAGAGGGAGAGAGAGAGAGAGAGAGAGAGAGAGAGAGAGAGAGAGAGAGAGAAGAAAGGAGGGAGAGAGGGATGGAGAGAAGGAAGGAAGGGAGAGAGAAAGAAAAGACTAACTAGGTTCTCCCGGATGAGGAAACAGAGGGTCCATGGGACAGCAGAGGATGGAAGAGATGGTGTACTTAGTGATGGGTTTAAGCTATAATGCTTACAAGAGTCATGTTAATAAAGCTCCTTGGGCCATAGAGGAGTGAAAAGCAGAATGGGATGAGGCAGGTGTGAGTCTAGATACAGCATGTGCTCCATTCCTAGTGAGGCCAGAAGATTACAGTATTTTTTTATATGGACGGGACTTATTAGACCAGTCGGAAAGCACAGTCCAATCCACAGTGGCCAGAGATCCCTCAGAGCTCATCTGTTATATGATGATCACAATAAACCACAAATACGATGGTGTAGAGGGACCCTGGAGGCCCAAAGAGTCAGAAAAAAGCAGACCTGGTTGCTGTTATCCAAAAATAGGATCCTCCAACTGGAATTCTGGGAGAGAGGTTGGAAGGGACCAGACTCTTCATGTGACTCCAGTTACAGGACTAGGAAAAGCATGGTCTACGTTGTATTTTTAGTTTTTAGATCATTATAGTGCAAGGATGGCGCCCTTGCAAGGTTTCATTAAGTTCTGTCTAATCCACGCATGGCAGCCAAGTGATATGCTCTACAAAAGACTCGGTTGTCCTGTTCACCACCAGGAAAAATAGCACAGAGGTGTATTTTTTTTAATCCCTTTTTAACTACACAGATGGGACTATTGTGGCAAGGCCAAGCATACCCATGGGGTAGGGAACGGATGTAGGTTTTATTTTATTCCTTACATAATATCTTCCCTAATACTTCAATGTTTCTGCTGCATTCCAATTGCATCTGCTATCTAGAGCCAAGAGAAACTTAATCCTTACCCTAAGTCTCATTTTATTTATTTTCAGTAGTGTGAAAACAAACATGTAGCAAGGTTACAGTGTTTACGCCTCCATTTTAGGCGACACGGCGCTAATCCTCCTACTAATTAATGCCAGGGCCATAGCAATCTTATTAATTTCATCTTGGTTAAAAATATAGAGGCAGATCGTTGTGGTTTATGAAAATAATAATTTGACATCTGGGAGGTGTCTGCAAGACGGCAGAGTTGGTTTCATTTAAGATACGACAAAGAGACACAAAGCGGCAGTCGACACCGGCTGGGGATAACACGACTAACTCTAATTGTGGACTAAATGCTCCATGTCATTCTAGTCTAAGAGGCTAAGTGAAAACATGCAAGTCCTCTAGAGCACCGGAAGAGACCCTCCCTCTATCCTGGACAACAGGCCTTTCAAAAGGGCACGTGGGGTGGCCCTGTGATGTCCTGAAAGTCACCACCTTCCCCTGACTGAGCCTCGAAAAACCACCGGCAACAACATTGTCCTAAGGCCCCAAGGGACTCTCAGGAAAATATACAGTATGCTCCCCGAAAGCATTCTCAGCCAGGTTGGGATGAGAGCAGGGCTCCCCACTGGGAAACCTCTACTTTGGGGCTCCACACCCCACATGGCCCAGGGCCCCCTTTATCCTATCCTGAAGGGACTTTGCTAGAGAACCAGGATGAAGATGCGAAGACCAGTTTTTTTAAAAAACCCATGACTCAAAAAGATTTATTTTTTAATTTAAAAAATAGTAAAACAAAATTAAAATTTCATCATTAAGACCAATATCACCAAAATTCTTTTAAAACTAGACAGAAGTGACTGTTTTTACATCTCCCATTATTTATTTTCCATGATTATACAACTGCGCTTAACTATCCAGTTCACGTGATTTGATATTGATTACTTTGACCTTGGTAATGTTCAATGGTCACATTTTGTAATATACTTCTGCTCTAAGAAGTTATTAAGTTTTTTGTTCATACAATGGATATTTTAAAGTCTTTATTTTCTCAGTTTTAAAGACGATAGCCCAAGAAATTTATTGGGGGGGGGGGATATGATTAAATAAATGGAGATATTCTTAGTAAAGAAAGTATCAGGTCATTATGTCCAAAAACTTTTATAACATTAAAAAAGCAACAGTAATATGAATAAGTCTTGGTGGATGCAAACATTATAAATAAAATGCAAGACAAATAATTAACTATGGGAAAAGCTCTTGTCAATTACTGAATGATACTTCTAGCCATGTGGAGGACAAAGGTCTCAGAACTCTACAGTATATAAAACCAGTCTGGAAAAAGTCACCTTTCACAGTGTGATCCATTCAAATAAAAATCAAAAAAGCCCCATAGCCATGTTCATCCCCAATAGAACATTATCAATGCCTACTCTACCAAATTTCAGTTTTTAAGTCTTAGATTCTATGAACCAATACAAATAAAAGGGAAAAAATCACCTCTAAGCAAGAAATATTTTCAATCATCCACTAAAATTAAAACAGAGAGAGAGAGAGAGACAGAGACAGAGACAGAGACAGAGAGAGACACAGAGAGAGACACAGAGAGAGACACAGAGAGAGACACAGAGAGAGAGAGTCTGTTGTATAGACACAGCCACAAAGCCACAACTGTGGACTGTTCTCAATGTGAGCTAAACCCCCACAACTGAATGCAGACAAAAATAATTGCCTAGCTGTGTTTGATTTTTATATTCCTTAAATGTTATTTATTGTACCAGAAACCAGGCCAACAAAAAGTGAAGTGGACCAGCACTCTAACAATGGCCTCTATAATTTCATCTGTGGGTTCCTTTTATGAAGAACTGCATGCCCAACTTTGATCTCTAAGTAATATCACAGTAATAATAATTAATAACAACAGGACAAAACAAGCTAATTCTTCCATGCACACCTCCTGCACCACCTTGATAGAATGCAGAATGGGTTCACTACCAGTCCTAACAAATAACATTGCCTAAGTCTTCCTCACCTGGAGCTGACAAGCCCCAGGCCAAAAGAAAGAGACAAAGAATATTGTAACTGGGGGACATCTACTTTCCCCCACGTCTGCCCCTTTCTCTGGACAGACAGCTGATACATTCCAAACGGCCAAGAAGAAAACATGAGGAGGCCCTCAGAGGAAAGGCTTCCCCAAGCTGCGATCTGCTGACATGTGGGGAGTTCCCGTGCTGTGGGAACAGCTCTGATGCCCTGATGACAGCAATACTACCCCACACTGCCCCCAGGATGTCCAAAACAATCCAAGTGATAATGATAAACTTTATATGTGAGGAGAGAAGGCCCTGCCTGACCCACGAGCCACCAGGCACATGAAAGAAGCAATATAAATTTGATTTAAAAGTGGGATGCCGTCCAGAAGGCTCAATTATCTATCACATTGCCACGTTTCTGTGATCCCACGGCCTCTTCTGTCTCCGACTGAAGCATGGCTACAGTGCTTGTTTGGAACCGGTTCAGGGAAAACTCTGAACTAGCAGGATCACAGAAGGCTCACTTAAATAGGGAACAACAGTTACACAAATAGAAGTCTTCCAGGCTGGAAAATATTTGGTTGTCTGCTAACTTTCAGGAATGCTGGAGCAAATTGAATCCATTCCCAAAATATCCACACCTATCCCAACTCAAGTGGTGTATCTCATAGCAGAGCTTCATCAATATCACCAGTGATGTCTTTTCATAGAACTGGTTATTTTTCCTTGACGACATCATGAGCAGCAAGTGACTCCCAGTTCTTGATTTCTGAGTGCACATAAATCGCCATTCTACATTCTGGCCTTGGATGCTTATTTGTTTTGGATAACTGAAAAGTGAAGTATTCCTAAGGGTGTTACAGTAGATGAGGCCAACACTTAGTAAAGCAGTCCGAGGTTTTAAATGAACAATCTTGTCCAAGATGCCACCATCAATCTGTTTCTTTAATGAGGAAAAAGTTGATGTTTCACATGGTGAATGCGAAAACAAGCCGTTGACAGAATGGAATTTTGGCTGTTTAAATAACTTGTGTTGAAGCAGTTCTTTTACATTTTCATACATGTATCAAGCGATTCTAGTTATTATCACAGCCATCCATACACACACCCCTTCCCCAGTCTCCCTCCTATTCCTATTACCACCACCACCACCCCCAACAAGTCCCTTTCCATTTAAGTGAAGGCCTGACCTGACACCAGGGATACATAGATAATAATTCCAATGCAAATCCAGAATTTCCCAACATCTGGAAATGCATACAAATGGCCGAAATAAATGTGATAGGTAACCTCTCCTGTTAAAACTGTGTTCGTGACGGTCATCAGAGAGTGAACATCAGCTACATATTCTTCCCTTTCAATTTGTGGGAACAGCACTTGAACTTCACAAGTGTGGGGGACTGAAGTACTGTCCACTACTCACTTGTCTGTCAAATGCTCTATAATGTGCCATCATTGCTATCTTAGAGCCTAAAACACATCTCCTTTTCCCTCTCCATTTACTTTATCTGGCACTCAAGTATTGAAAAAACATACACAACATGCAGAGAAAGAGAGAGAGAGAGAGAGAGAGAGAGAGAGAGAGAGAGAGAGAGAGAGAGAGAGAGAGAGAGAGAGAAACTATTTTCCTATTGCAATAAAGAGGGAAAGCGCAAGTTTCACGGCTATTGCCCCCAAAGTGAGTGGTATCCTCCAGGATAAACATGTGGCCATTCCAGATAACTTGTGGTTAATACCTAGTCCTGTCTAAGTGAAGGAAGCTTTCGGGAACCCCTTGATAGTCTGGTAGTCAGGGTAAGAGAGCTGCCAAGCCTGCCAGGCTAGAAGCCTCCTGCAGCCAGGCTCCAAGATTTTTCTAATTATCTCTCTTCATCGAAACCAGGGTTTTACATAGAGAAGCTCCATAAAGTCTGTTGAATAAAGGAATTTTTCCTGAGCCAAGTGCAAAGAGAGTTGGGGGCAGGGAACCACTGCCTCATTTTCTCCTACAGCAAGGGTCCTAATACCGTCAAGAGTATCAAGTACATTAAAAGCCTGATTTGTGGAGAGCAGGACCGAATTGAGATGGGGAATAGAAGAAAGAAGGAATTCAAGAAAAGAATACGTGAATCTCACACAGGCTGGGCAGACTTGTTCTGAGAATGTGCCCAGCAAACTTATTTTGGAAATCCATGTGTCAGTAAATATTTTTAAATTAAAATTAACAAAAAAAAAATCTTCCCTGTCACACCAACACCTCTTCGAATAATGTAGCTCACACCCTCTATAAAATCTTGATTCTGACCAACAGCTGGTGAGTTGATCCCTGCCATTTTCTCTTCGCAAAAACAGCTTTGTGAAGGGGAGAACTGACCCTCTCAGCTAATAAGCCCAAACCTCCCCAAACCTGGAGGGCTGAAATGGAAGGGATATTGTTGTGCTAAGTACTTTACAACAACTGTTTCTTCTCCTCTTGACACAGGCTGACTTCCTTAAAGGAGATTTGACTGGCCAGACAGCTGTGTTGACCCTCAAGCCGGCTCTGATTCATGATTTTCTTTTTTTAACAAACAGAATAGAAAAATCACAACCCAAATCCTCCCTTAAGCTCCAATACTTTTGAATTGGCTAGCGTTGTGCCTGAAGGATGTGGACCTTTCTCTAATCTGTAAGCAGAAAGATAAAGATTGGGTCCACACAATACCAAAACCTTTCCATGAAAAGCAGGAGAGAAAAAGGCAAGCAGTCACCCGCCTTTGTCTACTTGAAGTTGTATGGACCAAATCCGCTTAATTACCTAAAAATCACACTTTTTACTCAGACTCCGGGGCTACAAGCAGACAAACCAGCACAGACAGTGGCATTTCGGCATTTCTTCTTTCAAAACTGTTTACCATAACGCTCAGGGCAAGTTTTCGCTTCTTTTTGGACTTCTGTATTGTCCGACTCACATAAACTCAAGCATGTATCGTTTTTTTTAACTTCTAAAAAAAAATGTAAAGCATTTCTGACACAACAGAAAGGCCTAGTGTTCTCTCTGAATTGGGGTAAAAGTCACACACTTTATGTTTAGTAAAGGAATACTGAGTAGCAGAGAAGGGTATTCTGTTTGGTGTTAGTGGTGGCGGTGGTGGGTAGGTGGTGGTGGTAGGTTTCCTAGGTCTAACTTGGTCCATTTTTTTTTTTTTTTCAGTAAACCTGACAGCCCAGATGATATGGAAACAAGAAACCTCTGGTCTTCCCTGTGCTTTTTGTTGTTGTAGCCAGATCTCTCTAACACATCCTTTACACTGTGCCTCTTAATGAAATTACAGCAGCTACGCTTCACACACACCGACCATCCTCTGACTCTCTCCACATAGCGGCTGTCTTCTTTTATTCACTAGTGAAAAGGGCTGCATTTCCTCGGTGCGCACACCCATGCAGACACAATCAACATAACGCCAGCCCTAGTGCACAAAAACAGACAAGCGCTAAGCCACGTTTCTTTCCTTCTAGCTCTCCACACTTGTATGGATCTAAAGTCCCTATGAATTGGCCAGTTTTCCAAGGACAAGTAGTTTCCTCTCCTTACTCCCGCAGAGCTCCTGCTGGCCTTTTCTCTGAGAATATGTACATCCTACCACACCACACTCCCGGAGGCATTTCGGAAATCCAGATTGGAAATGAACCACTCTCTTCATTTCCTGCCTCTCGGTTCTGCCATGCTGATGGGGAGAGAATCAAACCTGCTGCCTGTCAGACAACCTCCTTAGTCTAGAACTGGGTGCAGATGCCTCAGGGGGCTTTAGATCAGGCCCCCTCCGACCTAGCAACGTCGTGGGCATCCCAGAGCCTGTGACACCCTGAGGAGGGAATGACTGGAAACGAAGAGAAGCAGGAAAATCACTTTCAAATCCTATTTGCCCAAACCAGGGCGAGAAATGTGCCCAAGGGACAGAAACCTTCCATCCATACCGCCTTACCGCTGAGCACAAACCCAAGAGCGGCGCAAACACTTGATTAAAATGGAAAAGGGTCGCTGGTCACGGGTGGTCCGCCGGGCTCTCTGGTGAACCCAGGACTAAGCTTGAAGGTGTCCCAGGGCCACAGAAAGTGATCTCTAGAAATGGCCGAGCCCAGGGTTAAGGAACTTGGAATAATTAAAAAGCATATTCGCGACCAAAATGAAATGACGCAGTGCGGCTCTCTCCCGCCCGGGCTGCGCGCACAGATGAAATCCCCGCAGCCCAGGGCATGTACCGATCGCTAATGCCTGGGAGATTTACTGGTCTTGCCTGCGGGCGTCTCTTTCGCCTCGCGGGAAGGTGAAGAGGATGCAGGAGGACACAGTCCCCAGCGCACACAGTGCGGATGAGTGGGCGCGCTCCGGCGGCGACGCAAGCACTTACTTCTCATAGTGGTACTTGCAGTAAAGCTTCTTGTCCCGGTAGAAGCAGGTGGTCTCCAGGGGCTCTTTGCAGGAGGCGCACTGCACACACTGTTCATGCCAGAAGCTGTCGTTCAGCCGCAGCAGAAACCTGTCCGAGATGACCCGCTGACAGCCTTCGCAGACAGACTTGGGGCTCACCGCTCTGCCTACAGCAGCAACAGACGTTCGCCCATGAGCCACGTACGCAAGCCAACCCCGTGAAACACTCTCGTGATCGAATCAGGCCCACAGATTTACACACACACACACACACCCCAGGCCGTGCATCCCCCCAGGAAGGTCCCGTGATGATCAGATATTTAGAAAAATCAAATCAAGCGGCAATAGCGTTGCTAATAAACAAAGACTAAGTAGCAAGGTATAAGTTCTACCGAGGGAGGGAACTGAAATCAATAAGTGGCCTTAATTGTTAGACAGACCCAGGTACCATTACTATCATCCATGCATCCTGTAAAATTAGATTGCAAATAAATTTGTGCTCCCGGGACTCTCAAGTCGTCGTCATTAATCAATCATTAAATCACTATGTTTGTGTCCTTTGACTACTTTTAAATGATCAATAATAATTTGCTTGCAACTCCGTTCTATTTTTAAAAGGAAAATTAACATTTTCTGTTTTCTTCAAAAAAAAAATCTGTGGGTACAGAAAAATACCATCTCTCCCCAAGCAAGCTCAGTACTGGTCAAACTAGTGAATCCCTCCTACGTCTTGGTTGGCGAGCAAATTGCAGGTGGCTTTTTATAATTAGAAAATGTCAAGATGGGGAAAAATAAAGCTGAGGGAAGAGACCCTGAGAAGGGTGCGGGTCAGAGTATTGGATACCCTATGCTCAAAAGTGAAGCATGGAGGGACAAACCTTAGTCCGGTCAGGGAATCTTCTCTGCCCTACCCCTTGACCTTTTCGACTTTTTCCCTCCAGATCTTGTTCTAATGATTCTAGTGAGGGCCTGCTTCACCCCCACCTCCACCCCTGCCTCCATCCGCCAACACACACACACACACACACACCGAGGGAAGAATCCTCAGCCGCCTTTGTTGACACTTTTCACAACCATTTAAAAAAGCCCTTGTGCCGGCCACAAGAACACTCTTGTCCATGATGTCCCAAAGGGCTTGTCCTTCTCCATACCATAACTACACTAATCTCACTTTCTGCTTTGGGGAACAGCCGCCAGCTTGTAAAGCGGACAGGTCGTTTTATGGAGTGGGAAGACACCAAGAAAGGCTGGAGAGAAAGCAGCGCGGTCATTCTCAATTGTAAATTTCT
Source organism: Peromyscus maniculatus bairdii (assembly GCF_049852395.1). NCBI lineage: Eukaryota > Metazoa > Chordata > Mammalia > Rodentia > Cricetidae > Peromyscus > Peromyscus maniculatus. The sequence goes on along the minus strand of NC_134862.1, from coordinate 76,635,619 downwards.
GTTTCCTTGGTCTCAGCATCCCGGGCCACCCTCCCGGTGTTAGAGTGAACGTGGGTCCATAGGGCGCACAGAACTAAACCCGATGCGCCTAAGTCGGCACACACTCTGGCCTGCATCTTCTTGCTCCAGAGAGAGGATCCTGGCATTTTCTAAAGGGGGCTGGAGGAAGGGGAACATGGGCTTCGTGATTTCGTTTCCTCTGGACTGTTGGGGTGAGGTTGGCTGGAGGTGTCTCTCTGGATATGATTTCTACAATCGAAAAATTTCAACCCACTCTGTTGGTTCTAGACTTAGGGAAAGAGGCAAGAGGTTTATATGACAAAAGAAAAATCTCTCCTGCAGAAAGAGGAAGGAAGAAAGAGAGAAAAAAAACTCCTTTTCCCCCAAAACTTGAAAACACCAAAAACAAAATTTGGGGAGACACTGATAAAACAAGAATTGCTGGCCTGAGCTCTGGAAGACTCTTCTGGACCCCTTGATCTTCTCCTCCACTGTGGCTAGGTTGGGGGTAGGGGGGTACGGGGCTTGCAGAACTGGGATCCGGCTTCAGTTAATTAAAGACCAGGTGAGGGCCCTGCCGTGCAAGCTAATCCCAGAGCAGCGCTGCCTACCAGCCCGGAAAAGCCCCTGGGCCATGCCCAGTACTAAAATTGGGGCTATAGTTGATGGGGAAAAAGAAGAACTTGGGCGCTCCGGAGCCTCGGCCCTCTGCTGCCCATGATCGGCCATAGGCCTCTGAAAAAACGGTGGCATTTATGAGCCGTCGATCAGCTCCATGATTAAAAATCCAGCCCTGGGTATTATTAATCACTTGCCACTCAAACGCCTGTGAACATGCTCGCCCGCCCCACAAGGCTTTGGGGAATTCAAAGTTGAGCTCCTGAGGCCTGAGGAGGCTTGCTGGTTTTATGATAGGGACGGCTCAAAAGGACTGATGGACACGGAATGACAGAGAGTGGGCGCCGCTACGTGCACGAAGAGGGTGCTAGCCTGATCGCCTAACCCGGTACCGGGAGAGCTGACGTCCTCAGCTCCTAGCCTGGCAGCAGGAGAACGCATCGCTACGAATGGAGCTGAACACTTACCCAGCAAAGAGGAGAAGGAGGCTGAAGTCTCAATCGCACTTTGAAAGTTCTCCTCCATCTTCAGGCCGTCCAACATGTTCGGGCTGAGCCTGGAGGACCTGTAGAGCCGGGAAAGGGATGCGTCTAGCTTCCGTGCCTTCTGGGACTCCGCTCCCTCAGTTGCCACACTCCTGGGAAAGGACAGAAGGAGTGTCCAGGGCAACAAGAATGAGCCTGGAGGGTAGAGTCCAGCCAAGGGAAACGTGGGGTGGGAGGAGAAAGAAGAGCCACCGTGAACTGCTCTGACGGATCTGATTTCACTTGAAGTCAACGCGTTGTGTACTTAGGCCTCCGCCCCCTAACTGCGTTCTCCTAACCCCCACCCCCACCCCTGTCCCCAGGTTTCCCATTCCAAGACCGGCTCCGCCCCATCCTATACTAATGTGGCCCCTGGGGACCCCTCTACAGGAACTAGGCTACTGCGTGTGATTGGGGTGGGGGTGCGCCTCCTCTTGGAGCCTGGGCCAAGCACGGGACTGTCCAGGTCCGACACCCCGTGACCCGACCACTCAGTTTCAACCCTCACCTGTCTTGGATCGGAGAGAGGCAGAGTAAGGGACTCGGAAACCGTCCCGCCTGCTTCCGTACTCCTGGCGCTGCGCTCTGCTTGGGGGCGCTCGGGAGTGGGCGTGCGGGGCGCGCGGGGAGGTGCTCCCGCCGGTCGGCCAGTGCCGGGAACGTCTGCAGGAGCAAAGGAGTCGCCTCAGGGAGGAGCCGCGACTGGCCCGGCTCACTCTTGGATGCATTTCAAATCAACTTTCAGCAACACGCCCGCCCGAGCCGCCGAAGCCTAAGGAACCCCGTAGACCTTCCCTACCTGATGGGCAAGCTCGCCCCCAGCGTCCCGAGCGAGCGGCTCGAAGTGGCCCAGAGGCGCGGGCAGCTTGGGCGGAGGAAGGCGGCGTCCCCGAGGCTGCAGCTGGAGCAGCCGCCCCGACTCCGGCGCGCCCGGGACAGAGCGGGAGCGAACGCCGGCCCCCGGTTCTGCTCCTCGGCGCGCCGGAGCCGGGCCGGGCCGTGGCCACAAGCCGCCGACCTTCTCGGGACGTCCCGCCAAGCCCGCGCCGCTCTGCAGCCGAGGAGGGGAGGCCGGGCTGCTTCTCCAAGGCCGGCGGAGAAATCCGAGGCCCTGGGTCCTGGGTGCAAAGTCGGCCCTGCTTCTCCGTAGCGGCTCCGGCGACTTCTGACAGCCGCCGCTGGCTGCGTGCGCGGCCCGGGGAGGGGGTGGGGTGCGCAGGGCGGGGGCCTGGGAGCGCGTCCCGTGGCGGGGCCCGCGGTGCTTGCTTTCCCGGCTTGGCTGCACGGCCCACCGCGAGGCTGCAGCCCGGTGCTTCCGTCTGCTTCCCGGACGTCTCGGGCACGCAAACTTTCCCTCCTCTCCACGTGGAACTGTTGCCTGGGGAAGCTGCGCCTGAGCCTCGGCCGAGATCCGTGCCACCCAGACTGCGCGCGCGGGCGGGATGGGGATCTGGTTGCTCTCGGATCTGCACCGTAAGTGATGACTAACCTCCCGCGGTCCTCACCTGGAGACTGCGGGAAGAGCCTAGAGCTGCTTTCCGCTTTGTGAGCGCGAGCACCAGAAGCTCCAAGCTCCTCAGACCTTCACTCACCCACTGGCTCCTGCGACTTACAACTTTGTTTGGGCTTAAAACTCAATTCACCGTTTCCGACTGAAACCCCTTCACTGCTGGGAAGTGCAATAGTAAGAACCATGGCCAAACCTTAAATCAGGCTCCCTCTATCCCATCCCGCCGGCTGGACACTAGAAGTCAGCCAACGAGACTTTTCCTAGAAAAGAAGTTCCTGGGGGCACTTTTTAATTCCCTATGATTCATAACGTTCGGTTGCAGGGACAGCCCTTCAGCCTCTCTAGTTGCAGGAACAGGGTCTTGCTCCTCTATTCCAAGAAGAGCCTGGGGCCAAGCGACTCAATAAACACATCATTGCGTTGGCTAACGTTTATCGACCACTAATTTTGTGCCAATCTTGGTTCCGTAGTCAACTCATCAAATCGTTACAATTTAAGGTGAGGACAATTATGGTCTCGATGTTCTGGTTGCCTTAAGGAAACCGGCACCTGTGCGTATGAAATTCCAGCCCAGGCTCCTGAACACCGTTGGAAAGTCCAATATATGGAATTTTCTAGGGCACCCTCTCCTCTACACTGAGGATCCCGCTCTGTAGCATGGTCAGCCCAAGCAGAGGACATGCCACGTAAGCAAGGATTCCCTAGTACCTTCTCCAAGAAAAAGGAAGTAGACAAGATTCGCTGTGCTTAGGAGCACCCACCACCACCACCACCACCACTACCACCACCACCACCACCACCCTCAGAGTTTTCTATCCACAAGCACAAGCCAAACACAGACTATGACTTCAGAGGAACAAAGGAAAAGGGCAAAGCGTTTAATACCTTATATTGGAACGCTGCTTTAAACTTTTTAGGGTACTTCTATATACATGGTTTTGCTTGATCTCTACAGCAAACCTGTGGGGTAGGCAGAACAAATAATTTTATCTGTTGTTCTAGACAAATCTTCAGGGCTTAGTACAGCCGGGAGATTTCTCTGCTTTTGCCCAGGTGGCTAGTGACATGTCTCCTAACACCTGACCTTTGTCCTGTCTGTCATCCAGATAGAACAGGATATGAAATAAATTTTTATTTTTTTAAAAAAGATAAATTGCATGTATTCTTTGGATAATATTTAAGACAGAAATGTGTTAAGAAGAAAGGAGTAGAGCAAATACCCCCACAAGAAGTTTAAGTGCACAGCTGAGTTTTTGTTGAACTAAAAGTCTTGAGTTTATGAAACGTATTGAGCTGGTAGGGTAAGGGCTGGGGTAAGGATACTCTTCTTATTAACTGTCCAAGAAGCGAATGGATTGTCCTTTGATCTGAGTCTTTCTAGTGGCTCTGGTGTCAGGGAGAAAGCCTGGTTAGTGTAGAGCACACAAGTTTGCTTTCCTCCAGTTGCTTTGGGCACTTAGATAGGAACTGTGTCTCACAGTCCCCTTACTGCTCTTAATGCAGAGCCAGGCATACAGATGTGGTTAACAAATGTGTTTGCTTGGCCGAGGGATGAGTGGACTTGTTGCTGTATCTGAAGCCCACGGGGAAGGGTCAGTAAGCAAAAGACTCAGTCCTTAATGGCTTCTTTTTTTACACATATACAATATATTTTTGTCTTATCCAGCTTCACTGCCCTCGTCCAGCTCCTCCCAGACCTCCCCAGCACATCTTCTTGCGTCCATTTCTTTTTGGCTTTTAATGCAACCTACCGAGTCTAATTAATGTTGTCAGGATGTGGAAGAGCATAGGATCACCCATAGGAGCATGGGAAACCTACCAGTGGCCACACTCCCAGAAAAAAAATAATTCTCCCTTTCCAAGTAATCATCCACTGCCATAGCTTCTCACACTTGAATTTTGACTGGACCAATCTTGTGTAGGTCTTGTGCGTGACAGAGCAGCTGGGCATACATTACTGCAACGGCCATGTCATATCCAGAAGACAGAGTTTCACAGTGCTCCTCCACACATGCCAGCTCTTAAATTCCTTCTACCTCTTCTTCCAGGATACATCCTATTCCCTGAGCCTTGAGGACTGGGGGTTGATTCCTAATCTTTGAGCTGGTTATGAGTCTCTACATTAATTGCTGCCCACCGTGAACCTTCTCTCACCAAGGTTGACAACAGCATAGACCTATGGGTATAAACATAAATACTCAGATGGCAGTTTGGCAACATGACCATTTAGCAAAATTATTATTATTATTATTATTAGGTTTCCCTTAAGGGCCTATGACCTCCACAGCCATGGACTTTTGACCAGGGAGGTTTACAGTATCAGGCATGAATTCCCCCCTGTGGAGCAGACTTCAAATCTTATCAGAGAGAGGATGATTACCCTGGTAACACCCATGTTGCAGCAGTGGGCACATCTGGCCTGGCAGAACAGTATTAGAGCAGATTGCTATTCTATGTACAGCAGTCTCTTTTCCTCACATCATGTCAGCAGTGTGTGTTGGTACTGTGGGTCTTTATGATTGCCCCCTGAGTGGGGTGAGATGGAACCTACTTAAGAGTTTTGATCTGCATTTCTCCATTGGCTGCTGTTGTTGCACACCTTTTAAGTGTTTCCTGGACGCTTGTACTTCTTTTGAAAATTCTGTTTGGTTTTATAAACATATTTTCTTAAAGATTTTTTTAAGTTTATGTGTGTGATGTCTGTCTGTCTGAGTGTCTACCAGTGCCTGGAGGGCAGAAGAGGAGTCAAATCCCTTGATGCTGGAGTCACAGGCGGTTGTGAGCTGCCTGGTGTGGGTGCCAGGAACTGAACTCAGATATTCTAGAAGAGTGGCAATTGCTTTTAACCACCAAGCTGCCTTTCTGGTTTCTGTAGCCCATTTTAAAATTTTAACTGCTTTCTTGATTTTTTTTTTTTTTTTTTTTGCAGGGGGGATTCTTTGTGTGCTCTAGATACTAATCCTCTGTCTGATTTACAGGTGGCAAATATTTTTCTCCCATCCCGTGGATAGACTTTTCACTCAATTGATGATTTCTCTTGCTGTCCGGAAGCTTTTCAATTTCATGAAATCCTATGTCAGTTGTTCCATTTACTTCCTGTGCTGTTGGAATCCTGTTTAGAAAGTCTCTACCTATGTTTTTATCTTGAAGTGGAGTACCAGGTCTCATGGTGAGGTCCTTGATTCTTTTTGAGTTGAGTCCTGAAGGTAAGAGATGGAGATCTAGTTTCATTCTTCTGCATGTTGGTATCCAGGTTTCTCAGCACTGTTTGTTGAAGATGCTGCCCATTCTCTAATATATGTTTGTGGCATCTTTGTCAAAAAATCAAGTAGCTGTAGTTGTATGAACTTCATCTGGGTTCTCTCTTCTACTGATTCTGTTAATCTATGTCTGGTTTAATGCCAGTACCACACTGTTTTTATTACTATGGCTCGGTAGCATAACTTGATCTCAGATATACTAATACATTTTGCAGTGATCTTTTTAAGAAGGATTGCTTTGGCTAGCCTCAGTATTTTGTGTTCCATTTAAACTTTACTTTTTTTCTATATCTATGGAGACTGTCCTTGGAATTTTTATTAGGATTACACTAAATCTGTAGATTGCTTTTGTTAGGACAGGTCTATAGGTATAGACTTAAATATTTAGATTGCAGTGTCTTTCTCAATGTCTTAAAGTTTTCATTGTACAGCTCTTTTGTTTCCTTGCTTAGGTGTAGTCTTAAGACACTATATAATTAGTGTGTAGAACATAAAAAGAACTAAAAAAAAATCAAGAAAGAATTTCATCTTAAAAATGGGCTACAGAGGGCTGGAGAGATGGCTCCGAGGTTAAGAGCACTGGCTGTTCTTCCAGAGGTCATGAGTTCAATTCCCAGCAGCCACATGTTGGCTCACAACCATCTGTAATGAGACCCGGTGCCCTCTTCTGACCTGCAGGTGTATATGCAGACAGAACACTGTATACATAATAAATAAATAAATCTTTTTTAAAAAATGGGCTACAGAAACTAGAGAGGCAGCCTGGTGGTTAAGAGCAACTGTGCAATTACTGCTCTTCTAGAAGTTCTGAGTTCAGTTCCCAGTACCCACACCAGTCCTATATTTTAAGTGTGTGTGTGTGTGTGTGTGTGTGTGTGTGTGTGTGTGACTATTATGAATTGTATTGATTCCCTGATTTCCTTTTCAATATGTTTGTCACCAGTATATAGAAAGGCTACCAATTTTACGTATTAATTTTTAAGAGTTTTTTTGGTGGAGGATGAACCGTCTCTTATGCATAGAATCATGTCATCTGTAAATAAGAATACTTTGAATTCTTTTGCCTTAGCTCTGCCTAAGACTTCAATCACTCCATTGAATAGGAGAGAGTGGACCCCCTTTCCATCTTCCTGATCCCAGTGGGAACGCTTTGAGGTTTTCTGCATTTCTTATGATGTTGGCTATAGGTTTGTCATACACATCTTTTATTTTCTTGAGGTATCCCCCTTGTATCCCCAACCTCTCCGTGACTTTAATCACAAAAGGATGTGGGATTTTGTTGAAAGACTTTTCTGCATCTATTGAGATATTCATGTGATTTCTGTCTTTGAGTCCATTTATATGATGTATTACATTTATTGATTTATGTATGTTAAAGCATCCCTGAATCTCTGGAATGAAGCCAGCTTGGTGATGATGAATGATCTTTCTGATGTGATCTTGAATTTGTCTTGTCAGTATTTTACTGGGGATTTTGCATCTACATTCATCAGGGAGATAGGGCTATATAGTTTTATTTTTGTTTTTGTGTCTTAATCTGATTTGGGTATCAGGGTAAGAACTCTTTCATAAAAAGAGTCTTAAAGCATTCTTTTTTCTATTTTATGGAAAAAATTGAGTAGTATTGATTTTAACCCTCCTCAGAAGGTCTGACAGAATTCTGTATGTGAGTTCATCTGGTCCTGGGATTTTTTTTTTAAGTTGGAAACTTTTTATTATTGTTTCAATCTAATTTCTGGTTATAGATGTGTTCGAATTATTTATATAATTTTCTTACATTCTGGTAGGTCATATGCACTAGAACACTTCCATTTCTTTTAGATTGTCTCACTTATAAGAACATAGATTTTCAAGTATGTCCTTATAATTTTCTAGATTTTGTGTGGATATTTGTTACAATGTCTCCTATGTTGCCTCTAGTTAATTTGATATTCTCTCCATTTGTTTTAGTTAATTTAGCTGAGGATGCGTCACCCCTTTAACTTCCTAAAATTCTGTTTTACGTGTGTGAGTGCTTGACCTGTACACATGTTTGTGCAGTGTGAGCGTGTCTGGTGCCTGTGGACACCAGAAGAGGGGGTCAGATGCCCCTGGGACTGGAGTTGCCGACAGCTGTGAGCTGCTGTGTGGGTACTGGGAATTGAACCCAGATCCTCTGGAAGAGCAGCAAGTATTCTTAACTGCTGAGTCATCCCCCCAGTCCCCAGATTTATCAAGTTTGTTCATCTTTTCAAAGAACCAACTCATTTCCTTGTTTCCTTGTATTGTTTTGTTCATTTTTAATTAATTTGTTTCTGCCCTGTTCTTAATTATTTATCCCCACTTACTTGTTTGTGGGTTTGTTTTCCCAAGGCCTAGAGGTAAGCTATTTATCTGGACTCTCCGGTTTTGTTTAATTTAAGCATTTGGGGCTATAAACCTTCCTCGTAGAACTGCCCCCCATTGTATCCCACAGATTCTGGTGTGCTGTGTGCTCATTTTCATTCTATTCTAGGAATCTTTAAATTCCCCCATTTTCTCATTGAGTCATTCATTATTGGGTAGTGTTTTTTAATCTCCATAGTTTATGTGCTTCCTGTAATTTCCCTTGTTGTTCATATCTAGGATATTTTATACTATAGTCAGATATAATATAAGGTGTTATTTCATATTTCCTTTATCTGCTGGGGCGTGCTTTGTGTCTTCCCAAAATGCGATTATGTGGTGATATATTGTGTACCCTAATAAACTTATCTGGGGATCAGAGGACAGAGTCAGCCACTACATTAGACAAAGAGATAAGACAATGGTGGCACACACACTTAATCCTATCACTCGGGAGGCAGAGATCCATCTGGATCTCTGTGAGTTCAAGGCCACACTGGGAACAGAGCCAGGCATGGTGGCACATACCTTTAATCCCAGCACTTGAGATCTCATGCCTTTGCTTACCAAGTATTTGGGAAGCACACACACCTTTAATCCTAGCACTAGGAAGGAAGGAAGATGTCGGGGCACAGAAAGGTATATAAGGCGTGAGTAAACAGGAAGTCTCACTCTGGGGGCTGAGGGGTAGGTAAGGTGAGGCTGGTTGTGGCTTATTCTGTTTCTCTGATCTTTCAGCTTTCACCCCAATATCTGGCTCTGGTTTTTTTTTTTATTACTATTAATAAGACCATTTGAGATTCATGTTACAGATCTACTTTGGAGAGAGTTGAATGAATTACTGGGAAGAATGTGAACTCTTTAATGTTTGAGTGGAATGTTCTGTAGATGGCTGGCTGTTGGGTCCATTTGAACACTCAACTTGGTGTTTCTCTGTTTACTATTTTTCTGGATGACTTCTCTACTGGAGACAGTGGGATATTGAAGTCTCCCACTATTACTGTGTTAGGGTTAATGTGTGGCTTGACATCTAGCAGTACCTGTGTTTGGTGTGTATGTGGTACTTTCTTGGATTGTTCCCTTTGATAATTTTTCTTCTTTGTCTCTTCTGATTAGGTTTAGTTTTTTGTGTGTTTGTTTGTTTGTTTGTTGTTTCTTTGTTTTTCCTGGAGCTGAGGACCGAACCCAGGGCCTTGCACTTGCTAAGCAAGCACTCTACCACTGAGCTAAATCCCCAACTCCCTAGGTTTAGTTTTAAATCTATTTCGTCTAGTATTAGAATGGCTTTGCCTGCTTGTTTCCCAGTTCCATTTGCTTGGAGTACCTTTTTCCATCCTTTCACCCCAAAGATAGTGTTTATCTTTGATAGTGAGGTGTGTTTCTTGGAGACAGGGGGGAAAATGTGCCACCTGTCTTCTAAACCAATTTGCTAGTTTATGTCTTTTTAATGGTGAATTGAGACATGGAAGTGAGAGTGGGGGGGGGGCTGAGAAGGTAGGAGTTGTGATCCTGTGAAGTAGCTACAGGGGGCAGGGGTGTCCTGGGAATGATGATAGTATCCTAAGAAACTCCACAGAGCGACTGTGGCACACAGCTCTTGGTGGAGGTAGGGTGGCCTGGTGTGGGGTCACTTATAGGGCAGTGACCGCACGGAACAATTGCAGTGAACAGGTCAGTAGGTGATGGGGGCTCAGTTCTAAGCCTGGCCTTGCTGCCTAGACCGGGCCATGAGTTACCTGGCAGCCTCGGGCTTATGAGGTTGGACTAGCTTTGGCCCAAGGAGTAGAGCAGGACTTCAGAGTGTGCTGTGAAGCGGAATGTTAATCTGTGCTCACTGCATCTGGGAAGCTGAGGCAGGAGGATTGCAAGTTCCAGGCTAGCCAGGGCTAAAAGTAGAACCCTATCTGAGAGAGAGAGAGAGAGAGAGAGAGAGAGAGAGAGAGAGAGAGAGAGAGAGAGAGAGAGAGAGAGAGAGTCTTTTCTGACTCATTTGGCCTCTCCCACTGAGAAAGAGCCATACTCTCCCTCTTTTGAGAAATTATTTTCTTTGGAGAATTTCTAAAAGCAAGGTAAAATAGGCTTTTGATAGAACTTCAATATATGGCTTTTTTGAGTTGGAAGTAATCTTCAAGCCCATCCAGACCAAACATTTGGTTTGTAATGCATCAAATTTATTTCTGTGGAGATGCCATCTTTGGGGCCATTGATCAATCCAGGCTAGCCATTCACTAGCCAGGCTAGTGAAACACTAATTCCAGAATGTCCAGGTGAGTGAAGACCCACCCTAACCATTATCCACTCTCATCTGAACTTGGTCCACTTTTTTCCATGCCTCTAATAAACTGGGGCACCCAGACCTGGAAACAACATGCCCGGGGCCTCCTGTCCCTTCAAGGGGCATTAAAACCTCTGCTAACCTGGCTTAATTTTTTTTAATCAACAAGCTCTCCTCCGTCCTTTTCTGCATGTGCCAATGGCATATTCCTACCATGGCATCATCTACAGCTGCTGTTCCCAAGCAGTTGCTATTCAGACCAAAGTGTGGAAATCTGCACTTATCTGTGCAAAGAGACAAGCAGTGTTTCAAACATCGAGCACCCTGAAATTTCAGGCAGGTGCCAAGAGCTGCAAGGACTGTCTATGTCTTAGTTTAGTACATTGCTCTTCGAAGGAAGTTAGTTGGTTTTCATTGTTAGAACAAAACATCTAGTTGTTTTTTTTTTTTTTTTTTTAATAGCTTAAGAAAGGAAAGACTTACTTTGCCTCATGGTTGCCAAGGTGTCATTCTGTGGTCTCTGGCTCTATTATTTGTGGACATAGTAGTACAGCAAAGCATCATGGTTAAAAGACAGGGAGCAGCAACATTACTCATCTCATGGTGGCCAGGAAGCAGAGAGAGAAGAAAAGACAGAGATGACGTAGACTCTTCAAAGTCATATCCCCATGACTTACTTCCTCTAACTAGCCCCCACTTCTGATGAGCACATTTTGTTATGATCCATAGCTTAATAGACCATTAATCTATTGGTGTGGTTTGAGCCCTCATGATCCAATCACCTCTCAGGGGCCCCTGCTACAAACACTGCTGTCTTGGGCACTAAGCATTTCACATATGAGTCTCTGAGGCAGTGTTTCTCAACCTTCCTAAGGCTGGCACCTTTTAATACAGCTCCTTGTTGAGTGTGATGGTGATCCTCAACCATGAAATCATTTTTATTGCTACTTCATAACTGTAATTTTGCTGCTGCTATGAATCATAATGTAAATATCTGTGTTTTCCGATCGTCTTATGTGACCCCTGTGAAAGGGTCATTCAACTCCCAGAGGGGTTGGGACCCACAGGCTGAGAGCCACTGCTCTGAAGGGTACCACACATCCAAAACATCCCAAGGCCCTAACCAGGTCATCCTGGAGGCCACCCTCACTGGAGGAAGACAGGCAAAGGCCACCGAATAGGGACTCTCCACAGAGCTGTGCAGGGACCTCACAATCCAAGGGGACTTCTTTACACAGGAGAGACTTCTTATACTGTTCTTTCCCACAATCTGTGTTCATTCAAGCAGTGTTTTGCAGATGAGATGAGGCATGCAAACCAACTGTGGGATCGGATCACCTCCTCTACAACGGAAAACAGAAGCAAAAGTATCAGCCTCAGTGGGGCCTGAGAAGTAGCTCGGCTGGTAAGGTGCTTGTCATGCACAATTCTAAGAACTTACATTTCAAAAGCCAGGTGGTGTGTTCCTACTTTTAATACCAGCACTGGAAAGGCAGGGCCAAGAGGATCCCTGGAACACAGTGCCAAGCCAGCCCAACCTAATTAGTGAGCCCCAGGCCCATGAGAAACACTGTACACCTAGGCACCTGTGAACACACACACACACACACACACACACACACACACACACACACACACAATCAGACTCATGCATCACACATTGCAGCCAAGCTTTAGAAAGAAGAGGAAGGAGAGATGAGGGAGAAGGGAGGAGTCAGAGACCAGTTTTTGGTGGGAGGGAAAAGAGAGGGCGAGGGCAAAATGGACATCCTGTGACAGAGTGGAGATGACAGTGACATGTTTTTTTACTTTCCTTTCCTTGCTCTCCTCCCTGGGTTTTATTAAGGGAAACACAAAGGGAAAATTGTGCTATTTGTTAAGGAATGCCAAAATACATTTTAAACCACAGTAAAATAAGCAGAAACACTACTGCTTCGATAAAGGCAGCCACACAGTGACAGGGTAGCCAGAGACTGCAAGGCAGGGACACACTTGGACTGCACACTCCCCTCACTTCTCTATCCCCCCCCCCACACACACACACATATTACCACCCCCAACCCCCGTGAATCCCCTGGCTTGGAGCTAACATTCAAAAGTCTCTTTATTGAGCTGGACAGCCAAATGCAACAGCCTTTCTAGAGTGAGAGGAGGCATTCCACCCCAGCCTCTGCAGCAGGAGGGAAGTCGGGCGATGTCTATATGACTTGCTCCTGGAACATCAGTGAGGTCCCTCTCCAGAACAGCCCCAGGGGAGGACGAAGCTCCACCAGGCTCGGGGCAGAATCTTCTTCATGCCACATCCGCCCACTGCAAAGGAGTCAGCCCCTTTGATGAGCACCCTGGTCAGACGCACCTGTGTGAAGGGACCGTGGCATGCCACCTGCGAATTTGTCACATGCACAGAGAATGCCCTGAAGCTGTGGTCTACTCTGTGGTACCACGGAGTGTTCCGGAATGAGCTGTGGAAACAGAGAGGCCTGAGTTCTAAACTAGCCCTGACACTTGCGAGCTGTTGACTCTTACATTGTTTAACGTGATCGTGTTCTGATCTATGAGACAGTGCTTGAGAGCGGTGGGGAGTGCATGGAATGGTGAGCGAGAGACACGCTAATCCTCTGTCTGGCCAGCTCCATGCTTAACCCGCACCCCACGTGACTCCCTCTAACCTGCCCGGATGCATGGAGATGGAACTTGTGGAGGAAAATCACCTTGGCTCTTGTGCATGCGCAGGAGCTCCACCAGTGTTCGGAATCTGCACGTCCGTCGTCACTGGGTGCGTGGGTTGCTTTTCTGTTGCTGTGATAGAACTCTGTGACCAGAGCAACTTACGGGAGGAGGAAGAACTCATCTTGACTTCCGGTTTCAAAGGGCAAGTCCACAACGGGGAGAAGACACGGGCAGCTGGAGTGAGAAGCTGGCGGGTCACATCTCAGTCACACAAAGGAATCAGGGAGAGCAATTTGAAGTGGGGCCGTTATGAGCTCCCAGAGCTCAGACCCAGTGACCTACTTCCCCCAGCGAGGCCCGACCTCCTAAAGGTTCCATAGCTTCCCAAGCAAGCCAGACATCCAAGCCTGGGAGGAGCATCTCTCATTCAAAACACCACACTGGGTGATTGAGCCATTTTTGGTGATCAGATGGTGCTCTGTGACTCGGAGGGTGACACGGCAGGATGGTGAAGAAGGTGGACTGTGGAGCTGAAATGACTGGGGGCTGACCTTTGATGTTTACTATAGCTTTGGGAAAGTTCCTTAATTTTAGGGAACCTCTGCTTCCTCGTGGGATAGATGAGGATTTAGTGTGTGTGCACGCATGCGTGTGTGTGTGTGTGTGTGTGTGTGTGTGTGTGTGTGTGTGTGTGTGTGTGTTCAGTGGACTAAGACTAGGAAAGGACTAACATGGTAAGGACTCAGTGCATGTCACTTGCTATTGTTATGATCTCATCGTTCTGGATGATAAAGTCCTGAAAGACTGTTTTGTTGAAATCTGCAGTTCTGGTGCTGAGCACATGTGCATGTGTGCGCCTTAGATAAGTGAGCCGACGACAGCTGTTGGCACTAAGGTTCACGTGCCTGGTGGCTTCCTGCTCCAGGCACAACTCGGAATCTGTTACCTCCTCCCTTAATCTCTGTAGCAGTATCACGTCCGTATAATGCAGGCTCCCCACCATGAGGCCCTCACTCCAGGGTATCCTACCTTTGACATTCTGTGTGACACTTCACATTACACAGAGAGACTTGTAAATAGCCACAAGAATGTAGATCGCACAGCGTGACTGTGCAGGGTCAGCATTGGGACCCCTTATAAAAGCAGAACACAGTGGGGTTCACTTGTAATCCCAGTGCAAGGACACAGAGACAGGCAGATCCCGGGTAACCTAGCCTAGTCAGTGAGTGCCAGGCCAATGAGAAACTCTTTCAAAAAAACAAGGTGGGTCATACCTGAGGCATTCCTGAGGTTGACCTCTGGCCTTTACATGCACATATATGTATTCAAGAGCATACGCGCGCGCACATACACACACACACACACACACACACACACACACACACACACACAGCACTTAGTGGTTAACTTAAGGTTGTTAGAGGTAGGTGAGTCCTTTGAGAGCATTAGAACTCAGCCCGTTCCTCTTCCTCCCTTTTATTTTCTCTCATTTCTCAGCCATGGGGCCTTTTTTGTTTGTTTGTTTGTTTGTTTGTTTGTTTTGCTCTGTTCATGCTACCACCATGATGTACTGCCCTGTCACAGGGCTGAAAGCCACAGGGTGACCGATCACGAGCAGGAACTCAAAGAATGACTCAAAATATGCACTCTGCTTCACATGATCATGGTAGATGTATAATGATGGGAAGCCAGCTGGCCCAGCAGCTATGAACAGGCATCCCCAAGGCAGGCAATGCCCAGGACACAGGCAACCGGTCTAAATGAGCTCTACATGGAGGCAGGAGACTCTAGCTCCTTCTGGGTGATTTCAGGAAGCAGGGAACTGACGCATTCGCTCATATCACCAGGATGTTAAGCAGAGATGGAGAGGTGGCTGTGCCATTATAAACTGTCAGTTGGTTTGTTTAATTCATATTGTTTAGTTTCCAAACGGGATCTGAAGTGGTATATAAACATTGCCACTATTGAAATGGATTTTTTTAATTAAAATTATATACTAGAAACGGAAAAGCAAGTGATCACCCCAAAAACCATAACCTGGAGCTGATGTTTGAATAAAGAATAGACTACAAAATGCCATTCCAGGGGCTGGAGAGATGGCTCAGAGGTTAAGAGCACTGGCTGTTCTTCCAGAGGTCGTGAGTTCAATTCCCAGCACCCACATGGTGGCTCACAACCATCTGTAATGAGATCCGGTGCCCTCTTCTGGCCTGAAAGGACACATGCAAGCAAACACTGTAAACAGAATAAATAAATAAATCTCTTTTTAAAAAATGCCAGTCCATACGACAAGGTGAAATGAATGGGAAAATGTCAAGGAAGCCCCACAGAACTGTCACAGTGGCATCAGTGAGGGGCCTGCGTTTTTTGTGTCTAGGTGGATTTAAGAGATGATCTCTAATAAAAGCATGAAAAGGTGTAACTTGGAACACTGCATGTGCGTTTTGAATAGGTTCATTTTATTGACTGGATCTCACCTCTTCTGAAAAGATGTAGCAAACAAAACTAGCAGTCCGGGCAACAGTAGGTTGAGAAGCTAGAGCCGCAGAATCAAGGACAGGGCAAACAGGTGACATGGATGTGAGCTGGCTTTCGGGGCGTAGGGACCAAGGTGACATGAATTTATCTAACACAGCTCTGAGTACACACCTGGCAACTTTTGTGGATGAGCATTAGTGGAAACAAATGGATACTGTAACTGAGGGTCAAAGTTGTCCCTGAGCTTCCTCATAATCAGGAGAAAAGAGGACATATCTAATTTGGAGATATATGCATGCCGGTCTTGAAGTTGTGACCGTATGTGCTTGAGGAAGAAAGGAGAGGAAGAGTATTCACCATTTTCGTGGCTTTAGATTGTTTTTTCAGTCCCAAGAAAGTAGAAAGTGACTCTCATTGAAATTCCACCCCAGTCCTCAGTGGACCTTGTATAAAATATATATTTGATGCATGAACATATTAATGATATTATTAAAAAAAAAAAACCCAAAGAATCTGATAGGAATGTGTTTGGGGGAGGAGTAGATTGCCTGTCTAGGCCCAGGTTTGAGCCTCAGCACCACATAAAACTGAACATGGTGAGGCGTGCCTGTAATCACAGAAGGCATGGGGTGGGGGTAGGTAGATTAGAGTTGAAGATCACCCTTGACTACACAGTGCGTTCCAGACCAGCCCGGAACACACGAGACCCTCTCTTTAATTTTTTAAAGTTCCTTGCTGCATCTGAAATATGATTCCATTTCCTCCTCTCTTATCCCACCAATAATTTATTCACAACCTTTGAACCTTGAATTTCAAAGGGGAAGACACTGTCTGGAGGGTGGTGAAGGTGGAGGCATTCCAGGGGTGTGTGTGGCATGGCTAAGCAAGGGACCCCAAGGAAGGAAAGCTGAGGAGAGCTATTGGGCAGCTGGGAATGTAAGGAGCAGGGTGGCCAGTCTCTGGAGTTTATTCCTCTGTTGACAGTAGGAAGCCCTTGGAAGCTTTGGACCAGGAGGGTGACGTAATCGGGAATAGAGTCTATCGTTACCACGTTCTGTGTCTATGCGGCTGACTTCAAAAGCAGACCGAAATGGGAGTGAGAAGAGATAAATTATTTCACTAGAATAAATAAGAAATCCAACTCCTGGACCAGAGCAGAGACAGCCAAAGCTGACATCCAAGTGAGCTGAATACAGGAGCTCTCAGAAATCAATTCGACTTGAAGTTCAGCCTCTGTGCAGCTGTGAGGTGAGAAGAAGGGGGTGGGCGGAAGGAGGAGCTGCAGGAGCAGCAGGGGAGAGTGCAGAGAGGAGTTTGGTGGCTTTCCCAAGTGTTTGCACATCTATTATCTCATTGATTTCGCATGTGAGCAGGGGGAGACCCACCCTGGATGTCAGCAGAAAGCTGCGCTCCCGTCCACCGCTGCCAAGTTCCAGCCGTTCCCTGGGCATCGAGTGCCCATCTGCAGGTGTCTTCCTGCTGATGTTTGCTGCAGGAAGCCCCAGGCCTCCTCAGGTTACAGCCACTTAATCCTGCCTCTGCACCAGCCCAGCTAAAAGCTGGATTGTGTGGACGCTCTGTCTGCTGTGCTGGCCAAGCATGGGAGATGGGTGTGGCCCGGAGTTGAGCTGGAATCTCCCACATCTGGGCAGGGTGGTGGGACCGTGGCCATCAGAGGACTTTAGCATCTCATCTTCCCACTGACTCATTCCCAGGCATAGGCACTGGCCTCACCCCAGGCTGAGTCTGCTCCCCTGAGCCACAGGGCAGATGCTGTTTCTCACCTCCTTTTACACCACAGAGCATGCTGAGTCCGTTGGCCTGCCTTGTTGAGTCTGCCCTGGATCGGATCCCATACCAGGAAAGCTCTAGTCACAGGCCCTAGCACACAGCTAGTCCAGCCTTCCCCTTCACAGACTCAGGGCTCCATGGGTTTTCTGGGTAAGATGATGGGACCATCGTGGGGACTGTATAGTGCATGCATGTTCCAAGGCAAATCCAAAATTCCACTCCCGGATCTCCAGCCTCAAATCCCTTCTTCTCCATCCCAGTCAACGCCGGGCACTCAGAGTTCAGCCTCCACCAGCAAGGGCCTCCGTCACTCCCTGAGCACAACCCAGTGCTAGGGCACAGGTGGAGCCTTTGTCCATCTTTTTCCTGTACGCAGTGGAAGAACTGCCTCTTCTACCCTCAGATGGTCATTCACACCACACCTCCTCAGCACCTACCCGCTCCCAGGCTCTGCAGCAAGTCTCGATCATAGTGTATAGCCCACTGATTTTCCATCTCCCACTGGAAAGCGCACGTCTGTGTCTTGGGATTTCTGTGCCTTTGAAGCCTGCAGCGTGGAGCGGAAGAGAGGAGAGGCAAACTGTCGTGTTCAAAATGGGACTAACACAGCTTCCCGCCAGCTGCCTCCTTGCCTTCACCAGCGCTGATCACATCAGCTCCTGAAGGTCCTAAGAAACCTTCGAGAGTTCTGCGTGCATCCAGGAAAACACAAATACAGCCTTCACTCCTAACTCTGTAACCTAAAAGGTAACAGCATCCTAAACATTAAAAAAAGAAAATGTCGCAAAAGGCCATTAAACCCTTCAAACCCCCCATCTGCATATTCTCTCCGTTTATATCTACCACTGTGGGTTTAATTGTCCATGGAGCAAAATAGGCAATGCACTTAATGGAAATTATAATACAGATATAGCTGTGTTATTGGGTTCCTGGTAAATCATGTAAAAGCTTACATTTTTGTTACCCCTGTCCTGTGTGCAGTGCATGGGGTGACACGTGCCTTGGCCATTTGTAGGACTGGTGGCCCTTGTCACTGGGGAGGGGACCACAGTGTAGTGAGCTGCAAATGTCTTACCTTTTAGAGCCTGGTAGCACATGAGAACAAGGTTCTCTGAGTACCAAGGAAAAGGGCTAACCTCAGAGCATTTCTCCCACAGACACCCCAAAACAGCCAGCAGGAAAGAGATAGCCCAGTCAACCCCCACCTTGGGGACCCATGGAGTCAGTTCCTGTGAGCACACGCAGGCAGCTTCCTGCGATGTGGTGAGGATGGTTGCAGCTTGCTATAGCATAACCTAGGCTTACCTCTGAAAGAACTTCCTCAGAGGCCTCAAAGATTACAGCCCTGCGCCCAGACCCAGCCTCTTACCTGTCTTCATGCCCTGCAAACTGAGAATGGAATTTACATTTTAAAATGACTTTCAAAAGTCAAAAAGAAGATAATAGTATTTCTTGATGTGTGAACATTATCTAGCATTTAAAATACAGCATCCTGAGCATGTTCATAATCATTCAGTTAGTTACTGTCTAGTCTAAAATATCTACTCTCTGGCCCTTCTTTTTCCTTTATTTTATTTTAGTGTGTGTGTGTGTGTGTGTGTGTGTGTGTGTGTGTGTGTGTGTCTGTCTGTCTGTCTGTCTGTCTGTCGGGTGTGTGTGCATGTGGGTACAGTCACACATTCTGTGCATAAGAGACAGAGGCTGGCATTGGGTGTCTTCCTCTATCACTCTCCAGTGTATTTTTTGAGGCAGAGTCTCTCACTGAATCTGGAGCTCACTGTTAAGAGCCAGGCTGGCTGGCCATCCCCAGGCATCTCCCTGTCTCCAACTCCCCCATGCTCTGATTACGTATACAAATTGTCATGCCTGACTTTGACAAAGGGATCTGACCTGGGGCCTTTATCCTTACACAGCAGGTGCTTCATCCACCGAGTTATCTCACAAGACCCACTCTCTGGTCTTTAACAGACACAGAAACAAAAGCAAAAGCAAAAATTATTCTCTGCTTTAAAGTAGATTCCAAAAAAACGCTGAAATGAGTTTATCTGTTCGGTTTCAGGTGTCTGCAATTTTTCAGAGGGTCTCCGTGGTGAGAGACTTCCATTCTCTCAGCTGTTCTGGGTCATGGACCAATGCTGAGGTCTCCTTCCCCTCCATCAGAGGCTCACACTAGCCTTCCTCCGTAGTCATTCCCAGCGTCAGTATGGGAAGTGATGTCAACCAGCTGTCACCTGCCTGCAGCACTAAGCTACCCTCCTGCAGAACCACAGGTGTCCACAAGAGGGCAGCGCTGCTCTGCTCGCACTTCTCTGGTGGCCTTTCCAGCTCTGGAGAGCTTCCTGTGAGCCCAAGTGTTTTGCAACCTATGCGCAGCCTTCTCTAGATAGATGGTGGAGAATAGGGTCATCTTACGCTACAGAAGCCCACATAAGTCCCAGCCAGCCAGGCTAGTATGGTGGTGGTTTATCCTCAAATCTGTTATTTAAGTATCTGCCTATAGGAACACACACACACACACACACACACACACACACACACACACACACACAAATATTGGTTGAGCCCTCTCTTTTCTTTGCTCACCCCGACCCCCTCCAGCAAGTCCATCCAGTCACATTGTACCAATCTTTACGCTTTCCGTGCTGAACCTATTAGTCGTCTACCATTTGCTTTGGAGGCTGGGCCTGGGATTCTGAGAAGCTCAGATGATTTGCCAGGTGGCTCCATGGATGGAGAAGGGAAGGATTTACCTCTTCTTGGAAGTGTGCTTATTTAGACCTCCTTTCTACGGTTGCTCTGAGCAGTACCCAGCAATGCTTCTTCAGACGCAGCGATCCCTCCGCTGCCTGCAGCTGGACCGTTGCCTCCCCATCACTTACAGAGCAAGCTGCCCGCCCAGCTCAGATCCACACCCACTGATGGTGAGTCCCGAGTCACCCCCTCCATGAGTCTAATCTTCACAATCCCAGCATGGCCTCTGCTCTCATGGCTACCTAGGTGTGTTGGTCTGCTGTGTCTGACTGCGATGAATACCTGAGATGATCTCATAGAAAGAAAAATTATCTTGTAGAAAGAAAAGATTCATTTTGGCCTAGAATCTTGGAGGTCTTAGTCCATGGCCAATTCACCTCGTTGCTTTGGGCCCCGGAGGAAAAGGGTTGATGGAGGCACCCTGTGATGGGAGCCTGCTGTGGAGCGGAGATGCTCACCTCCCCAGGAGTGAAAGACCAGGAGTCCTGGGATCCCCTTTCAAAGGCATGCTTCCAACAGCCTAGGGACTCCCACCAAGGCACACCTCTTGAAGTTTCCGCCAAAGCATCGATCTATGTGTGTGTCAGTGTGTGTATGGGGGGGGGGGGCGGGGAACGACATGACAGTCCTTAACACTTCAATCTTCACGAGGCATTTACCAACTGAACTACAGAGGGGAAAAAAAAAGAGGTTTTTAGTTCCCCACTGTACACGTTCCATCAAAATAGTTCCTCTTACATTAAACTCCCTGTCTGACTAACCAGGGGGCGCATGTTTCCCAAATGGAATCTGACAAAGACATTTCCTCCCGTCTAAAACGAATGAGAGAGTTAATTAGAATTATTAGCTCACAGACCCTCTGGCGGCCTGTGAGAAATATCGGCTCCAGAAAAGCTAGGGGTTGGGACTGAAAAGCAGGCGCCTCCAGTACCTCGGGTCTCCCATCTGAAGACCTCCCAGTCCATCTGGGAGCTTTGTGCCTGAGAGCATGGCGGTGGCATGGGGCGGTGGAGAACTCGGGCTAGCTGGCGTCTTCTTGTTTCTTTCCCACCCAAAGCTCGTGTCCAGACAAACGAAGGCAGAAAAGTCACCCGTGCCCCTCAAGGGCCTGTTGAGCAGGAGGCCGCTTCACAGATCTTTGGGGAACTGTGTCTGATCAGGCAAACAGCCCTGGCTTTAGACATTGCCTCTTTCCTGGCAACACCACAGCTGTGGAGAAAGATCGTGCCCTCTGAGGAGAAGCAGGCACAGAACTTAACCCCGCAGGAGCAGCACCTGATTCTGGAAGAGTGGGCAAAGAAGGCTGAGAGAGAGAGAGAGAGAGAGTTCTGCGGAGGGGCTCAGAGGGAGGGCATGCTGCTGCCTCAGGCCATGCTGGACACTGGAGACCAGCTGCTCCATTCTCTCAAAGCCCTCTCTCAAGGAGCCATTGAGATGACATTGGTCATGGCATTGGGAACTCCGAAGCCCCTCCCTCAGCTGTCTTGTCCAGGAGCACAATCCCCAGTTACTTTCCTGGAATTCCTTGTGGGAAGTCCTGCCCCTCCTCTCCCAGAATTCCGCTCACTAAGGTCCCTTCCACACTGGGAAGTTGCTGAATTTGAGCGCACCCTGGCGGCCGAGAAGACAAAAGCAGGAGGACTATGTTCCTGCCTCAGTTGTTCTATCTGTTCATACCCAGCGTTAACTTGAACATCGCTTTACACGAGTGTTTGTGTTTTCTGGCCATATTCTTTGTAGGGTTAAACAGATTGTGCTCTCACCTCCTCCTTGTCCTCCCTCTCTTCTTCTTCTTCCTCCTCTTTTTCCTCCTCCTTCCATTTCCGGCTCCTCCCTCTCCTGCTCTTCCTCCTTCTTGTCTTCCTCGTCCTTTTTTTTTCTCCTCCTCTTTCCTCCTCCGCCTGAATTTTCTACCGGTTTTTTTTTTTTTTCTGTATAAGGACACTGCCTATACTCTCTATCAGTCTCGTTTCTGTTTTAAAACTACCTACTGGACCCAGCCAATCTTTGATTCCTGGAACAGGCAGTTAGCTCTAGGGCCCATTAGTGGAAGTGGCTGTATTTACTGGAGGTTGAGGGTGGAAAGGGAGTCTCTCCAAACTCTCAGGCTTTATGGAAGAAAGCACAGGAACTGTATGGAGCAAATCATCCCAGACCCACTGTGTCATCCAACATCAGGTCACAAGATCCCTGGAGCAGAATGGCCATCTGGTCAACTACTCTCAGCCATCCCCCTGGCCCTGGGCACTTTTTATCAAAGCTCTGAAGGGATATGCAGATACCCCAAGACTCAAATTCAATGTCAAGAATTCCAATTCCTTGTTTGTAGGGGCCAGCAAGTTGGCTCACCTGGTAAAGGTACTTGCTGCCAAACTTGGTAATGGAAGTTCAATCTCTAGGACCCACATGGGGGAAGGAGAGACCCAGCTTCCACAAGTTGTCCTCTGACCTCCCATGGCCTCCATAGCATGAACACACACACACACACACACACACACACATACACACACACACACACAGAGAGAGAGAGAGAGAGCAAATGCAAATATAATTTTTAAAATCCTTTATTTTTAGCTTTTAGAAAGAAATCTCGAGAAGATACAAATAGTCTGAGATATTCTAGCTCTGTATTCCAGCTGTCAAAGCTCACTGTGCAGGTATGTGAGAAGGCTACATTAAGGTAAACAGGCACAGCCAAAGCTAAAGAAAGTCTTGGCTTTGCCCTCCCCATCACACACCCACTCTTATTACAGTGTCTGCTAACACGAGAGAGCTTTGAAATCTAGATATAAGACAAATCGTTTATCATACAGTTCCAGGCTAACAATGAGTGGCCTCTATACCAGGCCCCTCTTCCTCCTCCCCCTCCCCCACTGCCTCCTGCTCCTCTTCCTCCTCCCTCTCCGCCCTGACATTCTATTTTCAGACTCCTGCTCTACTTCCAACTCTAAATAGATCCAACACTGAATCAGTCACATTTGACAGAGAAGACAAAACTTTCTTCCTGGTCCTGGACTATTTTAAAGGTATGGTCTTCAAAACTTAGAAATGATTTATTGGCATCCGGAATGTTTACTATCGCAAATCTGAGTTCAAAATCCCTTCATCTATAATTTTGCAAATAGCTTGGTCCCCCATTCAGTCTAAAATGTGGGTATCTTCCTTCTTTCAGTTTGTTCTTGAATGTGGTCTCACCCTGAGGCATCCGAATTGGCTTCCCCATGGCTTCCCTTTTCTTCACATCTCCATGTCTTCACGTATCTGGTCAACCATTGTCTTCCCATATGAGCTGTCCTTGCCTGCCCTCAGACTAACCCACACTTGCAACCCTCTTCATTCTGTCTCTTGCCCAGTGTCCTCTTCATAGAGCCAATCATTATCCAATTTATTGCTTGGCTGTTCAAGAGCTGGTTTTGTACTCTGCTCCTGTTCCTATGGGATTAAAAGAATTGCAGCATCCCCTGTCTCTGTTTCTTGGCTTTCCTACCCAACTCTTTCTGCATATGGCCTCTACCTTGTGTATAGAGTCACAACTCTATACAAGTTAGAAGACAAGGTCTATGAGGGCAAGGATCACTTCACTTGCTGTTTCTATGATGCCCACAGTAGCCTATCAGTACACACGGGCTTGGTGAATGAATAAATAGATCAAAGAATAAAGAAATGAAGAATTTTGTAAGTGGGAAACCCTTCACCATACTGCAAGGGAATCCCTGTGCTCTCCGTGGAGTGTCCTGTCACATAGACAAGATGCAGAAAGTGGACAACACCCAAATGAGCCCTTCCCACACAGCATCACCTTCTCCTCCGAGCAAAATTCACAGTAATAATTTAATTGTAATTATTAACGTTGCTCTTCCCTTTTTACTGACTTTCTTAGTCACTATTTTCTTGCTGTGAAGAGACATCATGACTAAGGCAACTCTTATAAGAGAAAGCATTTCATTGAGAGCTTGCTTGCAGTTTCAGAGGTTTATTCCATTTTAATCATGATCGAGAGCATGGCAGTATGCAGGAAGGTAGAGTGCTGGAGAAGTAGTTGACTGCTACATCCTGATCTGGAGAGAGGCAGACAGACAGACAGATAGACAGAAACAGAAACTGGGCTGGCATGGGCTTTTGAAACCTCACTAACACACCTCCTCCAACAAGGCCATACCTTCTAATTCTTCCCAAAAAGTGCCACTGCCTAGTGACTAAGCATTAAATATATGAACGGGGGGAGGGGGGGAGAGGTGATGATTCTTATTCAAACCTCCACCCTGGCATAAACAAAGATGGGCAATATCCACAACAAATGCACAATCCCTCACTGTGACAGTTAGCATTAATCATCGACTTGACAGACTCTAGACTCACATCAGAGATGGGCCTCTAAACATGACTGAGTGAGATTTTCTTGATACTATTCATTGAGGTGGAACAATCCACCAACTATGAGTGGTACCATTCCCTAGGCAGAGGATTTTGGGGGTGCAGAAGAGTGGAAAAGGCAAGCTGAGAACGAATATGTGTGCATTCATTTCTGCTTCATGACTGAGGACTCTTATTGGCCGTGACTCCCTGTCCATGATGGACTGCACCCTTGAACTGTGAGCTGAAATAAATTCTTTTGCTTTTAAGTTTTCTTTCTTAGAGTTTTTCATTTTGTTTTGTTTTTATCACAGCAATGGGAAAACAAAAACTAAAATGCACCACTAACTCAGACTGATTGAAAATAAGGTTACAATGAATACTAGAAATTTCAGACTTCTAAGTTTTTTTAATGGGATATATTTTCACTACTTTCTTCTGATTGTGTACTTATTTATTTTTGTTTATAATTCTTCCATTTTTAATTTTTAAAATGAGCATGCAAGGCATTAGAGATAATTAGGACAATTTGAGCAATTTTGAACAAACTGTATTCTAGTAGAGCTTTATTTTCATTACTTTCAAATTCAGGGATAACTCTCTGTATTCACCACCAAGACTCTCAAAAATCACAGTTCCATTTAATTCAGCTTAACAGCCAAGAAAAGCCACAAGCCTAGAAGTACTCAAAACAAAGAATGGAAAGAGCAAAAAAAAAAAAAAAAAAAAAAAAAATTAGCCAAAAGCAGGATATTTGCTGAAAATAGTTATTTTGTTAAGCAAAACACTATGCTTCCCTTACTGACTGTCAGTGTGCCTGGGGGCAGAGTGGGGGCACAGACAGCAGACATAATGATCCCAGACAAACAATAATAGCAACAACTAATATCTACCAAGCCCTACTACACGATGGGCCTTTCTTCAATCTATGTATTGCTTATAACATATGAGCAGCAAACCATACCAGGATATAGAGGCGCCGAAAACACAATAATAAAGGGGTTGGGCCAGAGGACTGTGGCCCCGGCAACAGAAGTGACAGCGTGAACAGAAATGCACTGTCAGCCAAAGGAAATGATGATGGAGAACAGTGGTGACCAGCAGGAAAGAGAAGTCAGATGTGCCGGCCACAGAAGCTCAGTGCCGGGCCTTCGGGTTGGGGATCCTTCAGCAGCTCTGATGGTGCCACTGTCTGTAATCGGAAACATATCTAAGTCAGTCCAACCCCATAAACCCTCCATTGATTGATAAAGCTAGAGGATATTTCGTTTGTTCAAATTTTCTTTAACCAATCACCCAGAATAACACTTTCCTAGCACTTTCTGGCCCAGATGTGCAGATAACTCAGTTATTACAGCAGCTGCTCTACATTTCCAAGTTATCGCTGGCACACTTATTTTATGCAGAGCATTTCTTTTAAATGTCTTGGATGTTTTTCACCCTCTGCAGTTAAAGCAATTTTTCACAGCTTTTTTCTCCCTGTTTGCCTGCATTTCCGCACCCCCCACCTCTTTTTTTTTTCAAACAGACTTCAAGACATTTCTGTCTGATCACTACTTCTGAATGCAGACTACTTGGAGCATGTACCTGTGCGTCTCTGTGTGTTCTGCAAAGCCTTCAGTCTTTGCTGTAGCCGGGAACACACATCAAATGAGGTTCTCCCTGCCCCTGGGCAGACGGAGAGCAAGCCCAGGTTGGCCATCTGGAGATTTTAGGGGACACATGGACCTTTCCCACCAGCCCATAAAACCAGCCCTCCACCTCTGAGCCTGGGATTGAGTAGGACAAGAGAACCCTTCCAGGTCGCCATGATTCTTCCAAGTTATTCACAGGCGGGCTCGCACAGACTGTAATTGCTGAAAAATGTTCTAAACAACACCACCCCTCAAAGAACCCTCAGCCCTGATGCTTGGGTCTGGTCTGTGGTATGCTGAGCATTCTTGCCTGATACTGACTTCTTCCGTATAGGTTTCATAGAGTGACGTGTAAGGCAGCTCTCCATAATTACTTCCATTCACAAACAGGTCTCTATTGTTCCTCTAATTGACAGTGTGGCCCCGGAACACCCACATAAGCTAAGCCTGTCACTCGCCCATGCCACAATTCTCAACAGGGCTTCAACAGCACCGCACACCCCCCAGCCCTCCCACCCCACCCACACCCTCGCCTCCTCGACAGCCTAAAGCACATCTGTTTTATCATGGAACCCCTATTTCTGTGGTGAAAGCATATCTTTAGACCCTGCCTGAATCCAGCTAGGCCTGGCTGCTTCACAGGGTGCTAGAGGAAGTCCCTCATCACAGGACTTCCAGATTCTAGGCCTGCAAACTGTGTTCAGAGTGGAGCTGAATCTAGTCCCAGATGGGTGCTCTCAATTGCCTCCAGAAGCCCATACATGCCTAAATGTAGGGACTGCTCTTTTCCAGGGCCCTCTGTCCTCCTGTGAAATGTCTATGTACTATAGGGAACAAGATGCCATTGCCCTTTCTGTGGCAAAGGGAGCCTAGCAGAGATGGAAAAGAGCCTGTCTGGCTTCCAGAGGTGAATGCCACCATGAACCCAAATCGTTCTGCTCTCCAAATGACAGAGCCAAATGAAGTCTCATGCTTATATTTCACATACAGGTGAAGTTTGTACCACGTGACCTGCATCCAACACTGGCATGTGATACGGGTCACATCAAGTTAATGATCAAATTTTCACTAGGATGCCAGGGTGAACTCTTTTTCTCTTCCATTTACTTTTCAGGGAACACCAAATTTTCTCATATGTGCATGCTTGTCAGAGAGAAATTATTTAATAAAAGTAACGCATAGGTTTCAGGCTTGAAAGGAACAGATTCTTTATACATTTTTAAAATTTAAATATTTTAATAATTTATTCCAAGTTTAAATTGCAGTAGCTATACTTAACAAAGTGGTACCTCCCATCCAGGCCTTTTTCTATGTGTCTATACTCAGATATGTCTATCAGAGAGAAAGTGGGGTGAGGCCATCCTTCCCCTTCTTGACTGGCTGTCCATCAAAGGCAGAGTGGAAACACACAGACAGACCCAGCTTCTTCTCACCAAGTGCCTTCGAGAATTTTTTTTGCATAAATTCCAACTTCCCTTACCCTGCAAGGGGCACAGAGGCCAGACACAGTAGTTCTGGTTTCGCAGGTGTGAAAGCCCAGCTGCTGGGAGTTAAAACCCAGTGGATTTCCCAGTTATGAGAACTGACAGTCTCATGGTCTGTCCTTTAAGACTGATCCCTTGGGCTGTTAACCATCTGATAGATTTCCCAAACTCCCTTTCGAGCTTTCATGGGTGACTTCCAACAGGCCCCACAGGAAAGGAATTGAAAACACACTTCGCAGTTCTCAGTGTTAATCACCTTCCAAAAAGGAGTGCCCTTCCCCTCCAAATCCACGGCAAGAGTTTCTCACTTCTCTGTAGCCCTTAACTGAAGAAGGGACCCCGTTCACGTGAGGTAAAAGATCCCCCCACCCTACTCCTCTAAAACCATGTTGGCCTCCAAGTGATCACCCTTCCCCCCCTTGCTCTGGCCACCTCAGCTCACTCAGCTATTTAGTAATTCTGTTTCTCTCCGGCACAGCCTGTGGTCCTAAAAGGTTGACCAATGGGATGTACGGTTGCTTGGGATGAGCCCCACCCTTAAGTAGCTGGGATTTCAGGGCATTGTGACTGTGGTGTCAGGTAAAGCCAGGTATGACGGGAGCTCCACTCCTACTGAATGGGGCCCTTCACACTAGTCATGAGGTCCTGAAATCTTAAGCACTCTGAATACTAATAATTTATACTACATATAAGCCCTTAGTTTATGAATATTAAATGCGGTCATTGCTGCATTTGCGACTGACAGCCAGCTAGCTAGTGAGTAGAGTGGGGGTCTATCAGTCACCTTTTACACATGAAGAAAGTGAGACATGGCTAGGTGGGGCCATTAGTCTTTGGGCAGGCCAGCCCCGCCCACCTGCGCGCGGTAGGCGGAGTCGCCCCCTCAGCCCCGCCCAGTTTCTGGGACAGAGCCTGGTCCCTCAACCACACCCCAGGCCCTGGAGCGACCCAGCCTGGACCCAGGCGCTCCTGGCGCTGCGGCTGCAGCCAAGCACGTTCGATAAATATTCCCGGGACTGCCCAGGCGCTTTCTGTGCCAAACCACAGGGAGGGACGACGGGGGCCCAAGCACCGAGGGCGCTGAGAACTGTTTGTTGTTGCTTTTTCTGAATTACAAAGGAATCGGGGAATAAAGCGGGAACCAAAGTAAAGTTCAGGGGAGAATCTGGCGAGTCACCTTGGCAGACCCCAGGGCGGCCGCCAACGCTCTCTCTTGGAAAGGGTAAGACTGCCGAGTGTGTGATGAGTGCCTGGTGAGGATTCATTGTGGATGATGGATGACTGGCTTGGAATCCGTCCACACCACAAATTTGTTCCTCCGTACACCCAGGCAACCAGGAAGCCAAAAGAGATGGGGGCGAGGGGGGCGCTTCAACTTGAGCTGCGCTGGACTGCTGGCACCAGCGGCAGCTCCGCAGCTCTCAGCCCGTCCCCACCCCATTGGCTCCGAGTTCCCTCCTTTTGGCTGCGCTGGTCCCCCAGAAGCAGAGCTCGGCCGAGGTACTGTTTCCCTGATGCACGCATTCTCAACCTCGGCCAAACGCGGTCTCTCCAGGCAGGGATTACTTACTGCAAAGCGTTTTGGCTGGAACTCCTGAGGGCAGTCTCCCCGCCTTCCCGCCTTCAGCATCTTCCCCTCTGCCTCGCCCCTGACCCAACCATCTACCGGCACAGCTGCCAGAATCGCGTTTCCGTTCCATGGTTTTGATCATGTAACATCCCCCCCTTGGAAGACCAAAGTGAGTCCCAGTGGCCTCGTATGTCAAATCTCAATTTCTAACCACGGAGCGTTAAGGTTCCTCCCATGGCCCCCCATCTTGCCTGCGGGATCAGTGGTCTTCTCCCAATACAAAAGATCTGCCGAAGGTGATGTGAAACTTTACAGCGCCCCCACCCCCTTAGTCATTCCACAAGTGTTTATTGAGCAGCTATAACGTGCCAGGCGTGGAGCTGTGGGCTGCAAATACAATCGCAAGCCCTTACTGACTTCACTCTCAAGTGAGGAAGACAGTTACATAGGAATGGAATTTCCTCGCTCTTATTTTAGACAGTTAAATAACGGAGCTCACATTTAAACCTGAACACACCCTTGTAGCATCAACCAAGGAACAGATAGCCCAGATGAAAGACTAAACGGAAAGTTGCCAGAACAGTTATCCTGGGGCAACTGGGCAACAGAAATAGGGTTACTTCTTCATTTCTATTTTAAAGTAGTTGCCAAAATGTCTGACAAGGTATCAGTTTTACTGACAAAAAACAAATACTTAGAATACTTTTTTTTTTACTGGTTAACAAAAAGCAAGGCCATTTCTTCTAAGAAAATTCCAAAACTATAGAATGCATTAGTAAGAAAATATCTACGAGCCAAATATTACTTTACTACATGCCAACATTTTGTTTTATTAGCATCCAACCACTATATTTTAGGCTTTCACTTTACATTTTTATGGATTGTTGTGAATAATTTTCCATGACACCGAAGTGTCCTACAACATTATTTTTCACACCTTTATGATATTTCACAGGGATGAGTCACCACCAGTTTAATCAGTGTTTATATATAAAATGTCATGCATGTCCCTGAGGAGGAAGACAATTTTAAGAGTTAGGAAGAGACTGTGGGATCACCTGGATTTAAATCCTGACTCTACTACCACTTGTTAGACACAGCTTCAGGCAAATTCACTACATTTCTCTAGGCCTTGTGGACAGGGCGATAATGATATAAACCTGATAGGGTCATTAGGAGAATGAAATAAAGAAGCATAAATTGTTTTTGTCATGCCTGGTTCACAGCCTTCAATCCGTGGTATTAGCCTTGATTACTTTCTTAGCATACATGTCTTCGGGGTAAAGAAATTCACCATTTTGAAAGGTGCTGCTGCTGCTGCTGTTGTGAGGCACACTGCCAAGTCATACTGCCAAAAAAAAAATATGTATGTTCCATTCAAAGGGGGACATCGAGTCAGGGGTTAACAGCCAAGCTCATTCTGGGTCCCATGTGGTCCAGGATTATTCAGGAAAACAGGGTGAGAAGATACCACCAATGTGGCCAGGCTATCATTTGCCTCTGCCTTCTGACTATAATACCCACCTCTTCACTCACTTCCACCCTCATCCCTCTGCCAACTGTGCCAGCCCCAGTGCTTCCTAAGAGTTTTCTCTTGGATGGAGGCCCCCAGGTGGGTGCTCTGCACCTCCTTCAGGGAACGCCCCTTGAAGAGGTTCTGAATACTTAAGTTGGACCTCCACATTGTGTCACCTAAGACACAGTTGTGTGCCTGAGTACAGCAGGCCGGTACTTACAGATGCTCTTTCAGACTCAACCCCTCTGAACTCCAAGGGCTAAGACTGAGTAACAAAAATGAAGTGTGTGTGTGTGTGTGTGTGTGTGTGTGTGATAGATGTGGGTGCATGTGTGTGTGTGTGTGTGTGTGTGGTAGATGTGGGTGCATATGTGTGTGATAGATGGAGGTGCGTGGGGGGGTGGAGGTGTGCATGTGTGTATGGTGGATGTGGGTGCATGTGTGTGCGTGATAGATGTGGGTGCATGTGTGTGTGGTAGATGTGGATGCGTGTGTGTATAATAGTTGTGTATGTGTGTGGTAGATGTGGGTGCATGTGTGTGGTTGATGTGGGTACATTTGGGGGGTGCATGTGTGTGGTAGATGCGGGTACATGTGTGTGTGGTGGATATGGGTGCATGTGTGTGTGATAGATGTGGGTGCATGTGTGTGGGTGGGTGGGTGCATGTGTGTGTGATAGATGTGGGTGCATGTGTGTGGGTGGGTACATGTGTGCATGGTGGATGTGCTGCACTCACCCATAGTGCATGTGTAAAGGACAGGGTGGATGTCACCTATTACTGACATTACTCTCCATCTTACTTTTTGAGACAGGGTCCCCCACTGAAACCCGAAGATGTCCCTTTTGAACAGACGAGCCGGCCATCCAACCCCTATGTCCTCCTGTCTCTGCCTCTGCCAGCGATGGGGTTACAGACAAGTGTCCATCCGACTTATATGGGTGTTGTGGACCCCGACCCAGGTCTACATGCTTACACTGCAAACACATTACCACTGGGCCGCTTCCCTCATTGCCCTTGATTCATTTTTAGTTGATTTGCTGGGAGTAGACTAAATCAAGTTGCAAGAATCCAGGGGAATCTAAAACGTGAAACACCGAGCATACTTAGAGATGCCAGTCCCAGGAAGAGCGTTCAGACCTCAGAAGCCTTGTCCTTCCAGAAGGTCCTGCGTCAAGCACGCACTTCCCCGCCCCCACCCCTGCTGCACCCCGTCCCTCCACATCCCTTCTGTCTTATCAGGTCTCCTCCCCAACGCTGAATGCTTTATTGTCCTATCTAAGCCCTGTGTTATCCACCACGCTATCTCAACTTGAAAAATCTCACCCTTGACTCTTGCCTTTGTGCCGGCTGCTGCCCTATCAGTCCAGATCACTCCTGTGTTCGGACCCCACACTCCCACCCCACACTTCCGTGAACTGGGGGAGTCGGCGTCCACCCCAGCATTCCTCCACATCCTGGACATGAAAGCAATTGTGAAACCTGCGGATCCTCCCCGATTTATTTCTCTTTACCTTCCATCCCTTCCACTTTGATGTCAGCAGAATATTTGCAAGGAAAGAATCTAACCTGACCTACTACCCCAGGATGCCAAGAAAAACAATAACCGGGGTGATGGAGCACAGTGCGCAGATGCCGGCGCGGGTGAGCTCGGTTTGCAGTCTGAACTCCTGCTCCTCCACAGGTCCTGACCAGCAGGCCCTGCTTCTAGAAGCTGTTCAGCGCTCCCACTTACTGAATTAATCAGGGTCCCATGACTCATTCCTAAGAGGCAGGAGATCTTTCCCTTCCATCCCTTCCTTCAGGCTCCTAAAAGAGTTCAGTGGGAGCCCCAGGCTCTTCCCAAGTCAGTGAATCAAAACCATATAAAGGACTGGGTGGTGGTGTGGGCAGAAGTGAGTGGGGGTAGGACGTGCAATCCGCCATCTTCCCAGGCCAGTTAGCCAGTGATGGTCTTAGAGAAGGACTCAGCTCCATCCTGCCCATCCCCCAGATCCTGTGAGCACTAGGGTACCCAGCATCTCCTCTTACAACTTGCCCCTTTGTACAGCAGAATGGGAGTGTGGGCGACGAACATCACTAGGACAATGACTGAGACTGGTTACATCAGAATGTCCGTCCTACTGTGCAGCTCCTGTCTCAGCCTTCTCCTCTTCTTGCGCACCAGGAACTAATTCCTCTTGCCTGCTCCTGGCTGCGCGTGCCTAGCCTCTTTTCTGCCTCAGCAAAGAAGGAGAGGTGGAACAGGGGTTCAGAAAACAGCATGAAGTGTGTTACCTTGTTTATGTGGCACGCTGGACTGAGCACTCCCAGTGTGTCCCAATCAACCCACAGAAGGCCTGGTGGGTTTATGGCTTGGCCCTCTGCAGGCATGCTTCACACCCATTGACTCTCTCTCTTTCTCTCTCTCTCTCTCTCTCTCTCTCTCTCTCTCTCTCTCTCTCTCTCTCTCTCTCTCTCTCTGGCCCTGCTATATTCTACATGCCCTATCACTGCGGACCTCATTTGGTTCATGCCGCTCGTGAGTGGACTCCTCTTCAGAAACGTCTATCTAAAACAGCACCCCTCCGGCAGCCCGAGACATCCTCTCCTCCCCCACCTTGCATTATTTTCCTCACCATTCACTCTACCTAGAGCAGAATTCTCTTTCTATAGCGTGCCTTTGATTACTCTCTCCCTTCCCCACAATGTGTATGAAAGCAGGAGTGCTTTTATTGCCTGATCCCAAAGCCTGTACACCGCAGGTGAACATAGTATGTGTGTGTGTAATTAATCACCAGAAGTGCTCCAGGGCATGTTTTTCTAATTACATATAAAAGTGGTGTTTGTGTGTGTGTGTGTGTGTGTGTGTGTGTGTGTGTGTGTACTCACACGAGTGCACCACAGTGTGCAAGTGGAGGTCAAAGGGCAGCTCACGGGTTTCACTTCTCTCCTTCTACCCTGTGGGTCTCGGAGATTAACTCAGGTCACCAGGCTTAGAAGCAGGTGCCTTCACCTGCCACCTGCCGAGCCCTCTCCCTGGGTGGATGCATTTTGATTCCTAAGGCAGCCTTTGGTGTAAGCTGAAGAGGTCTGCGGGCAAAGCCTTCCCCTCTTCCCACTGAGCTCCTCGACTTCATTAGAGTGGGTAAGAGTTTCCATGGACTTGCTGTCTAATGGCTTCTGCAGAGTTGGGATACCCCCAAAAGCCAGGGCTCCCCCAGTGAAAATAATGAAGATGCTTCAGAAGGAGGTTGGTTGACAGACAGACTCTCTGCAAATGACACCACGGAGACCCAGGAGGTAAACGTACACCCCCAAGTCACAGGCATGTATTGAAGAGCCATATATCTTCTGTAAGCCATGCCTCAGATTCCACTGTTTACAGAGGAAGTACTGTTGCTGACAAGTGTAAGCCACTTAGAAATATGACAGGCGTCATGAGCCCTGACCAAGGAGCGATGCTCGGACTGGAAGGTTTTGATGTGGAATTTCACTGTGAATGCTCAGACATTTTTAACCCATCAAAAATGTTTCTTTTTCAGTATTTACCTAGAAAGGCAAATGACTCCAAAGGGAAAAGAGGCCATACAATCAAAAAGTGTCTCTTGGTAGTTGTGTAACTCGGGAAGTGAAACCTGTCCTCTGGTTTTACAGTGTGGATGTCCCTTGCTGCCACTTGTTTGGTGAGTCTTCACATACACTGTGATTTCTGGACCTCTTCTTCCCCTAAGCATATGTCTCTTGGAGTTATGAATGTCTAGTGATATGTGCATGGGATAAGGGGTGTCTTGGTGAGGGGCACATTTTAGAGCTGAGATGTGATGTGATTGTCTCTTCTTTCCTGTCACTGGAAACCTGGAGCCTGGTGTTGAGATGGTGGTAGAGACTGCAACTTGAGCCTTAAAATGTCCTATCAGCAACCCTACCCTCCTCCTTTCTAATCCGTCCTTGATGATGTACTGTGGGGTTTCCATGATGTACTGAGACTGCCTGGCTTGTGTGTTACAGCAGCAAACCTAGCCTACCCTGACTGTACCACACAGGCACTTTCCCCATCCATTCACACACTTCTGTGATCCCCACTGCAGCCGCGGGAGCTTACTCTTGTAGGTGAAGACACATAGCCTGGGTTCACAGCTCAGACACAAAAGCAGATTCCAAAGCTCACATTCCTGGTTCCAAATCAGATTCTCTTTCTCACTCTACTGTGTTATCTTCCACTCTGGAAGATATTCAGCTCTTCTGTTTCCTACTCCTGCAAAGCCCACAGCCAGCCATCATTCTGAAACCATGGCTTGGAGTTTGATCTGTTGTGGTCCACAGCATCTAAGGCACGATGGTTTCATGAAAGATACAAAGAGATAAAAACACTTTACTTTTCCCCTGAAAAGAAGGCTAAAGAACAGGCCTGCTGTAGAGCTGGGAAGCTATGGAAGAATCAAACGTGTGTTTGATGATTGGTTGAGGTCAGGAGGGTTGACAGCACAGCCTTGCTCAGCTAAGCCTAGTGTCACCAGGGTAATATGAGAGCGGGCCAGACCTTGTCAAACCTGAGTTCCAGTCTGGCTGGACCAACCTTGGTGAGTCACCTTTCCAGGCCTACCTCCCAGATATGAAGGCAGTATTGGGAATGTTGAAAGCTACTTTCTCATTACCTTCACCTTGGGAGCTTTAAAGAGACCGTGACCTGCCCACCCACAGAGGTTCTGATTCAACCGGCCAAGGGTAGGCACTCAGCCATTGAAAAGAACTGATACCAAGGCAGAGTTCTGTGCCATGTGCTACCACATCACAGGATACCCTTCTCTTGCTTCCATGTCTGATGCACACTGTCATGGTGGTCTGCTCCTTC
The DNA here is from genome assembly GCF_049852395.1 of Peromyscus maniculatus bairdii. Classification (NCBI taxonomy): domain Eukaryota; kingdom Metazoa; phylum Chordata; class Mammalia; order Rodentia; family Cricetidae; genus Peromyscus; species Peromyscus maniculatus. Next base: position 76,599,988 of record NC_134862.1, on the reverse strand, counting down.
CTGGAGTCCAGGAGAAATGCGTCTGAAGCCTCTGCCAAGACTGCGTGGCTCTGAAACAGTAGATTCTGGGGGGCATCCTCTTCCTCCTCTCCAGCGATGCTATGAGAACCAGATCTTCTTCCCTAAGTATGAGGAGCTGGAGGAACTGGAAAGTCGTTGTGCAGAAGACCTCCCTAGGCATCAAGGCAGGCTGCACTTCCAGGCTGGGGGTGCAGGGGGTGGGGGGGGTCATCACCCAGGGAGTCCTTATACTCTACTCCTGTGTTGGACCCTGTTCTTTCTCTCCATGATGCCCACAAGACAGCATTCTTCTGGCTCCCACATACCTGTCCAGCCCATTGTCAAGGCTTCTTCTTAGCTCTCTCCATATAGACCTTCACTCCACAACCTCCCAGTCCTTTGGATCCATTCCCCTGCCATCAAAGGCATTATCCACAGTCTTGATGAGAAACTGCAGCCACACAAGGAACCGGGAGAAAGACCTCCATCTTTCCCAGAAGCCTCCTGGCAGAACTCAGGGTAGCCTCTCGGCTGGTGGGATGTGGGCAGGCTGCTGGGTCCTTGCCCAGCCCGCGTGCCAGACTCCACAGCAGAGGGGGTGTGGGGCTGTTTCATTTGGTGTGTGCATTCCAGTTCCTAGGAGTCTAATAAAATAGGTCGCAAATTAGCCACCCAATTAAAGCCATCAGAAAGCCCACCTTGTTACTAGGAGCACAGGGTGGCTTAACTGGGAATGACAAAGCCTCACCTGGTTATCATAAGAATCTGAGCCACACAGGGACATCCAGGGGAGTGGTAAGGCGGTGACCGTTCTCTGCAGGCCTGAGGCTACTCGGTGTGTTCTCTGGCTGCCACTGCCCCTCTCACGGTGCGACCACTCCTCGAAGCCTCCAGTCTGTATTTTAATGCACAACACCAGATGTTATGGTCCAAACTGAGATGTTCTCCACAGGCTCATGTGTTTGAACCCTTGGTCCTGTGCTAAGGGGACCATTTGGGAAGGCCACAGAAGCTACAGGGATTGGTGCCACCTGGGGAAAGTGTCATGATGGACTGTATCCCTCGGGAACTGTAAGCCAGGATAAGTCCTTTCTCCCTTAAGTTGTGTTTGTCAGAGGATGTTCTCACAGCAATCAAAAAGTGACTAAGATAGCAAGGATGTTCAGTCTTGTGGAGCCCCACATCCGCACAGCCTTCCATGATCACCTCTCGCAGGAACTGTAGCCTTTCCCTTCATCCTTCAGTGTGTCTCTTTATTATGTCTTCTCATAGTTTGTTTTATAATATGCTTAAAAAATGTGAGTGTCTGGATTATATTAGGACAGATCTCACTCATTAACGTTTCAATTTAAATTCATACAATAGGTATGTATCGCTGCTCCAGATACTCAAGAACTCTGATTGGAGCACAGATATTTTCCAAGTTTTTATTTGAGAACTAATTCACTCAATTAATCAACAGGTATCTATTGGACATTTACTCTGTGCCAGACACAAAGCATAAAATGATAAATAAAGCAGAAGCCCTGAGAATTTGATATCTCAAGAATAGTCCTCATCCTCATGGGCAATGCAGGAAATAAAAAAGGCTATCTACAATAACAAGTGGCCTGTGGGCCCTTCAGTCAACAATGAGGGTCCCATAAGACTATAACAGAGTAGAAAATTTCCCCCTGCCAACACTCCTTCACTGTTGGTGGGAGTGCAAAGAGCCACTTTGGAAATCAGTATGGCAGTTTCTCAGAAAATTGGGAATCAATCTACCTCAAGACCCAGCTATACCCCTTTTGGGCATATAACCAAGGCATGCTCAATCATACCACAAGGACACATGCTCAACTATGTTCATAGCAGCATTATTCATAATAACCAGAACCTAGAAACAATCTAGATGCCCCTCAACCAAAGAGTGGATTAAGAAAATGTGATACATATACACAATGGAGTACTACTCAGCAGTAAAAAACAATGACATCATGAAATTTGCAGGTAAATGGATGGAACTAGAAAATATCATCCAGAAGGACAAACATGGTATGTACTCACTCATAAGTGGATACTAGATGTAAAGCAAAGGATAACCAGACTACAACCCACAGCTCCAGAGAAGCTAGCTCACAAGGAAGACCCAAAGAGGGATGCTTAGGTGTTCCAAGTTTTTATTTGAGAACTAATTCTCAAATAAAGGGGAAATAGATGAGATCTCCATGAGTAAACTGGGGATGAGGGGTGGGCAATGGAGGGTAGGGGATGGGGATGAGAACATAAGGGAACGGGATGGTTGAGCTGGAACAGGGATGGAGTGGGAGAGCAATGAAAGAGATACCATGATAGAGGGAGACATCACAGGGATAGGGAGAAACTGGGTGGTAGGGAAGTTCCCAGGAATCCACAAGGACGACCCCAGCTTAGACTACTAGCAATAGTGGAGAGGGTACCTGAACTGGCTTACCCCAGTAATCAGATCGGTGAAAGCATAGATCCTTTCTCCAGTAACTGATGGAAAGCAGATGCAGAGATCCACAGCCAAACATCAGGCCAAGTTCCAGGAGTCCAGTCGAAGAGAGAGAGAGAGGAGGGATTCTGTGAGCAAGGGCATCAAGATCATGCTGGGAAAACCTACAGAGACAACCAAACCAAATTAGTGGAAACTCATGAACTTCAGACCAACACCTGTGGAGCCTCCATGGGACTGGACTAGGCCCTCTGCATAAGCGAGACAGTTGTGTGGCTTGATCTGCTTAAGGGGCTTCCTCACAGTAGGATCAGGATCCATCCCTGGTGCATGAGCAGGCTTTTTGGAGCCCACTACCTATGGTGGGACACCTTGCATAGCCTTGGTGTAGGGGGAGGGGCTTGGACCTGCCTCTACTTAATGTACCAGGCTCTGCTAACTCCCCATGGGAGGCCCTTACCTGCTTGTAGGAGGGGATGGGGGTGGGTTGGGGGGGGAGGCTGGAGGGGCGGGAGAAGGGAAGAGGGGGATCTGTGATTGGTATGTAAAATGAATAAAAAAATTCTTAATTAAAAATAATTCCCCCTGCCCACATCATAGTCAGGTAATGTTGAAGCACAATGCATTTCTCACACATTTATGAAGGTGCTGGTGTGAACAAGCCCATGCGTGGCCAGCTGTATAAAGGCACTGCATATGCAGCTCCGTGATCATGCCACTGTTTGTGTATTTGCTACACTGCAGTTATTTACTAATGCTTTATTGTGCCCACTTGTACTTACAGGAAAGCTTCCTGCCTAGCAGCTTACATGTTACACTGGCAGCCTTGTGTGTTTACTCTGTGTCTGGATGGGATCACTTTCTCTGGTGCTTGGTTTAACCTCCTGTTATTTGGTCCATCATGGTCCTAGCATGATTTAGCAACAGGCTAAATCATGGTTCTAACAGCAATGGAGGCTCACCATCTAGTCAGTGTGCACACCAGGTCTGTATAGCTGTCCTCTGTCATTGTTCGCAGAACAACACAGTCGCCCAAGAGTGCATTTCTTGGTGTATACCCTTTCGGTGTGTGCCTGTGTGTGATGATCAGAAGTGGTAGGTGTTTTAAAAGAGTCTCGGAAATAATATATAAATATGTACTGTCCTGCTTATCTTTGTCAACTAGACATAAAGTCACCTGGAGGGATGGGGAAGAGTCTTATTTGAGTAACTGTCTTTATCAGGTTCGTCTGTGCACATGACTGTAAGTTGTCTTGATTGAAGCGATGGAGGAGGGCCCAACATGCTGTAGGTGACACTTTCCTTCAGCAGGTGGTTCTGCACTGTGTAAGAATGCTAACTAAGCCGGGCAGTAGTGGCCCACACCTTTAATGCCAGCACACAGAGAGGCAGAGGCAGGAGATCTCTGTGAATTCAAGGCCAGCCTGGTCTACAGAGTGAATTCCAGGACAGCCAGGGCTACACACAGAGAAACCCTGTCTCAAAAACAAAAAACAAAACACAAAACAAAACAAAACAAAACAAACAAACAAAAAAGCTAACTAAGTATGAGTCTGTGAATGAGCCAGCAAACAGTAGCCCTCCATGGTTTCTGCTTCACGATCCTGCTTGAGTTCCTTCCCAGACTCAATCAGTGATGAACTATGACCTGGGACATGTTAAGGCAACACACCCTATCCTCTCCAAATTGCTTCTGGTCAAGTGCTTTATCACAACAACAGAGATCAGATTAGGACACAGTCACTTTAAGAAGACAAAGAGAAGATGCTGGAGAACTGGTTCATCAATTAAGAGCACCTGCTCTTGCAGAGGACCTAGGTTCAGTTCCCAGCACCCACATGGCTGTTCACAAGCACTCACAACTCCGGTTCCAAGGAATCCAGTGCTCACTTCTGGCCTCTGAGGGCACCAGGCACACACAGAGTGCACAGACATGCCAACGAGACCCTTAGACACATAAAATAAGTAAATAAGTCTTGGTTTAAAATTTTAAAAGACCGATAAGTAACAAGTGAAAGTACATTAGAGCACCAGCCTGAATTCCACTGCCCTCACAGAGATAACCATCACTAATAATGTATGTCCTCATATACTTTCCTAGGTGTTTATGTATATATGTAAATACCCCAGCAGCATTTTTTTTTTTTTTTGCAGAAATAAAGTCATACTTCATGTGTCCATTGACCTGTGACTCCGCATAGACTCTCAGCGTAATATCTGTTTTGCATGCGCAGTAAATGCTTGGTAACTGTTGAGTTTCTAGGCTTTCCTACAAAGCCCACCTCATGCTGAGCCCCAGGACAGGGGCAGGGGAGGGGAGTAGGGGGTGGGGGGGCACACTCTCTGGCTCTCTCAGTTAATGCTGGGGTGCTTTGGTGCACTCCAGGTACAGAAAAGAGGTCTAAAAAAAAAAAGCCCTGTTTGCCAGCAATGTGCCATTGTGAGTGTCGCCTTCCCCAGGGTACTGGGTATCCAATGTGTAGGTGACAGTCTTTATCCCCAGCTCTTGCATTTTATCACCTCCTCCTCTTTAGAGAGGCACACAGCTCCTTAGTGCCCAGAGCATGTATGTATTGAAGATTTGTTCAAGATCTGAGACAGTCTCAAGCTCTGTTCCTTATCCCTCATCTGAAAGGGAGTTTTAGCCCCTCGTGGGACATAAGAGTAGACTCACATGCCAGACAGAAAGCCATGTCCCAGCCAGGTCCACCACCAGACTACTTCCAAGGGTGGAATAAAAACCAAGAGTCTGGCTCCCACCCACCATCTGGCTTTACCTGCCCTGGACACACTGTGATGTCCTAGGCTGCCTTGGTGGATGGATGCCTTGGTGGAGATTTCCTCTCTTCCCATGCTGTGAGAAATCCTGTTTCCACCTTTGCCCCCTCTTCTTGCTTCTGCCGTATCCCAGCAGCCTCTTTGCCTCCAAAATCCCACACTCTCCATATGTGCGAACACAGCCTCTCCATATGGTCCATGTTATCTCACCCATTGTAAGACCAAAGACAAAAGCCCCGAGAAACCACTGAGTAGACAGGGACACCCAAAAAGCTTGGTATCTGTCTCCAGGAAGCCCATGTCTCGGGCCTGGGCAATAGCTGGCTATTTTCCAGCTCTTAAATCTGTTTGAGGAAATTGGAAGATGACAGGTTTCCTTTTGCACCAAGTTTCAAAACATTTTTTTTCTTTTCTTTTCTTTTTTTTTTTTTTTTGGTTTTTGTTTTGCTTTGTTTTTCAGACAAAATGAACTTCCTAATTATGTCACCTGACTGACTCCTAAACCACACTGTCTCCTTCTATTGACTGTGTACTGTCCAAGAACAGATCGGGCCTGCTCACCATTTATTATAAAGAGTTTGACTTTTCTTCCAGCTCCTTCCTCACACAAGAATTATTAATATTAGACATTAGACAATGAAAGTTTGGAAAGAGAAATACAGTCGCTTTAAAAACACACCTGACATGTTTTGTTGGGTTTTTATTTTTGCACATTTCCAGCATTTTCCTCCTGTTTTCCCTTATATACAGCAATGCTCTACAATGCAACGGATGGGCTCCTGAGTCAGCGTAGCTGTTTCTAATTATTGCACTTCTAGAAGCCGTTCCAGACAGCTGCTTAGCGTTGTGTTCCCACCACCAAAACCTGAGAGACGGAATTCTTGGTTACAAAATGCTAAAAGTTAAGGGCTGAGAGACAACTTCCATTATAGCCTCCTGTTTTCACTCACTTATAATTGTCCAAAAATTGTCCTTTTGCTCCAAATCATTCCATGCTCTGTTTCCACCCCAGGGATGAAATTGCTTGGAAAGTTTGAACAAAAGTGGTTGAGCCAGCTTGAAATCAAGCAGCTTGGGGGAGAATATCCTTCTTCGGCTGAAAAACAAATAAGATGCATTTCTGTCTGTGGACACCCCAAAATAGATGCCCCCTTATTGTATCTGCCCCCCTCCACACACACACATACATGTGGGTGGTCAGCTTCATCCGGGGAAGAAGGTATCAGTGCTGAGTGTGGAAACTGGGTTCAAGGACTAAGCCAGAGGCAATGGTAGCATTGGCGGTCCTGAGATGTCAGAGGGGGCGGAGGGACTCACATTGGAATAAAGTTCCCTTCCAGCACTAGCCATCGGATCTGTAACAGTGTGCTGTGGTTAAAAGTCAGTGAGTAACAAGAGGCATTTCCAAGTCTGACTGTGGGGTTTGCCTATGACTAGCTACGTGATCCTGAATAGCTAACTGAGTTAAATAATAATTTTGAACTCAGATGTCCGCATCATTGAAATGGGAATAGTGACAGTCCCCACCTCCCAGAAGGGTTTTGGGGTTAAAGTGGGAGGTGCATACAGAACACTAGTCTCGGTGTGGGTGAGAGGTACAGCAGCATTGTCCACTGTGCCAGCCATCTTGGCGCTTTGTCTTCCACATCGGTCCTGTCTGTACTGGTGACCACACTTCTGATTCACTTTCAGGAAACCAGTCTCTCTCCACCTCAGCCTTGGGATTAAGTGTTCCCTCCCCACAGGTGTAGCTGGGATCTAATTCCAAGCAACTTGAGCTGTGATCGCGGCCAGTGGGTTCCTGCCAGAACTCGGGCACCTCTCCTTTTTTCCGGAGATGGTGACCGGCCCCACGATGTCAGCTCAGAGCTCGCGGTAGTTGGCAGGACTGTTTCCAACAGAGACAAAGCGGACCCAAGAAGTGGTAAAACTAAGGGTGCTCACTCTGGCGTGGACCTGGCTTTGAACTTGGTGGTTTTATAAGGCGGTGTGTTCCCTTTTTGGCTTGCGCCCTTAGGGATGCGTCTCTGCCGACCCGTACAGCTCCTTTCCAAACACCAGCTCAGAGTTCCACTCTGAAGCAGAAAATCAGGGCATGCTGAGAAAGCACCGAGTCCTCACCTCTCACCTGCTGGCAGCTTTGAAGACCTCTGTTCTCTGGGTCTCTAGGACCTTAGCCGACAGCTCAGTCGGGTGCAAACTGTAGCCACTGAAGACCCAGCATGTTGGGAGCCTTTGGGTTGAAGGAGAGAGAACACAGGTTGGTCTTTAGGTTTTAAGGGTGAGGGGTGTGAGTGAGGAACTTGTGTTAAGCAGAACTGTAGAGGCTGGTTATGAAATTTCATTGCACTACTTGCTCCATGACCATAGGAAAATGTCTCAACCTCTCTGAACCGTGTCCTTGTCACCTCTGATATGAAGCCACTGAGATAAGCTAATGGAAATAATTGTTACATTTTTTCCTACTCTCACATTCCTATGTGAGTACAAAGTTGATAGACTCTGATCTTCCAAAGGAGTGAGAAGCACTTGGAGAAGCCCTCTGGCATCTCTGTCCAGTCTTCTACCTTGTAGAAGAGAGATGATTCATCTGGTTGGTGGTATGGGGAAAGGGACCATCTACTCCTGTGGCCAGCCAGATGAGTGAAGGTCAGGTATGCTGTGGGGACATGTGCATGCCCCAGGTTAATAAGCTGGGGTTTCTGGAACCCACAGGATAGATCCTTGCCCAAGATGCCGCCTGCCACAGGAGGACCACAGCACACCTCGGGAGCATCATGGGAGCACCTATCCTCTGGATTCTTTACCAGGGAGGCCTTGCTATCAGGTCAGCCTGCCTCAGACCCTGGCCATGTCTAAGTCCAGAAAGAAATGAGCTCGAAGACCTGTCCTGATCTCCAGCCTCAGATGTCTCTTAGAACTCCCATCACCAGGGCTCCTGAGTCTGTTGTTGGATTGATTAGAAAGTGATTACGGGACATTGGGACATTATATGACTTCCCTCTAAGACTTCACAATCATAAACCACAAAGTGAGAAGTGAATGGATCTGACTGAATCAAAACAGAAGACGGAGCTCCAGCTGGTGGATGGTATTGGACTGGGAAAAGCTAATGCAGCATCTATTGCTTTGGGAGGTACAGTCTAGAGCCTGGTGGAGGAACCTCTGGCAATTGGTGAGAATAAGTGGAAAAACACCACGGAACAACAGCACAGTCTTGTTCTTGTTAAATCCTTGTTTATGTGTGTGTGTGTGTGTGTACGTGAGTGTACACCACTTGCCTGCAGGCGCCTGTGGAAGCCAGAAGAGGGTGTGGGATTCCCTGGAGCTGGTGAGTTGTTTGCCATAGGTGCCAGGAACTAAACTCAAGTCTTCTACAAGAGCAACAAGCTCTTAACCTCTGAGCCATCTCCCCAGCTCCAAACGACAGTCTTTTTTTAAAAAGACTTTTTAACGCAATATATTTTCATCATATTCTTTCCTCTCCCCCAACTCTTCCCATATCCTTCTCACCTCCCTTCCCATCCAACTTCTCTTTCATTGTCTCTCTCAAAACAAGAAAAAACAAACAAAAATCAAAACAGACGAAAGAATAAAATTGAACACACACACACACACACACACAATTGGAACCCATTTTGTATTCCTGGTCATGGAGCCTGTCCTGGAGTGAGATGATATACCCAGTGACACTCCTTTGGAGCAAAGTGAGGCTCCCTTTCCCATCAGATATTAATTGCAAACAGCTTCCTGGTTGGGGGTGGGACTTCGTGTCCACTTCCTCTTCTCAAGTGCTGGGATTTTGTCTGGTCTGAACCTGCGGAGGTCTTGGGTGTGCTGTCACAGTCTCTGTGAGTTCATGTGTGCATCGGTCCAGTATCTGGAAGATGATGATGCTTCCTTGGAGTCGTCTATCATCTCTGGCTCTTACAGACTTTTCGCTTCCTCTTCTGCCTTGAGGGGAGGGGCCTGACAAAGACATCTCACTTATGGCTGAGCGTGGTAAAGAGTAGAGGGCCGAGTGAACAGCCACCATTTCATTCCCACGGTGTGTGAGCTGAATGAGAATACCCCGTAGGCTCATATCTCTGCATGCTTAGTCCCCAGCTGGTAAACTGGTGTAGGACTAGGGGAGTGGCCTTGTTGGAGGAGGTGTGGCCTTGTGAGAAGAGATGTGTCACTGGCCGTGGGCTTCAAAAGCACATGACAGGCTGTGTCTCTCTCCCTCTCTGCCTGCTGCTTATGCATCAGGATGTAGAGCTCTCAGCTACTCCTCCACACCCGTGCCTATCTACTTGCCACCATAATGACCATGAACTAACTCTCTAAGACTGTAAGCAAGCCCCTAGCCAAATGCCTTCTTTTATAAGCGTTGCCGTGGTCATGGTGTCCCTTCACAGCAATGGAACAGTAACTAAGACATGTAGTTTTGGAGACTGAGAGGGCCATGAGCGACACTTTGACAGTCCCTGTAGCTGGTGAAGGTTTCAAGGCTACTTCCTGCCTCTAGGTCCCATCTCACCGGTTCTCACGTGGCTTTAGGTTAGGTCTGGGAAGTCTCTGGAGTCTCCTTCCTAAGGGCAAAAATCCTACTCAAGAGAGCAGAGCCGTCCTAAGGGCCCCAGGCAAACCCCAAAACCCCATATCCAAAACCAGCACTGTAGGAGTCAGGAGCACACAGAGATCATTGAGGCTAGTCAGTGAGAATATTTAGTGATTCACAAATATGTTATGTACTTACTCAGATAAGAAAATAATGGCTGGACAGCTCAATCAGTAGGGTGCTTGCCTGGCAAGCAGAAGGACCTATGTTCAATTGCTAGGACCCATGAAAAAGAAGGCAGACCTGGTGGCGCCCACTTGTAATCCCAGTTCTGGAGAGTAGGAGGCAGGTGGATTTCTGCGACTTGCTAGACAGCCAGCCCAACCTATTTTTTTTTAAGAAATCCTGTCTCAAAAAAAAAAAAAAAAAGGACTGTGCCTGAGGAATGATACCGGAGGTTGTCCTTTGGCCTGCACAGGCATGTACACCACACACAACATGGGTACACAAGAAAAAAAAAAAGAGCAATGCCCAGTTCCAGGCCATGTGTAATTCTTTAATCCTTTCAGGATAAGCAACCAAGAAGAAATGGCAATGGTGGCAAGGAGCCAAAAGGAGCTCAATGCTTCTAGAACTCATGGAAAGACACATCAGAGATGCAATTTTATATGTAGCACACTGATGAGACTAGGTGTTTGAATTACGTTCAGTGCTAAGAAGGTTGTGTATAAATGAGACCTGGAGATGCAGATGTGTATACACATATGTAACACACTGTCTTAGTCACTGTTCTATTGCTGTGAAAAGACTCTGTGACCACTGCAACTCTTATAAAGAAAGGCGTTTAATTGGGGCTGGCTTATAGTTTCAGAGGGTGAGTACATGATCATCATGGCTGGCAGCATGGTGGCACACAGGCAGGCATGGTACTGGAGAAGTAGCTGAGAGCTTTACATCCTGATCTGCAGGATCAGGCCTGGCATGGATACAGTCTCAAAGCTCACTCCCAATAACACACCTCTTCCAACAAGGCCACACATCTAAACTCTTCTCAAACAGTTCATCAACTTGGGATTAAGCATGTAAATCTATGAACCCATAGGGACCGTTTGTTAACATTGCCGCTCGGGTGGAGAGGTATCCTGGAGTCGGGAGCCAAAGGATACCACAAAGTCACTGTAAGCTTAGCACCTTACAGCCCTGCTCCAGGGAAAGGTTTCCCCAATGTAACAACTCTGCCGGGGCAGGGGTGGATTACCCCAGCGAAGTTGTTACAGATCTGCTGTACTATGGAGAAACGTTACAGCTCTGATCTACTAAGGGAAAGTTTCCCCAGCTGAGAGCTTACAGCTCTGCTCCACTCCCCTCCGTTCTGGCTCCAGCAAAAGTTGTCACACCTGGCAAGAATGTCACACCACACTGCAAACCTCTCTCAAGAGATTTATTGGGAAGGAAGAATCCAGGAGGGTGGTGCTGTGGGATGTTCTGTATGTCCTGTGGGAGCCGTTCTTGGGTTCCTCATGGCTTTACCCAGCATGTCCACATAGAGGATGATTAGGACCACGGGCCTGAGTGCAGGTGTCTGTGATGGTCTGCACTTGGCTGTGCTGTGGGATGGTCTGTATGTCAAGTTGCTCTGATTGGTCAATAAATAAAACCTGATTGGCCGTGGCTAGGCAGGAAGTATAGGTGGGACTAACAGAGAGGAGAAATAAAAGAACAGGAAGGCAGAAGGACTCACTGCCAGCCGCCACCCTGACAAGCAGCATGTGAAGACACCGGTAAACCACGAACCATGTGGCAAGGTATAGACTTATAGAAATGGATTAATTTAAGCTATAAGAACAGTTAGCAAGAAGCCTGCCACGGCCATACAGTTTGTAAGCAATAAAAGTCTCTGTGTTTACTTGGTTGGGTCTGAGCAGCTGTGGGACTGGCGGGTGACAAAGATTTGTCCTGACTGTGGGCAAGGCAGGAAAACTCAAGCTACAGGGTGGCTTCCTCTAGGGTGAGAAGCAGAACCACCCTGAACAAGGTACAGAGTTTATATAGAGTTTCTTGGCAGGTGGGATGGAGGGTGGATCTTTCCAGGGTGGCTTGGGGTTTTTGTGGTCTGATTATGGGACAAGCTCAGGAATTGGTGGGATTCTGTGCTCAGGGATTGGTGGGATTCTACAGTCTGATTCAGGGGCAAGCTCAGGTATTGGTGCACTTTCAAGCCCCCCACCACGTCCTGGGGTCAAGTCAGGGTCAGGGTGTTTTTTTCCTTGGCCCTGTTCACCTACATCATTCTCAAACCACCACTCACAGAGAGGGAGAGATGTTCGGAGGACAGTGAGGTGATGATTGTGAGACTCTGTGGCTGTAGGCAAGGCCCGCTTCTTCCTGTGTGTCCCAAAGGAAAACCCATATAGGAAAGGAGGTTATCGGCAAGAATGTCTGCAAAGGCAAGGCACTGCGGGCCACCTACTTGTACTATGCAAGCATAAAACCAATCAGCCAGTGCCACATACAGCGCCATTGATGGAACTCAAAGCACAGGACTGAGTCAAACAAAACCTCACTCCACACAGATGACAAACTGTAGACACATTTAAAATCACGAAGTTGTAGAAAGTGAGTTCTACTCATGTCATATATAGAGATAAATGTGTAAAGTACATTTTCAAAGACTTACAAGGAAAAAAAGCGAATACCTTAAGGGGATTTAAATATGAAACGGCAGGTGAGGAAGAAAGAGAAGAGGTGCCTTGAGTGTGCTGTGCCATCAACAGTGGTTCTCAGCCTTCCTGATTTTGAGACCCTTTGATACAGTTCCTCGTGTTGTGGTGACCCCAACCATAAAATTAATTCATTGCAATTTCATAACTATAATTTTACTACTGTTATGAATCATAATGTAAATATCTGATATGTAGGATATGTGATATGTGACCTCCAAAAGTGGTTGCTAATAGGTTGTTGGTTTTTTGTTTTTTTGTTTTTTTTTTTTCATCCTGATAGGCCCCTCTGCCAATGCAGCAATCCAAATCAGACTGAATCAGGAAAAGCCCAAGTTTAATAGGTAAAGTGTTCCCAGGTGATTCTCCCCAGTCCATCAGAGAGGAGACCAGGAAGAGAGACCAGAAGAACCGCGTGTCTGTATTCAGGGATGCAGCTTATATACCCTGTGGTCTTGAGCCTCTCTGGGGGCGAAGCTGTGTTTGGGGGGGCTTTGAAGGGGCAGGTTTGGGGAAAGAGATGGGGGAGGGGAGTTGAGGTGGATCTCCCACCAGAACATTCCAGACTCTTTGGGTATAGGGTTGCCGGGGTGCCAGGGGTTGAGGTGGAGCTCCCACCCAAACGGTGGCAACTGCTGGTTGAAAACCAGTGAACTAGAGGGATGAATTCAGTTCTTTTCTCCTGGGGCTAGCCAGCACTGTGATGCACATGGAGGCAGGAAGGCCGACTGGCCAGTGATGCTCCAGGATCTGCCCAGCTTGCTCCGTGCTGGGATTATAAGTGCAGACCACCACATCCTGATTTTACTTTTACATGGGTTTTGGGGATCAAGCTCAGGTCCTCATATTCCCAAACAAACATTTTACTGATTGGGCCAACTCCCTAGCTCTAGGTGGCACCTTTAGAGTTGTGCCACTTAAAAGCATTGAACCCATAACATGTGTTCAATAATCTTATTTAATCTGTGTGTTTGATCCTTCAGACTCTCTGCTAAGAAATGGGATCTTTCTACTTTCTCCAGAACCAGTGTTCCAGGGCTGGGATTGGTCCCTTGCTTCTACGTGACATCATGGAACACAAACTCAGTTGATCTCTGGCAGACGTTATTGATTCACCAAGCTAACAATGTTTTAGGGGTGATTTGACCAGAATCTTCTATCATCCAGCACAGGGCTCTCTGAAGCCTTGTGACATCCAGGACCTGTTCAAGGTGCCATCAGGCTGCCTATTTTCAGCATCTGCTCTTCCCGCCAGAACTCCAACCTTTGCTACCTGTTAGGTATGCTGTAAACGACTCCAGCTTCCTTGGAATTTCTGCCTTAGGCTCCTCAGAAGTGGGAAGCACTGGTTCCGATACTTTTATACTCTGGTGGCTTCGGTTAAAGGGGGTGGGAGCTAAAGAAAACCTGATTCCCTTGAAAATTAATTCAGCTACTCCCAAGTCCCCTGTTCTGGGAACAGCTTTGACTGTCAGTGACAATGGAGACATTTCTGTCAGAATGGGATTCAGACTTGGAGAGCCAGGCTTACCTGTGAAGCACGGGTGGCTGGGCAGGTATAGTCTGTGTCTCCGTCAACTGCCCAGGAAGGGCTCACTCTCTCCCAACCTGTTGTGCCCGCTCCATGGGCGTCTCCATGCTCTCGGCTCCGCTTTGGGGCCCATTTCCGCAGAGTTTGAAAAAATATTCCGTTAACAGAACAACAATTATCTTCGTAATAAGCTGCATCAGAGACAACTGAAGATGAAAAAAAAATAAAAACAAACAAACAAAAAAAACTACCGTCCCCATATATAACTAATTTGTGCTGTGTACCAACAAGAACCTGCTTTAAATTTCCATGCCAATTTACAACCCCCAGACTGTATCAGGCAAGGTTAGTGGCTATTGAGAATACCACCAGGACAGGGCTATCTAAAGACACATTCGGTAGTGTGTTAACTATACAAAAAAAGACACTGTACAGTTTAAAAACAAATCTTACACAGCCTTACATTTCAATTTTTTTCTTTAAAAGGAGTGAGTTGTGTACAGGGGGGTTAAATGCTTTATAGACAAGAAAAAAACTGCGCTAGAACCAACTTATTCATCATCATCTTCTTCATCTTCCTCTTCTTCCTCCTCAATGCTTCTAAGTAAATACAATTTTTTTTATTAGTATTGTTGTCCTTTTCATAGGTCTGACATTTTTCTTCTCAAGGGGAAGCTAGTCTTTTGCTTTTGCCCATTTTGGGTCACATGAATTATTGCAGTGTTTTCTTTTCATATAGTTAGCTGGATAAAAAAAAGCTTTTATCTACACACCCTGCATATTGTGATGGGGGTAACATTTTCATCCATAGTTGAAACTCCAAAGTCGTGATCAGTTGGATAAGAGATAGTACATGACCTACATGCAAAGCTGAGAATGATCGATGATCAATTCTATCACATGGTGTGGGATTATTAGACTCAAACCATCTGAATGTCTCTACTTGAAGGACTAATAGAAGAGTACTTTCTAATCTAATCACAAGGACTCTTAACTTCCATTACTGTGTAATGGCAGTGACATTCTGTAGTTCCCTGTTTAAGACCTGAGAATGTATCCCCAAAAGTGTGAGCTTAAAATACAAGGCTGCCATGTTAAACTTGTGTTGACATGAGTTGTGATGAGGATGCTGACTGTAATTCATGCCTTTGCCCATTTATCTAAGGATTGCTCAGGAAACTTGACTGTTCAAAAAGTATTTTTAATTAGTTGAGCCAGCTTTTCTTAAAATTATGCCACATTTAAAATTAAAGTAAGGGTATATTTTCCTATATTGTGATTTGTTCCTTGATAAATCAGACACAAGAGAAGACGATAAACTTTGCACATTAGTACCAGTTGTCCGATCCATTTGGTTTTTCTTTATAAAACCCAAACTCATTCATTAGTCATGTTTAATCTTCTTAGCAGTTAGGGAACAATTTGGCAATTTTGTGGTTTTTTGAGATTATCATTCTTTTAAAGTGCCAGTGTTTTAAAATAGCGTTCTTGTAATTTTATGCGCTTTTGTGATGGAGTGCTGTTTGTTACATAATTTTGACTTGGGTTCTTTACATTTGCGTTTGTTTATGTAATTTGAGGAGGAATACTGAACATGAGTCCTGGATGATACTAATAAACTAATAATTGCAGAGGTAAAAAAAAAAAAATTCCACTGAATAACACAGGTTTCAAGAACTTCTAGCCAGGGTTGGAGGCTCACCCGGGCTCTGGAAGATGCTTTCCCAGACAAGCACGACTAATACCAAGAGCTAGCAGCAGAGGGAGCCCGTGCCTAACCATCACCATGCCGCAGCATCCAGCTGGGGGTGGGCAAGATCCTGGCTGCACCGCAGCTGCACAGTCCAAGGAGTTTTCCTCGTGGGGATTCTGGGCCCAGGGCCAGTTCCTCTGTGGTCTATGGTCAGAGATGGCTGTGTGTGCCTAAATTGCCACGGAAGACATTTCCATGGAGTTTTCCAGGAGGGTCAGAGCGGCTCTCCTCTGGCTGGAGAAGTGTTGGGGGTGAGGGGCAGGTCTCTTCTCAAGCTGGCAAAGGCCCTTTACCCCTGATCGGCTTTCCCTGGGCACCTTAGGAAAAAGGGAAGAATTTAAGCTTCCCTTCCACTCCCCACTCAGCCCCTTCCAGCGACGCCCTAAATTCATCCTATGACAGGCCTGACTCTCCAAGTGAGACATTAGAGCCTAAAACTTTAGGTCGGTGTGAGGGAGGACCCTCCAGAAGCCGAGCCGGCTGTTAGAAGCACAGTGATGGGGGCGTGATCACTCAGAGAAAAGATTGGATGTTTGGAAACAGTCAAGTCCTACTCAATCCCAAATGTATTAAATACTGTAGGAAAGAAAGCTGGGAATATGAAA